>NC_135693.1:8809254-9126876 GCF_964276395.1 Gasterosteus aculeatus | reverse complement strand
AGGTCCATCAGTGCCCCCTGTTCTGAATCCAGACCTGCCATCTGCATCCCCAGTTGCTCCGTTCACCAGCTCCTCTGACCCCATTAACTTGCCACCCCGGAGGTCAACGCGGTCAACTGCTGGCCACCATCCTAATGTCCACCGCATTCCAAGGCCAGTGGGGGACTTGGCATCGGGGGCTGCAATTTCCGAACGCCCCGTATCACACTTAGTTACTGCACTCTTTAGACCCTGGAGTTAAGCACGCATTTAGTTTATCGTCGGGACGGCGATACAAAGAGTGGGGGTAGATTGTAGCAGGATGACTGCTTTTCCAGTGGCTCCGCCCACTCGCAGTATTGTCCCCCTTTAATTTATTATATAAGGAGGGACCTGTAGATCTGCTCGCTCTCTGACAGCTGATACGCACCTCCCCCTTCCGGGTTTACCTGGCTGCAGGTTCGGCAGACGCTCGGCACTCTCTGCAGGGTTGTGCAAATTGTTCCACCGTGCAGGTACGTTGCAGTCTATTGCGCGTCGGCGATCTAGTCGGCACCGTAATAAACTTGCGTTTATGTGCAGGCGCTGGCAGGTCGGACTGCGTGTTTGCTCGTTTTGTCCCGGAGCTATGCCACGCTGAGGTCCCGACTGTCCTGACCCGTTTTGGACTGCTGCTGCTTTGTGTGGGGATAAAACCCACACTTTTTACGGACATTGCCTGCTGCTTTGTGTGGGGATAAAACCTACACTTTTTACGGACATTGCCTGCTGCTGCGTTCGGGTGTGGAAATCCCGTTGTCCGCATTTTTATGCCTATTGTATTATGTTTTCATGTTTAGCTGCCTGAAATAGGAGGTGGATGGCAAGGGAGATTTTTCTTTATTATTTTTGTAGCTATTTTTGATTATTTGATGGTTTAGTTCTTTGAGTTCAAACTGTAACCTGTTTTGATATTTTCCTTTCTTTTTGATTTGTATTGGATCTCTATTGTTGTTGAATTTATTTTCAGTCTCCCATTAACTGTCCATCTATGTGATTCCAGGTGCTGAGGGCCTCACTGGTGATCCTGTTTGGTGATGGTGTCCCTTCGTGTGTAGTGTCTTATTCACTCCCCTCCTTTGTTTTGCTTTGCCCTTGTGTGTTTGGAGTGTTAATTTTGGATTGTGGTGCTCCCATTTTAAGTTTATACTCCCACCCCTCACTCACCTTGAGCACAAATGCCCCAGCCCTGGAATACATGATAATTTAGACAAATAGGATAACTTTTTTTTAGATTTGAATTGTGCCCAATAAACTGTTGTATATGCTTTTGGAAACACGTCTCTCGCCTGCTCAGTGTAACGAACTTGTGTTGTCCTTTTGTTTAGATTTAGTAATTTACCTTATTCATAGATTTCTTTCTTTTCCCTGGGTGATTTCTCCCAGGGTGGCGTTGCTGGTTTCCTTTAGTTTCTTTCTTTTTCCCCTAGTTAAAAACATAGATTATTGGGGTAGTTCCTACCCCACCTCACGCTTGCCACACATGAGAGGTGAGACTTTTCATTCCACTCTACAGCATAGACGCTTTGTCCAACGTATTTGTTTGGGCCTGAGGTTTTGTGTTTGCTGCCACGTCAATTTACTCCTGGCCAACATCATTTAAATTGTCCCAAAGATAGCATGCGTAACTACACAAACAGGCGTATTGCATTTTGCCATTCAATTTGCTGCTGTAATGCATGAATTGCAGCCTCTGTTCATTTTATATTTAGCTATTGATGTGTTGGTGAAAGTTCTGAATATCAGGAAACAAGGAGTGTGCAGAAAACACACTTTACCACAACATTAGAAAGTCCTCTGTGCAGGATAAAAATGTACACTTTCCCTCCTCGTACTTTCTTGATGCCAGCATGATTTCCATTGCAGATGCTATTACTTGACCACTGTGTAGGAACTCAATCTATTAAGACATTCTTCAGGCAGGTTATGACTGTGTACTATATCATATTTAAAATGATAGTGCTCAAGGCCGAAGGAATTCCTCCTATCATCTCTTGGGCCCCCATTGAAACACCTCAGGCTCGGAGTCTTTGCTCTCTTCAAATGGCAATTCAACACATTTTTCCCTCACATGTTGCACGGATCTATCATCCAGTAAAAGAGGCTGTAAATCATAGTGCTTTATCCCAAAAGAGGCAACAGAAGACACCTCTTACTAATACGCTGTTCCTGACCCCCTAAGCCTTGCTCCGGCCCTAAGTGTACCCCATGTCTCTTGTACCTTGCTGTGTCTCCCATTAGTCCCGCCCTCTGTGCCCTGGCTGGGTTAGGATTAAGATTACAGTTTTGTTTTCCAACCCTGCTGCTGAAATGCTTCCAGGTTTAAGTGCAAACCTTTTTGTTTCCTTTCCTTTTTGTTTAGGTGTGGGAGGAAAACCCTGGTTTTTGGCTCTTTGGTATTCGGGGACATGATTATTTTGACGAGAAATGGGCCTCTGGGAGAACTGCCGTCATAGTCGACTCTAAGAGACAGACTGCGGCCTCATCAGTGATTTCTGGAGGGAAATAATTAGACACTATCTGAAAGCCTGGGCTCTTACAGTAGACCTTCCAGTAGCACTTTGAGTTTGAGGCAGTTTGAGGTGAGGTGTTGATTTGGTGGTATAATCACGGGCCTGTATGGCTCGCAGGCTAATGTTCATAACTGTTTCATAACTGTTTCAACCAATTTCAAGTACAGTGTTAGCTTTAACCATTAATTAAACAGATTTTTTGTACATTGACAGCCCTGGTTTTTCCAATCACCTGCACTTTAGTACAGATAATCATTTTACGTGGGTTGGTATTTGTTTAGTTTATTCATTTAATAACATAATTTATTATTTCAATCATTGTTTGAAGTGAGTATTACTGAGCTGATTATCAGGCCAAAAAGCATTCTGTAGTGGTTCCTATTACATATAATATTTAAATAATTATAATAATGATAACTGTAATAATAATCTACACAGGAAATGTCACAATGTTGAAGCCACTTGTCAGGGTACCAAGTATTTAAAAAGGTGCTGAAGGGTGTGATAATCAAAGGAGAAAACGTATTTGACTTATATTGCACCAAAAGTTTATAAAATGTGTACATTGGATAACCTGTATTATCTAAGGGCCAGGGGACGGACCAATGCAATGCTTTCTGTGCTAACAATTTAGCTGCAGTTGGGCATTTGGGTTGAAACAATTATCATTTTCTGCTGCAGGGCTTCAAATGATTCCACAGCCTTTAAAACATCTTCCATGATTTTCTTTTTTTCGATTTTAGTATCATAGTATTTTAAACTGGAAATAGCTGCTCTTTCCTGATCCCAAGGTACAATCTGTCAAGGACCTTGACATGCAAGAGTGATAACTACGAATAATGTACCCTCAATCCTTTATTTTTTTTTATATTATTTGTTTTCATATAAATGTATGTGTAACTTTCTGCATCACAAATGTGTGCATGTGCATGTCAATGCATATTTCAGTAGCTCTCAGCAGCAGCAGCAAAGAAACATGGTATTCTACATTGAAACAATTCATTCTTACCAGTTTGACATTAAAGTCCACTGGTCATCATGACTACATATCCTCTCATCACATCCTCATGTATATCAAAGAAGTACAACTTTTAGAGTCAAATTAAAACTCACCAAAGAGAAAAAAGAGAATATGGAAGGAAGATTACCGTAATTTAATCTGCGCTGTTTGTACTATTGAAGGTCATGCATATTTCTAAGAGTGAAAGCCCCAAAGCAATGCCAACAGCTGTATTTATCTTGTCTCTGTCAGTTCACAATGAATGGCAATCTGCTCACTTAAGAGGCAGTTTAACAACCATTGATGTTCTATTTACTTAATAGCATTTTAGATGCATTTCTGCACGGATGTAAAATTTATATAGAAGAGAATTCCAATACATTACATTTTTTTATAGATGCAATGCAGAGTAGTCGGGTAAAATTATACAATATCTCATATCTGTTTGGTTTTTAAATGGAAATTGAAAGAAGGCAGCAACCAATTCTCAGTTGTTGTTGTTGTTGTAAATAAAGGGAAATAAAATTGTACTTTAAAATAACACTTAAAATAAATATTGAATGATAGTTTGATGGGAGCTTGAGTGATGGGCATCCCTGACTCTATCCCAGCTGTCAAGATGGAATGAATTGTCCATCCCATCAAAGATCACCTTTGAGCTTGCTGGAGGAGATGGTGAAAAGGCAGAGAAAAAACGAAGTGATTTCTACACTCTGTTTCCAGTCAATCTTATATGACGGAATTGCTCACTCTTCCGAGTAGTGATGGCAAGTTTGGAGCATTTTACTGACTCGGTTCTTTGAAACGAACGAATCTTTTTCGAGTCATTCGTTCATTCCGGGGGGGGGGGGGGGGGAGTGGTAAGATAAATTCCTGCATTAAAATATAGTATCATGACAGTCTGGATGATTTGAAGTGATCATTTATTTTCACACTATCATTCAATTATCACGGCAAACAATTACACTGCACTAAACTGCAAGTGTAAATGTAAAGTGAAAATAACAAAACCAGTCATTATGACTTGTGAACGAATATAATTCACGTTTCGATACTAAAACAGCGGTCACGAGAAAGGGAATAAGGTAACTGTTTCCTCTTCTAAACCAATGCAGGTCACGTGAAAAACGATCTCAAGATCTGTATCCGGCAGATGAGTGAACCGTTCACCTCCCGACCGTGTCTTCGGGTCAATGTTTCGTTCATCTGCCAACCGAGCATTCGGGTCAATGATTCGGTCATTTTCTACCACGAGACTCTGCAAGCGGGATTGTTGCTTCCAACCACAGCGACAGAAACCCACCGGGACTTCGCTGCTGCAGGGATTTCATTCGAATGACGGAAGGATCGTTCACGGCTCAAGAGGTCCACGAAGCCTCAAGTAGAAACTCTGGAAAACGTTTTGGATTAACGTCTCCGATGCTCGTCTGTGTTCGCGTGAAGTGATGCAGCCCCTGCAGACGTCCAACTATGGTTTGTAGATTGTGTGCGGGATTGTTGGAGTGTTGGCGAGTTGAGGACTTTGTGCGAGGGCTGCCACCAGTTGCGGGCGGCTTAATTAAGTTGGCGACGGCAGGTCGCCGCGCAGTGGCTGCGTGAAGCCTTCTCGTTAGAGCATGGTTGGATCGGGCCGACTTTTTCTGTCCGAGCCTGGCCCGACAGAGTTGAGTCCGACAGCCTTTAAACTATTTTGTCCGAACCCGACCCGAGCCCGACGGAGTCAATGCCTGAACTGTTCATAATAATGACACATTCACGAACCTTTTTTTTATTTATAAATAGCCTGCCTTTATTAAACTCAGGCATCAACAGATAAATATACTCGCTCAAACAAACAAGTGTCACGGTGTCGTTCACTTCCTGTCCTATTTTGTAGTTTTCTCCCACTCGTGTCCCCGGGTAATTTCACTTCCTGCCTTGTCCCGTCATCCCCTGTGATCGTCTAATAGTTTCCACCTGTGTCCAATCACCTGCACCTCCCTTGTGTATTTAAGCCGTGTGTCTCTTGTGTCACTTGTCGCGTCATTGTCTATCATTGTGGATGTTCGTAGTTCCTGCCTGCTGGTTTTCCCCTGGTTCCTGTGTGTTTTTGTCCCTTGGCCTTTTGCTTTTACCGTTTGACTATTAAAGTCTTTTGCTTTCTATGAAGTCTGCGTTTGAGTCCTGCCTCCTCCACCCATCCCTGACAACAAGCGCTGTTAAACGCACGAGCACGTTGAAAATAAATTATAAACAATGCAAAAACGGAGAAATAGAATACACACGACACAAAACTATGTACATTGTCCAACCTTCGAGGTTTAATCCACGTTGTTGTGGACTTCAATGCCTTATCGCGCTGATGTGTCCGAGCCCGACTATATTTTCTAAATATTTATCCGAACACGGCCCGTCGGGCTCGGGTCGGGTATCCACCCTCTACTTCTTGTGCAGACAGTGTGGTGATGTTTAACGCCGTGTCTTCGGGTCAATGATTCGTTCATGGTTCATTTTTCACGTGACCTGCATAGGCTCAGCAGCACTGGTAGCGAGTAGATCAATGATTCGTTCATCGTTCAATTTGGCAAGGATCATTTTCCACGTGACCTGCATTCAACGAATCATTTATGTTTCCTTGGCTGAGCCTATGCAAGTCCCGATGCGTGGCCACGATAAAATGAACTAATCTTTTTTTGAGAGGACTCGTTACTCTCGAGTCCTTGTAAGGATTCGTTCAAAATGAACGAATCGTTCACGAACGACACATCACTACTTCCGAGTCATTTCACATGTGGAGTTCCTGTGTTATGGTTTAAAGGCCTTATATGAGATTCTTAGACAATGTGTTTATAATTAGACAGGCTAATAAAATGCCTGCGTGACTGATTCAAGCCATAATCAAACCACTTTGCTATCACAAGAAAACAAGTTTTTGCCCAGATGTGTCAAATTTTAAATCAAGATTGAACACGACTTCTTCAACCTTCAAGTGCTGGTCTGTAATCTGTCATAAGTAGTTGCTGTGTTTGAGTTGACTTAAGCATGATTATCCCAAAGACAAATGTTTCTTCTCATTGCAGAAGCCCCCTCAACCTTCACTTGCTCGCAAAAAAACACAGAAAGTAGGATCATCCTCAGGATGTCTTACCACGTACACACACTGGTGTTTGGAAAGTCTGACATACGCGATAGCTCCGTAGCTGGGCAGGTATAGAGATGAAACACTGAAGTGACCTGGTTCCATTCCTGGTTATAAAACAAGAGAGTGGTGGGAGGCAAACCAGGGATCAGATCCTGGTATTTGCTGAGATTCATGTCACAGTGGGTGGACTAACACTCCTAGCGGGAAATTTCATTCTCCAAGTGAGGGTTTTTTGTTGTGTCAGTGCAGGCCAATGAACATTCTTAGTGCTCGCATCGAGGATATTTATGTATGTAGGTAGGTATGTAGGTATGTTTATGTTATGTAGGAAAAATTAAAATACTACAACCTCATGGCTAACTGCAAGTAAAGTTCCCTAAAAGCTATGCTGTGTAGAAATACGTATTAATAAGGGATGGGATAGTTTCTAATTTACTATGTACTCTCAGTAGGGCTGTCAATAGATTTTAGAAAATTAACTAATCACACATTTTGAAATTCATTAAACTCGATTAATGGCGATTAATGAATGCTGTTGTTGTAAAGCCAGAGGTTCCCACGCTTTACCGGTTCGCAAGCTACTTTTCAACTAACCAAGTCATAGCAATCGACCCCCTCCCCTCCGTGCCGGCTACTGGTGAATAGCTCCAATAACGAGTCAATGTGAATAAAACATCGAGCCTCTCATCAGTCAGAAGAAGGGTCACAAGCATCGCGTAGATTCTTGCTTATTACCTTACTGGAGTCAGCCTGGGTTGCTTTGGAATTAAATTAAATCTGTCCGTAAGCAAGGATCGCTAGTTAGCATTGGCATTAGTTTTGGTCATCTCCCGCGGTAGACCGCAAATGTTTGACGTGATGTCATTTTTTTTATCGATGGCACGCGATCGACTGGAACTGCCTTCGAGATCAACTGGTTGATCGCGATCGCCTTATTGAGCACCCATGATCTAGGCCATAGATTAATGCATTAATGTTGACAGCCTTAATTCTCAGGCTTGCTAGCATGTGGTTTCACAATTTGGATGTTTCACCATTGTTTGATTGTAGAGACAGCCTACACCCGTTTGACTACGTCTTCTGCTGAGAACTTTTAAGCCGACTTGCTCTGTATTTGTAAAGCCCTTTGAGACTATAAACATGATTCATGGGCACTACAAATAAGCTTGATTTGACTTACTGTCTATTATTAGAGAATAAAGGGGTGTAATCCCCTGCTTTTTGGATACCTTATCATATGAAAAATAATTTATGCCTGTTACACAGTTATGTGGACACCAAATGACACATTTGTCCTAAAACCCATTTGTCACTGTCATTACACATTGCAATCAATACATGACCTACGAAGATTTTTTTTGTGCCAAAATTCAACTGATTTGATCATCCGTGGCTGTTTTCCTTCATCATAGGTAATCAATATTCATCATTGTTAACCACAGGTATCATTTGTCATAATCCATTCATTGCGCTCTTTGGATCCATTTCATGGTCAGAGACCAGGAGCTGGATGTGTACTGTGTCACAGCCAGCTCTCACACCGCAACAAAACAGGGGGACAAACTAGCGAGCTGCTAAGAAGAAACTATTTATGGAAAAAACAATCAAACAATGTAATGGGGAGGTATTAGTTTATCAGTAGCGCAGTGAATGGTGGGGATGAATATGAACATAAACATAAACACAGCCCCAGTGTCATGCCAGAAAAACGATATATATATATATATATATATATATATATTTTTTTTTTTTTTTTTTTTTCCAGAGTTGACCAACTCTGTAATTGAAGAAGAAAACGTTGAACATAGTCAGATTATGAACATTACACGTCTATGCTCTTTTTGTTAATCCGCCTACAGTTGTTTATATCAACGGAGGCGGCTGAATTTTCTTTTATTCTCCACTCTGACAACCTTTCATTTCAAAGAAGTGTGCCTCATATTTGTCTCTATAACTCTCTTTAAGTACCTGCTGCTATGTGTTGTTTTCCCTTCATTATAGGCAAATTACTGCTCTCTCTTTGTTTAGTATAACATCGTGAACTGCCGACATGTGCCTGTGTCTGTCTTCCTGTCGATCACATATAATTAGATTCAATTCAATTCATTTTATTTTCTATTGCACAAAATTGCAAATTATAAATTTGCCTTAGAGGGCTTTACAGTCTGTACGCATGCGACATCCCTCATCCCAAAACCATCACATCAGCACCGGAAAAACTCCCCAAAAATGAAAAACCTTCGATGGGGATAAAAAAGAAAGAAACCTCATGGAGAACGGCAGAAGAGGGATCCCTCTCCTGGGACGGACAGACTGCAATGGATGTCTGTGTACAGAATGAACAAGATCAACATGAAGTGTTTAGGAATCACTTCAGCAAAAAATGTAAATAAACACAGATGCACCAACCCACTCATGCACACAGTATGTCCTTATGCCGTCAAGCAAACAAGCATGTGCACAACAAAAGATGAAGATGGTATACTGCCTTAGAATAAATTGTTTTATAATTGTTTATACATTGTATGTAGTAGTAAAAGTAGTTAATCAGCTTAAATACAACTCTGATCAATGTTAGAAACACATCCCAATGGTTCCCAAAGCATAATAAAATGTGCGGCACCACCCACAACTGTACATAAAAGTCACAAATTACTCGCACAAGGAAGAAATGTTGGTCCAATTTAGAAACTAATAGCTAGTCTTTTTATGTACCGCTGCTTCTTGTGTCTTCAAATTTAGTCCACTTGTAATGCGCTGTCGTTAAAGGCTGCATCATATGCCAAACATCTTGACTCAATGCTGAGTAAAGACCAAATCTTGGAAACGCAGCCAGTGCAGCTTATGCATGAATGTTGGTGAATCAGCTCATTGAAACAAATTCAAAGCTGTATACTGAATACATGTCTGGCAGCTGCAGACAGAAACAGTCCAAACAGACAATTTGGGACTGCTGAAGATATGTACAGTTACTGAAAGACATTTGTGAATGAAATCGTTGTGGGATATGTATTGCTAACAAAGTTAAACGACAGCTCAGCAAAAAACACATTTATCAGCATCCCTGTTGCAGCATTTAAACAAAGGAGAATTACAAGAGAAAAACAAAGTATTCTGTAGAAACGTCCTTTTGCACATGAACAAATAAACCTTGTTGAGGCACTTTGTTATCTCATCTACTTAAAATACACTGAAACATGTCAAATGGAAAAGGCACTTATTCATCATTTAGCTGTTACAACACCATCAGCGAATCCCACAAAACAAATTCAATTTTATAACAGAACATTGCATCTGTAAATACATGCTGTATTGTTGTTTTATTTTTCAAAGCACAATTGTGACCTCTCCAAGCACCATAATGATTTAAGGAGACTCTACAACAGAGACAGACGATAACCTCGTTTTAGGCACACCCAGAAATACATATCCTCCTGAACCAAGGAGGCACATTCTACCCGAAGCTTTCATTTCCATAGGTCTATTTTTAAGTGAGGAGTTTCCATGGTAACCTGAGGTGCAGGTATTGCGTGTTGAAAGCGTTTGTGTGGTCTAGCCACCGAGTTGGAATTCAATAAAAGAAGAAGAAAAACAGAAACAACAACCTTAGCTCCAGTCATACTTTTTAGTCGCACAGCAGATGAGAAGAGGAGAGGGAAATGTCAGAACTGGTGATCTGAAAGAGACAGGAGGTACAGATACCAAACTGTTGCTTGATGGAAAAGCTGAGATCAGGCAGCCTTTGTGAGTTGGATAAAGCATGTCCCAATTCCAGTGGCGGCTGGTGGAAAATCTTCCAGGTATCGCATCAATTTCAGCACACATCTCAGGATGGTTTAATGCAAAAGAATTAAGGTATCAAAAACACATTACTACTTTGCAGTTAAATATTTCATATTTATTCAAACATGAAAGAAAAGCAGTAAATAACGCTTTGTCAATCCTATTTTGTCAGCCTCAAAGGACAATTCAGTATAATATGAAATATATATGAAATAATAATCAGTATGATATAATATGTACTGTGAATATGTCAGTTGTCTCGTCTGCTTGAATGGCTAGAAAATCTGTCTTCATTCAAGCAGTTATTATTGTTAATAATTAATTGTAAAGTTAAAAAAAAAAACAGCAGCTGAAACATAATCTGCTATCACTGAAAAGATTCATCACGCAGAACCTAAACCCTGACTTCTAATTAGTCTCTTTATCATCACAATCAGTAATGACAACTAGCTAGAGACAGACTGCTTAAGCTAAGCTAAGAATCCTTCTAACATGATCTGTGGACATCTTTTCTTTGGGTTGCGTTCCGCAGGTCGGGATCTGAATAGCAGAATAATACAGGGAAGGAAATTGGGAAAAGTATCTTCCTAAAGCGCCAGCGGCCTGAGCAGTCCCTTGACAGTAATACAGGCAGACACAAAATTGACATAAGCAGTTAATTTCTTCAATAATAGAGCCTCGTTGGAGGTTGTAGTGGTCAAAAAATAGACCAATTCAGCGCAGATGTAGCTATTACAAATAATAAAGCCTGTCAGGGTTCTTTTCATGATAACATGTAAGTGACCCCTACACATCTGTCCTCAGACATATCTGTTACTCATCTGGTGAGCTGTAACAGAAGCGTTTACACAAAATGAATTAATTAATTAGTCCATATTCATTTATTATTCATTTTAACCCGATACATTAGAGCGTTTTATGGTGTCTTTCTTTGGCAGTGTATGTAGATCCAACGTGATCTCCAAAACCTGTTCGTAAAAATGTATACGAAAATCTTGAACATACAAATTCGTAACAATACATACGAACTGCGGGGGTTAACCACGCCTCTTGAGTGAACAACATGGCGGACCATGTCGGATTCTTGAGTGAACGTCTCTCCGCCATGTTTTTTTTTTGAGGGGGTTTTAAGGGGGTTAGGGTTAGTATTCTATTCTTAGTTAACATTGATTTCTCGTTAAAAATGCAATCATAACACGTTTATTTTACATCGTTAGACTTCACAAAGCGTGTTTACGGGGTGCAGGTCCCCATTCACTTTGAATAGGGTGACATCATCAGTTGCAGTCCGTATTTATTTCGTATTTCGAATTTGTATGTTCAAGATTTTCGTATACATTTTTACGAACAGGTTTTGAAGATCAGGCTGGTAGATCAGCCTTATACTGTATATACTGTAGATCTGTGCTCCTCCATGAAGCTATGTGGTCCTTTCACTGTTATATTTAGTCCTAGCATTGTGAGTCGTGGCCATTGTTTAGCTTTGCTTGTGGTTCTAATCCGTCCAGTCGCTAAATCTCTATAATGGTTCTGCTGCAGTAAGTCAATCAGTTCCCAGGTATAGATTAATGTTTTGTTCTTCTCGTGGTAATCTCATCTTCCCTCTTACTTCTTCTTCTTTTCCCCCGCTCGTCTCCTCCACTCTGCACCGAGCTCACAAATGCGGGAGCATTAATCAAAAGAACTGCCTCCCCATTCCCTCCTAATAAGTGGAGAGTGAATGCATGGCTGCCTCCATCACAAATAGCAATGAGACCTTAGACTCCATTACCACGGGCTTGTTAATTCATGAAGTGGGTTTTTTCTTGCCCCCTCCCTCCCTCCCTCTCAGAGGTCTTTCGCATGCCCATTTTTCTTATTCCCTGTGATATATTTTGTACCCTCGCACTTTCACTGCTTTTCGTTTCATTGTCATATTTGGGGCGGACGAAGGTTGTTTCATATGGGAGTGCTTCCAGTGCAAACCGTGTCGCGCTTCATAATTCAGCAGCGAACAAGGTAGAAGTTATTTCTGGACATGCATGGGGAACAGAAAAGCGATCACGACACACACATTAGCAGCTTTATACGCACTAATGGATTTATATAAATGGCGTGAGAAGGAAGACTTACATTATTCTGCTACATTTAGTCTCGGAACTTCTTTTTGTTCTTTTTTTAATCCCTTTTCTCTCAAGAAACAACACAGCCACTGAAAGTGCAGTCAGTTCTCGGGTTTGAGACCTCTGCATTTATTTGAAATTCATTTCAACGTTTTTTGCAAATAGAAAAATACTAATTATACGTAATCAAATCATTGAAGGGCATAACTTTAAGATGTACTGTATACAAAGAAACAGCAAATAAAGGATTTGTCAAGTCTCTGGTGTTGTTTTCGGCTTGCTTATATAATTTATATTGCAATTCAGTTTTTATATCATAATCTGCTTTCGTAAATCTAAACATTTTTACAGTTTTGACTGTTTTGCTTTCTTGCAGTGGTCGGTTGTACGGTGTTCATTGTAGGACATCCTCAGATCTCAGACTCAAACGAAAAGGCGTCAGGTCTCAGACCAACAGTCGTCAGACTCAGGCGAAACGGCTTCAAACCAAACGGCGTCATTCTTTATCAGTCATTCTCAGCTAAAACCTAGTCAGAAATAAACTTGTCAGAGCTAGATGAGGGAGCTGTTTACTATCTTTCTGAATTCTGAATTAATCCCCCTCTACAATGAGCTGAAGCCTGCACCATAAATAGTACATAAAAAAGCTTTGTTAGAGAGTGGAGTAATGTAACTATGTTAATTGACATTTTTATGAACATTTAAAATGAATTCCCCCACTTGTCGCTAACCTAACTTTGCTAGCTAGTCAGACTTAACAAACTAGCAGAAGGTCTATGATAGTACACGACATATTTTTCCTTTGAATCGTTTCATTCATGGTATACATTCGATTGGCGATTGTGTTGTGTATTAGTCATTAATGTTATGCACGGAACATTACAGCAAGAATAACGGAGTTTTGTGTGTTTTTCTGAGACTGAAGCCGTCTCGACTTTTGGTCTGAGACCTTGTTATGATCCGGCTCCAAGGCCACAACAAATACAAGCAACCACGCTACAGGGATTATCAGCCAACAATTTTTATTCTCCAAATTAACCGATTAGACAAACGAAACCGCTATTGCGCTGGGGAACAGGAGAAAGCCAGAAGTCACGCCAAAACACTCAGAAAGGAGCAGGTTTTAATGCACTCAAGACAGTGACCAGCTGCGTCTGATCTGCCTGATGGCCTCAGCTCCACTCCAGGAAGTTCACCCTGTAACACACACACAGACAGAGACACACCCACAAATAGCCTGGCAGTGGCCCTGGGGCCGTCACAGACCTGACGCCTTTTCGTTTGAGTCTGACAATTGAGTCTGAGATCTGAGGATGTCCTGAAATGAACACCTTACCGGTTGAGTAGATTGAAATCTGTGTAATTTGTTTGCGCGCCATCGATGAAACTGCAGCCAACAGCTGATTAGCTTAGCATTAGGACTGAGAACAGATGGAAAGCTTGACTGGCTTTATTCAGAGTTAACAAGATTTGCCCACCAGCACCTCTGTAGCTCCGCAATTAACCCACCTTGTTTGTATGATTTGTAGTACAAAAGAATAATAAAATCAACCCATTGCTGTATTGTATCACGATGTGATTATTCCACTATACTATTCCATGGCCAGATGCAGCGACTTGGGAGTTGGTAGAAGGATTTTGATGTCTTCCTGCAGGCCAGCTGTTTTTTCCCTGTATCCAGACTTTGCAATAAGAAGGTTTAAGGTTGTAATCCTTTAACTCAGACCCTACGGCCTCTCATTGTGTGTAAGAACGTTACTTATACACTGGAAAAGCGACATTATTTCTTATAATTAAACAATTATATAAATACACATATCCTGTTGCAATGACGAAAAGTGAACATTAAGGTTGTTAAATTGTGTCTACCTGCAGCCTGTGGCCCTTGTGTCTGAGCCTTCCTCCTGCCACTGACATCGATCGAGGGTCCCTGGAATATTTGCACAGCTCATTTGCACTCTGTGTGGCACACAGAATTGCCATTGACTGCAATCTTGCAAGCTCTCAACGGCCTCAGAATGACAGTGCTTGTTAAAAAACGTACCACGAATAAGTCCTACGATGGCTAACAAGCATATTAGGTATGGCAACTATGTAGTGCACATTGTTTACACCCACTCTCGAGGCACACATGCACATGGACACACGCTCTCACACACACACAATCACGTGGGCCTCAAACTTAAATGTTCAAGGGAAGTAAGGGAGGCAGTGCCAACAGGAGTGAGTAAAATTAGCTTGTTATACAAAACACTCAACGCAGGTTGCAAGTGAAGGATCACAGACGGCACAAGTGCCAACGACAGATCAGGTAGTCAGGATAATGACCCTAAAGTGTTTGTGAGGCAGCAATTAGCTCTCAACCGTCAAAATAAGGCCTGTTTGTCTTTTCAGGCATTCATTAACAAAGGAAAATCTTGTCCACAAAGTTTCCTCTTTCCACATCTATTCCTCCTCCTCTGCACTCTGGTGCGTTGCCAGAAAATCAGATTTTTCACATGGGCAACTTTTCTCCTTGTGAGATTATTTTAATAAAATTATTTAAATAAAAAAACAGTCTTCCCCCGCAAGGCACGATCACAAGCCAAATTAC
The DNA here is from genome assembly GCF_964276395.1 of Gasterosteus aculeatus. Lineage (NCBI taxonomy): Eukaryota > Metazoa > Chordata > Actinopteri > Perciformes > Gasterosteidae > Gasterosteus > Gasterosteus aculeatus. Next base: position 9,111,746 of record NC_135693.1, on the reverse strand, counting down.
CCACTCAGGGAACGTGGCTTTAAGAATGAATAATGCATATGTTCCCTGTTAAATTGTATTTAGCTTGCAAAAACCAGAATCAAATATCTGGACTGCTGGCAATCTGAAAAATGTTAAACCATTCCCAAATTTTATATGGCATGTATATATATATATAAAAAGCAAAATATACAGTTGAAGCAAAATTACCGAAAGTATAAAAAAGGATTTTTCCTGCAGGTTTTGTGAACTGTACACTGCTCTGTGCAGGCTCTTTAGTTGAAGACTCTATTAATTTAATCAGAAAGACTATTTAGAGAGATAGCACATTATATATATATATATATATATATATATATATTACGTCTTTGACAGTGAAGTTTAATATGATTGTGTGTGGATTATTGCTAGGTAACATCAGTCCTGTGTCAAAGAATAATAGGTCTGTTGGATGTGAAAGATATTTTTTAATGTGTATCAAAGTGTAAGTTCTAAAAAAGCAATTGAAGGACACATATGTTAAATCTGCTGTTAAATTTGTTATTCACGGCTCTCGGATGTTTTTTAATTATTGCCTGCGCTCAAAGATATTGTACTTTCAACTCAAGTCTTCCCGGTATGAATATTATTCATCAACATCTGCCCTGACTCAAGCATTAATTAAATAAACTCTTAACTTATCAACAAACCACTTATAGTATCTTGCAATCAAACCCTGGGAGACGGTGTAGTTTTGTACTCAAAAGATTGCTAAATTCCTTACAGCGTAGAAGGACTCTTTTATGAATCAGCTCTTTCTCTTAAATCCACAGAGTGAGTGTAAGTCGAACTACATACACAATGTTGTTCCAATCCTTTCATAACATCCGAAGATTTCCTTTTAGAATATTGTCTTGGACAATAAAACTGAAACATTTTGAGTCTTTTTGGCCCCCTGCACTTGTGTTGGCAAGTGGGGATAATTTGTTCCCAGTCAGAGTGTGAATGCTAACAAGAAGTAGAAAGCAGGGGAGCAAATTACTTTCACGAGGACTCGGGACTGGGATCTTAACACTCGAGTGACATGTATAATAAAAATATGTCTATGCCGTGAATTCAGTCTAGCTTTCATTAATGAGTCTAATTCAGTCACCTGTTCTGCCCAAATATTCCAAATATAAATGGAACGTAGTTGGTCCATAACTCTTTATAGTAAAAACTATTTTAATGATTATTAAAATTAAAGTTATTTAAACTTGAAATAACTCACAGTTATTTAAAGTAAAGTCATTAAAGTAATTTTCAAGCAACCACCTTTTTGTTTTTACGTTATTGTCTTCTGTAACTAAACCACAGACCTGAAACCAGAAACATATTTCACCAAAAAATCAGTTATCATCATAATGGAAAATGCTGTTTTGTTGTACGGCCAGATCATTTTTGAAGAGAACAAACTTGATGATTCTTCTCATTCTCATTTATGAAACCTGTTAATAGATCGATCAAGAAAATAATTTGCTGATTAATGGATAATGAAAAACAGTAGTTTGTTGCCCTGGTAGACTTCATACATTAAAATGAAGATCTTACTTTGCAACGGATACATTTTTAATGTGTGATAGCAATATCATTTAAATGCATGTGCAATCATGTTGAGTAAAGAACTATTGTTTTTTTTCCCAGAGATGCAAGTCAGAGTAAAATTATTTTTAACTGCCACGGCTCAAAAAAGGAAACCACCTGCCAAATCTGTCGATGAGCGACTCATACACTGGTCACACCCACATCCCCATTTTCTCATGCAGCGCCATGTGAATTATCATTCACATCTCCCATCTTTCACTCATCTTTATTCAGTTGATCTGATTATAGTTTGCCTTTTCAATTAATGCTACAACCCAGACAGAAGGGGGGGGGTCAGATTGAGCTTGATATGTGGACTGATTGTAAATTAGTTGGATTTATGGAAAAATGGCAGAGATGTGGTCCACAGCTCTGGAGGAGCACATCTAGAGCCCCTCCAAGTGCTAAGAGGAGCTCCTCTCCCCGGCTCCGTCAGAAGCGGCAAAGGGGGAGAGAGCCTTTGAGCAAACAAGAAGAGAGGCAGAGAGAGAGAGATGGCTGGAAGGGGCTGATTTGTACTGATCAGCAGTCGTTCCTTTTCATAGATGACCTTTTTTTATCAACTGCCAAAGAGATACTGGACATTCTGACATTCTATATCCTTATAAAGTCCTTATCCCCCTACTCCAAAATGTTGAAGTTGAATTGATGAATCTGCCTTGATGTAAGGTTTCGTAAACTGTGCCGAATCCCCAGTTTGGATCTCTGATACTCGTAGCATCGGGCGCAGAGCATGCAGGAAATCGTTGTGGGCAAGAGATGATGTCGGAAATAAGACAATGCCTTATTTGGATGCAGTAAATTAGAAAGGTCGATTGATTGATGGCACTTGCGGGGCGGGATAGTGAAGTTCAGCCGTCTGTGAAAAAGTCCACGCTCGCGGTCAATATTTACGCCTTTCAGGGAAGCTTTAATAACATGACATTAAAGGCTCTGTGAAGAAGCACTGTTTTCTTTTTGAGTTTGTCTTCCAGGACACAATTCACACGAATCCTTCATAAAAAAAAATGTGTTTGCTCTCACCATCACTCTGCTCCAAATATCTGGTTTAGTTTACTGTGTGCAGTTGTATCAAAGTGCATTGATTTTTTATTTGGGAGACAGAAAGAAGCCATCTTAATGAAATGCTGCTTACGACGATCGGTTGTTCAAGAGGATATAAAGCTCTTCTGATCGTTCCAACTCTATTTATCACTGAGGGACGAGCTTGTGCAATAAAGCCTAACTCCTGTTAAGCTGCTGCGCAGCTTTTCTTTAATCTGTATCAATTTATTTTCTTTTTGGGGTTTGAAACCGTCTCTGAACTTGTTCCCTTTCTGATCATAAATCTCTTGTCTCCTTGTCATCTTTTTTTTTTCTATGAATAGACAAAGAAAAAACAGTAAATATTCCCCATATCACTACTACAACTACTACTACACTATAAAAGAAGTATCCATTTTGTAAAAATTCTGCAGCAGAATATTGTGGGCTTATAAACTTTTGCAAAGCCAACATAGCTGCAGCAACATTATAAGAGCTGTAAAACTGCATATATATACATATATATGAATGAATTTCATATGAATTTGAAAGGACGTTGCAAGAAGGAAGATAATAGAGAGAAAGATATAGGAAAGAGGAATGTACAGTGACTGAATGCGAAATTATCTCAATAAAACACGAGGTGAAATGATGAAGCTCTTAGTGTTGCTTATGCACTCGCATTGCCTTTTCTTAAAAAGAGGAAGAAAGAAAGAAGTAGTAATAACACTTTGTGGTTACATTATTTTACTTTTTAAGTAATGATTCTTTTTAACACAGGCTAATATCAGTATTGTTTATTAATATACTACACTGTCACTGACAAATAATATAAAGAGGATAGAAAAAACAAGAAGAACATTATGTGCTTTAACACATTCTCATCAGTTTCTAAATCATCTTGTATCAATTTGAATAATTGTTATTCCACACAAGTAAATCAAATACTATTCATGTCAGTAAAGAGAGAAAGACAGACAGACAAAGGCTGGTATAAATATTTGCAAGCGCCTGCACCCGCACACAAAACAAAAACAATAAAAGTCGATCATTTTTTTCTGACATCCAAATTAATACTAAGCGTCCCCCAGAGGATTATATATGCCGGAGTGGTGCATGCTTATGACAGCTTCATCACTGTGGTATGAAATGCAGACCAGGCCAGAGGGACACTATTGTTTACCCCCAAACCATTACCAAGCATTCTCTCGTATAAATCATTCCTTGCATTCTATTCTATTGTCAGTTTGTATGTTCAATGTTCAATGTCTTTGCTGCTTATGTAATAAATTCCAGTCTGGCTTTGATCGTGCTGCGTTCACGCTCCATATAGTCAATAAAACGCATCTGTGAATGTCTCAGTCACTAGTTTTATGAATGGAGTTAATGTATATATAGATACATAGATATATCTTTAGTATCTGTTTTTATTTGTGAAACTTTAAATTGGATAAATTGCACAATAATGTCATTGTCCTGTCCCAATTCTGTTTTATTCCCATATTTATTTTACCATTTTATTTTTGGGGCTGCACAAAAAACACATCATTCATGCAATTTAATGAATATGTCTCCATTTATTCATTTATTGCAGCAGGCAACTTTCCTTTACTTTTTGTTTTGTTGGCACAACTAGCAAAGAAAACTGCATCCTGTGCAACTAGTAATAATTTAACATTTCCAAATAGGGCAGAGCTTCAGTTATCTGCCATATGGGATCATTAAAGGATTGTGAATCTTTGGTATAAAAACAAGCTGCTCTTTGATTGGAAGATGCAAGTTTCCTCGCATGGATTGCTAAACCGCTGAATGCTGACACGATGAACCAATGATATCAATATCTGTGATCAATACTGAATTTTGGTGTGCAATTCTTGTTCCAACTCAAGGATTCAAGAGCAAAAATATAGAATTCCAATTAAGATTGAATGATTATTTTTCATCAATGTGCCACGGTCCGAAGCAGCACTGCTACTGCTGAAGACAGTTCGTCTCCTACCTCGTCGCCTACCTTGTCTCCTACCTCATCTCCTACCTTGTATCCTACCTCTCATAAAGCATCAGGAAAAAAAATGTGAAACTCAATGACGGTACGTAACTTGTCCCTTCCTCGAGACCATTGTGTATTGCAACATACTATATGTGGTTATAAAGCGAGATATTGGCATTCTACAAAGGCATGCATGTTGATCCGCTGCTTATTCTCAATGCCACCTGTGTCAACCAGAGAGGAATATGGGGGAGGTCCTATATGATGCTTTGGGATGTTTTCAGTGTTTTCAGCAGATGGTAAGAGCCATTTTAAATCCCGGTGGAGGCTGAGACGGCCTACACCACCCTTTGTTCCCCCACACGCTTGCACAAACCCACTTCTGGGCTGACGGGGTAAAATCAATCTTGCCGTGACAGTGCTTCCCCGGGAAGCTAGGGGCCTAAATTTATTGTTCTAAATTAGGATCTGACCGAACACCTTTCTTTCACAGGAGACAGCAAAAAGTAAAATTTGGAAAGTGAATGAAAGCCACAAATATTGGACACTAACGTTGTTTCTCACTGGATTTGAGCAATATATCTAGCCAACTCATTTTGCCCTTTAGATTCTCAAACACAACATTAGCTTTTACCCTGAACTACAAATTGTTGTGTTGGGTTCCTGTTTAAAGTACATTTTCAAAATACTATTCCTGCATTATCCGGGCTTTTGTTGTGCATCCTTCTGATGCTCTTGTAGGAGAAAACTAACAATGAAAGTACAAAGAAAATTTGCCCTTGAAGATTATTTGAAATGAAAGATGTTTGTTTGACTGTATCAGATAAATACAGAATGTCATTTTTCTTCAGCCTAAGGTCAGTGTACCAACAGTAATTCATCAGCTCTCGAAGATTCTGCTTATGTTTGTGATTTGAAATACTGTTTCTTGTATGTTTATTGGTATTTAGAATGTCAATTTTAGTGCTGAGTAACGATATAGGGTGTTAAAACCGGTGACTTATCCAATAAAAGAAAATTAAATATGTCGTGTTTAATAAATAACAAATTAATACACGTTACTTCAGATTGATTATTGTTACAGATTATTGGTTAATATCAAAATGATACTGACTGTGTGCTCTTAAGTCAAAGTTTCATGCAGTCCTTTACACAGGAAATAATTTTGCATACATTACATGTTGAAATGCCCTCCTGGCAATGTTTCATTCCATTAATAATGGGATATCTAATTGATACCTGTGGGGGAACTTGTCTATATGTCACCTTTCAATATTCAGTCATGGTCAACTTTAATACCGGTGGAAGAGTATTAGCGTCCTACGTAAAGGAACTGAGGCGCCATTAAAGCACCTTAAAGAGACGCTGCACACACTAGCTGCAAACTAAATGAAATGACCGCACTGTGATGAGACACATCAATGCGTGTGATAATATTATCATATCTTAGCAAATTTACAAGAATCTGCATTTCATAGCCATCTGTTTTAAATTTGGGACTGAACATTGCAAGGTCAAAGCTGAAGTATCATTTCTGTCTGGAAATGTTACATTACCATCCAGAGGCGACGTTGTCATTGAATAAATTTGGCAGATGCTTTTTTTTAATGCATATACATCGAAAAGATATAACCAAAGATAGATTTAAATACCAAATTTCAATTCTAAAGACAGAAAAATAGAGACTCCCTCTCCTCATTTATGATGCTACTCCGTAATGCCGTTAACTGCAGGCCCAAGTTCAACTCAGGTCGACATTCAAATGCTCCATTTATTTTCCCATTGAGAAGCTGATGCTCCATTAATTTTACAAAAAGAATAACAATATTCTCTCGTGCCCTCCTTACATGAAAGGCAGGAGCTCTGTCAACCCAAACAGCAGATGTCCACACTACACTCTGCTTTTCAGGTGCATATATGCTTGACTGGCCTCCTCCCACCTGTGCATTAGTATCATCACTCTGGCAAATCATTCAATCTGGACTCCCTGTGGAGCCAATTAGGCCAATAATTCCAAAGCCTCTCTGTGCTTTCTCCTTCATTCAGCCGTAGGCTGCAGTCTGGCTCGGCAGACGATCCAGTTTGGGAAGCGGAGTTAAAGGGAGAAAAGTAGGGAAATCAGAGCGATGACAAAGCAAGGTGAGACCTCCAGGGCCAGGTATCAGGAATCAGGAATCAGGAAACATTAATACCGGTAATAGACGGGCTTAGACACTCGTTATGATACATCTCGGTGAAATCCACCGCCCAGTACAGCACCTGCAGCGTGCTAAAGATGTGAACCTTGCCTACCGCAAACGCCTCCTCCATCCCACAGGTGACCAGTGTCCACCAGGAGATGGGACATTGAGGGTGCCGTCAGACACTCACCTCCACTTACAGCATGACTGCCACTGCCCTTGACTTCTGAGACACAAGCATTGGAATAAAATACGTATCAGCATTTATTGGTAAGACGATCACTCTGCCTCTCCCTGTTTCGATTTTTTTGTTGTTGTTTTTTTTTGCAGGAAATCTCAGATCACTTCACATTGACATTTCAAGGGGAGGAGGCATATGGAGGCAGTGGGGTAGTATGAATGGTATCCTCTGCCAACAGCATCTCGAGCTGGTTCCCAGCGTATCATGCTATGAAATATTCATCCATAATCCCAAAATGTCATGAGTAGGCCACTGCGCAACGCGGCCCCTCCTGGATCCTGCAGCAAAACGAAAATGGAGCCAACTCATTGTTGGAAAAGACACTTTTCACGCTCAAAGTGCAGTTGTAGCTGTATTGTACACTGTTTAGGGAGCAGTACAGTAACACCACAGAGGTGTATGCAAAGAAGAAAGTCTCATTGCCTCCGTGTCTTGTTTCCTGGTAAGGCGAAGCTGCCAAAGTCACATACTGGGTGAAGCAACCTGTTGCTGTTGCGCTCTGGAATGAAGGCGAATCCCCTGGCGGCCTGCCATCCGACATGGTGCGGTACCACAGGCCATAGATATCCGCTTCCTTAGCACCCATCAGCAGGCAGCCGAGGATTTATCATTGGTGTCAGGGAGGCATTAGCAGACCTAATGAAATTTCACGTTGTTCTTCAAGCAATATTATCCCTGTGACCCCTCTCTTTTCACTAAGGCGAGGTTTAACTGCTGAATGTCAAACAGCTGGATAAGCCTTTGGAATCAAGCTTAGTTGCATTTCGTCTTCTGTCTTTTGTTATCTGTGCCTATTTGGATTTCCGTTCCGGACAGAATAATAGAAAATAATGACAACCACGTAGCTTCTTTCAGTCCGAGGTGGGCTGCAAGGTAATGACATTGGGCCATGTTGTGATTGGCTGCATCCCCACACATAATTATGGTCTGATTGGGACAATAATTGTCTGCTGTTGCAGCTATAGCTATAGAGTGCTGGCATATGGCCGTATTCAAACATATATAGGTGCAGCGGAAAGGTTTATACCTTTAAGTTTTACTAGCGATCAGTTACAGTTAGTTAGTACAATGATAGTGTGGAAATGAAAGTGTGTAGTAGCACGGATAACTATAAACGATGAACTAAATTTATTAAATGATATTTATTTCCATTACGGCCTTGGTTTCTGGCACAATTTGTATTATTTACTTTGTCATACCTCCCAATAAAGCACAATGGTCATGGCATGTATGATGATGATGTCGGTTTAAAATAAGTATTTTCCACGATACACACAGTCCAGCTTTGAGTGTTCATACAGATGATTAAGTTGGCTCCTCCAGTAGAAATAGCATTTTAACAATAGACTTCTGTGGCCATCAAGACAAGCAGCAAACAAAACTAGATGAAAGTTATTTTATGGCTTTGTATAGTTTCTGATAACAACACAACAAAAACAACACTGACTGTGTGTTTTCCTGAAAATGATTTGCCACCAAACAGTAGTTATATATATATATATATATATATATATATATATATATATAGCCATTGTGCAACGCTGGGACGACACCTGCGTGCAGTGCGTAGATACGTGGGGGACTTGGCACGCTGTAGAACCAGGACACACACGCCTCTCCTCCTCCCTCCTGCCAGACCTCTCCGGGGACTCCAAGTTCAGGTGGTTGGTCGTCATGGTAACTGCTGAGAGTGAGGGCTATTTTGCATTGTTTCTGCTTTCATCTCTAAAACCATGTCGCTATCCATACGGTGCAGGTACTGCTGTTTATTTCTTTGCCACCACCTGCCTGATCATCCTTCTATTTGTCCGTCCGCCAGTTCGTCTATCTGCCTCGACCAGGAGTCTGCCTTCCTTCTCAACTGCTCTCTTCATCTTCTGACCAGTCAATCTGTGCACTGTTCCTCCATCGACGATGCATTTACCACATCTGCCTCCTTATCTGTGTCACAGCTGGAGCACTTAATGTATCTGGAGCCACTTTTCTCTGCACCCATTCTCTATTAATCACCAAAGTACCAAACACATACACACACACACACACACACACACATGCAAAAGAATCAAAAACTGTATTTTTTAATTAGTTGTTTACTCACTCAACAAAAGCCAAACCTTGTGTTTTTTTGTGTATTTTGTTAACATTCATCTTACATGTTTAATGTAAAAAGAAACAAGCTTGATGACAATAATATGAAGTGAGTGCGTAGAAGAACACCCAGGTTTTGAGGAACACCTCTGACATCTGCTGGTCGGGACATGAACCTCAAAATATTAAGACAAAGGTAAGATAAATGGAGCAAAGCTCATACTGGCACGAAGAAGCAGAAATGGCAAATGTGGTGGACTAATTCACTAATTAATGCTCTGCAGAAAAGACATCAACATCAATTAATCTTCATAAATCCCGCATATATTGGAAAACAGGCTATGTTTGTCATGTCATTTGTTATTTTAACAGCATCATCAAATTCAACAGTGCAAATCTGCTTTTAGTCAACCTACACCTGCATCTAAAAAGAGCAAGAACACAAATGTATGAATAAATGCACCAACTATCTATGTACAGCATGAAAGCACATCGGGATAAAGGTGGAGAGCTGCGAGATATCCTTTCTTTAACAGCCTACTCCTCCACAACCTCTCAGCTGCACTAATTAGGGGATTTATAAGCTATCAAAATGAAAGCTTTTCCTTGTTTTGTTTCACCGTAAAGATAACAGATTGGTTCATTAATTACAGATACGTCATTGGGTGTTGTAACACCTGTCAGAAAGACTCATCCTGGAGCAAACATCTCTCTCTGCACTTAATGTGTCATCATACACATATTATCAGAAATGAAGGCCGCAGAGACCTGAGTTTCAATATGTCAATGTACCGTTTGTTTTTGAGGAAGAGGAAAATGAGAATTCACAGAAGACTGTGAGATGGAGTCTTTTCTGCGTTGTGTTTTTTGCAAATCTGGATCCATGCCAGTATTTCATGAAAGAGAGAGCAGCTGTTTGCTGAATTAACATATCCACATCCAACTGCTTGGTGTTTTGTGTGCACCAATTCCCACCTCTCCACAGCATGCTTCATTGCAGAATAGCAGTGCTTTGTAAAGTCGCGGAAAAGTCAGTTAAGCCTGTAGATGTTTGATTGTAAAGTATCGCAAACAACGGGCCTCGACAATACTCGGCTAGATAGCCTTTGAAATAGGAACCAAAAGGCAGTTGGTTGGAGGCGGATGTTATGTAGTGGCCCTTAAAAATGGTGGAGTGACTTTTAAAAAGTAATTTGACAGCAAAAGCAGCAGTAAAAAGTAGGAATATTTGTCGGTGGACTGGAACTCTTTTAAACTCAAAGTCAGCGCATCACTGACTAGCATACGGCTTCCCTACACACTCAAATGTTAAATTTCTTTGGCCATTATTCAGCTGCAATAACTTACTTTATGGCCAATTGTTGGAATCTGGATCTGTAAACACAACACTTACGTTACGTGAGGCTCACGTGTCCAGCAGGTACGGAGCCACATGGAGTCCAGTTTGGGAGTTATTCAGCTTTGTTTTATCTCCAACAACTCCAGAGTCCTTTGCTTAAAAAGTCTAACTGTGCCTGACGTCTGGTGCTGGGCAGGTAGCAAGGGGCTTAATCAGAGCTTTTCTTACTGAAAACCACTGCAGGATAAAAAAATGACTCTGTGCCATTACCTAGCAAACATTATCAAAGCCAGAACAATAAGCTAAAACATGCTGCCTGATGATTGATGATAATGAGTATCATTATCATCAATCATCAATTGTAACAACCTCTTTCCCATTAGACCGATACAAATATTGCTCAGTGCAGCTTAGTATTTTGAAGTATTGTAACAAGACAGGATATTGAGCATTCAAGGACAATGAAGTTTGTATTCTAAATGAACAAGCAACAAGAAGTTAGTTCTTGCTTGTTCATTATATCGATATCCTCCCACTGAAAAGTCTCAGATCCCCTTCACACAGTTCCTTCAGTGAGCGGTTCACAGGAGCGGTGGACCTTCAAAGAAAACTCATGGGAAAGTGAGTCACAGAGCGAGCGCTCCAGACAGGATGTGATGATATGATGGGTAGTGGAGAAACTTGTGCTGCCACGGAGAGCTTAATCCGTCTAATCGATGACAGGTCTGTGTCTCCATGGCGAGCCTGCGATTGATGGCACTTGACCCCCCCCCCCCCCCCCCCCCCCTTAAATATCAGAAGTGCCAACATCCCTCTTGTCTCCAAGTCTCACCCAATCAGGATTGATTGCACCACTTCCACTCTCTTCCATGGACGAGTGACTGCTGTTATTCCCTCTTGGAGAACGACGATGCTCAACGCAATACTGCAGATTGATCCAATAACAGCTTCCCGTTGTGTCTTGAAAAAAAACAACTTTAAGGCCTTTGCACACATTGCACTCAAGTGCAGAATTTGAATTAAAAGTCATACTATAGTTATACTATAATGCCTTCAACGCATGGCTGTAAATTGCATTATCTTTCTACTTGTTTGGATTTGGCCGGATTTCTGACTCTGTTTTCCAGAGTCTAGAGGAGCAAGGTGTCTTATATTTAGTGTCCTCACAGGGCCTCCTAACAACGCCATTGACCTTTTCTGTGACACGGGCTGTATTTTAGTTTGCAGAATGCTTAAACAGCCAAAGCTGGAACCCCGGAGGTGCAGCTTGTGAGCTGTGATTAACGCTCCTCGCTCCCAATATCTGACAAGCACCAGGGCCACTCTCCCCGTGTGATACACTTCTTCCCAAATTGAATCCTCTGCGCTCCTTTCTTGTTTGTGATGCAATCGCACTTGGTACCGACCACTTCTCACCGTACACCTAACCTCTTGTCATTTACAGCAATAAAGTATAATGTGCGAGTCGACTTCAGCAGCAGCTCTCAAAACACATTTGGTGCTTTTGGAGGTCAGCACGGGTATTCATCAGCGCTGTGCCCCGCTGTGGATGTAATGATCAAAGTTTTTGTGTGCCACAAGGCCTAGCGGAATTTACAGCACCCACAAGCGCCCTTGGCCATCACTCTGCATGGCGCTGCGCTGATCATTGTTCAGACCAATTATACGACCCGGTGAGAAGTATATGATTGCCGTTCTGTATCAGCGGCTTGCCAAATAAATAAAGTGTTTAATGACCCTCTCACTCCCCTTTTCAACTTAATTAGGGGACGAACAGATTTGCTGGATGGATCTACAGCAACAGACTGTGAATTCGAAGCAGGGGAATGCCAGCCCTTCATTTGTTGTGTGTGTGTGTTGGTTTGTTTTGCAGCTGCTTGATTGCTGCCCGAGCCACTTAACTGTAGCTGACCACCGGCAGGCCCAGCTGTGTGGCTGCAGCCATTCCAGCGCCCTGCTGCAGCCCGTCGCAGAGAAAGAGACGAGACCATCATGCAACCAATTCTGCAGGTTGCTCGAATGTGTCTCCTTGACCACACGTACATGCATTGTGTGTGTGTGTGTGTGTGTGTGTGTGTGTGTGTGTGTGTGTGTGTGTGTGTGTGTGTGGGTGGGTGTTGGTTTGTGTTTTGTTGACATATTTTGTTAATGACGTTTTTCACAATAACAGCAGGAGGAGAAAAGGACAGAAAAGAATGAGTCATTGCAGGCTAATAATTCTGCATCTGGCTTATGACACATCAGTGTGGCGCCGTCCAATAAAACCGGCACGACTCTATAACTTCGTACATCTCGCTTTAAAAACCCTTCCAGTGCATCATAATTATCAAAGCCACAGCTTGCCTTTCATCAGTCAAGAAACCTTGAACAAAAATCTGCACAATCCATGTAGGTATAATGCTCAAAGCAGCATTTCAATAACCTCTGAGAATAAATGGAAGATCAGGGCGCCTAAAGTGAAGGTGGTGTCCTCACCGTTGTGCTCGGCAATTACTGTTTTTTTCGCTGACAGCTGGCTGGGTGGACTTCTTTCTGCGCTATGACTGAGAGCGTTGTGTGGTTTCACATGCTGTTTACATTCTTTTCATCACTGTCCTCTGTTTCAAGGTCAACCTTTGCAGTCGATGTGTTTCAAATTTTTTAGCTGCATCATCTTCACAATAAGGTACTGTGAGGTCCAATAGGGTATATGATTAATATATGCATCATATTACCCTATTGTTAGTTTCATATCATTATTTTTTGTGCAATCAGTAGGTCGAGCCTGTGACTGGTCAGGCTGTGAGCAGGAGGTAAGTGACCTTTGAGAGCATGGCAACATTTTGACTTGTCACAGCAGGAAAAGCACAAGGAGCACGAGCAACATCTCAGTATTACTATGCAAGTGTCACATTGAGCCAGCATGCTCAATACCAGCTCCCTGAAACATAAGCAGCTCAGTGGAATTCAGCCATCACCAGTTGTTCTATTTACACCTTTGCTTCCCTGTGACATGTCAGAAAGGCTCCGGTAAGAAAAGGCCTATTGTATGTAAGTCAATGTGGAATCTCCAAAACAGTTAATGACATCATTAGCCTAATTGATGAAACTGACGATCGGCCGGCCACTTGATATTCATCATATAATGTGAAGTTATTCATTTTAAAAATCATTTTTTAGGGAGTAAATAAGAAGCTATTATACACTGGTATCTAGTGGACTGCCTAATAATCCTTAATTCGGCTACAAACTACTCAGCAGCTAATTTATTTGCCTTTATTTTCTCCAGACAACTGCATTTAGTTAACTTTTTCTTAAAACCTGTGCACATTCCTGTCTACCCACACAGGAGTTTCTGCCCAATGCTCCTGATGAGACTCTTTTCAGAGCTGTTTGGTCATGGATGAACTGTGACTTATTCACATCTCTCTCGCCCTTCTAGTTGTTCTGTTGTAGCTGTCGGAAACGTCTTTATTGTCAATTTTTCTGAGGCTGCTTCCATGTTCATCACTCTTATTATGGCATTGAGTGTTGAACCATGCATAGCTCTGTCCAACTTCAACCTGCAGGTCCAAAAACTGTACACAACTTCGCTGAGATTTGCCAGTTTACGGAACAGAGGGCGTGGCCTCTGTGGAAAACTCTGAAATCATTGCGCTACAAATGTGGCTGATTGGGGTCAAAAGTTGAAAAAATACAAAAAATTAATGAGGCTTATTATTGTGCAAATAGTCAGTTCCCAACTGGATAACAGGAATGTATGTGGAGAAATTGAAAATTAAAACTGACTTGTTTATCTAGTTTAGCAAGATTACCAGTTGCTACAAAGATTTGACTTTACTTGCCTTTCAAAATGTGAAAAAAACAATGTAAACAACTGTTTACTAAAGGGGAAAACGTTGAGCTATTGATATATGAGCAATTGCATCATACCAGGGATAAAAAAATGTTTTTGCAACAAAGCGCCACAAAGAAAAATCCATTGGAATGCAACAGAAGGGACTCAGCCAAGCAAACAGTAATTAACTTTTGGTTCCCAACCAGATGAAACTGATCACTGCACTAAGCACTTTGTCCAAATTGTGGTTTGGGGTTTCACATCCCATTAAAATCGTAGACATTCTGATTTTTTATTTTTCATTAGCGTATTAGGTGGCACCAGGAGGCGCAGCTGCTTTTGTATCTGCTTTTGTGCAACTGCTCATAAGTCTGTTTTACACACAGACAGAAAGTTCTGCATCATCCTGTTTTGAAAGACTTTTCAGGTTTAAATAAAAAAACCAAATGATCTATAGAGCGGACAAAGAAAGCATCACACCAGGTCATCAATGGAGCAGTTTACCGTCACTCTTCTACGTCCCCTTTCGTCTCAAGTTGCCTGCCGCAAATAGTTACTAATTCTAGGTCTGACTTGTAAAAATATGGAGCGGTCTGCAACAAAGGAATGTTGGGTGTAAACAGAGCATTTCTGTTCTGTTGCTAATAAATCCAAGGTGCTAAACGTCCAGGCCAGACGCAGCTCAGTCTGTGCACCGACGGTACATGAAGTGCTGTCCTCAGACGTCCTGTGGAACACACGGTGGTGAGGAGTGTTTCGGGGATTTAAGCGGATCGACCTGTGGAGCTTCTCAGTGTCTGACACGTCTTTTCCTCTCAGGACTGTCCTCAGTAGACAACTAAACCTCTGCTTCTGGGCAAACGTCACAGCATCCAGACAAAACGATACGTGAAGATGTTTCTATCAACAGAAATATGCCGATGGCTGGGCTGCAGTCCAGGTCTCCCACTCTCTAACACACAAGCACACACACACACACACACACACACACACGCAATCACACACTCACACCTAGCCAATTCCAACACTGCTGTTGCAGTCCAGCTGGCACTGAAAGGGATGCTTTGATGTTGGTCGGCAGAAATTGCACGAAGGGTGTAAGTTGTGAGTGGTTCTGCCTCTAGTAAATCTATTTTAGCTACAGTGCTGGAGATAATTTGGGGTAATTCAGAATAAAAACATTCAAATGAAGGCAGAAACTCCTCGGATCTTTTTTGTAGCATTGTGTGTGTGTTGTTTGTTTTTTCTGAGGACGGAGCAGAAGAGGTACTTGGTGAATTATTGACTGATTATCAGTCATTAAATGAAATACGAGAGACATTTGTATTTAAATGCATTTGAACTCGTTGAACTTGTTGAGGAAAAAACAACTTAAAACGCATATGTTACAAATCCAAATGATAATAAATTCAAATGACTCTTAAGACAGCCAACATGCATTCAACAAGTGTGCTGTATAGTCAATGATGGCGATAACTAATAACTGGTGACAATTAGATCATATTCAAGACTTGAAATGAACAAGGGGCCATTTTGATTTTTAGAAATCTGCAAGCGTACAGGTACCCAACATGGACACAGTTGATGCATAATGACACTTATTAAAGCATTGGCCTGGAGTTGTGTGACAAAGGTATTGTGTAAGAAGTGGACTTAGACGTCTCCCATTAGTTTGTGAATAATGTTTTTTAAAACCTTGAGGTTTGAACATTTTGAACAAGGCTTCAATGTTCCAATTGACCTTCATGAACTGATAACACACTATGAAAGGATTAAAGATGTAAGATGAAAACAGATAAATCCCCCACCAGACAACGACGTGGTAGCCTGTCAATCACAGTCACAGGACATGCCCTGCTTTACGGTCTATTACCGTAATTGCAACCAGAAATTCCATACTTAAAGGACTTGATCTAAAACAACTGAAATATACTGCACAGCTCTCTGGACACTTAACATTTGAGCTCCCTGTCTTCCACAGAGGCTGTAACCAGGCCCGCGTCCCATATTCACAACACGGATTATTCTTTATCATTAAATCAGAATGAATCAGTGATCAAAGAACCAACTGGCTTTTCACAGCAGGATTCCTGAACTCAATCCCAAATACGAAAGTGCTCCCGGACATCTGTTGATGAAACTGAAGAACTACAGCCACAGTCAAACAGGTGAGTGCATGATCAAACAATGTAGGTAAGATGATGTGTCGTAGGTCATTGAGGTCCCTGCTCATACACTCTTTTTTGTGACTATGCAGTGAACAAGGTTAACGTCCTGTCTGGTTGCTACAGGGTTAACGTTCTTAATTTGATATCTCTGTGCTGCATTTCAGATGTCCAAGGACCAGAGAATTCCTGCCCTGATAAGCTGTCAGGAGCATTGCCTTGTCAAATTGTGGTGTGTGCGTGCGTGCGTGTGTGCGGGTGTGTGTGTGTGTGTGTGTGTGTGTGTGTGTGTGTGTGTGTGTGTGTGTGTGTGTGTGTGGGTGTGTGTGCGTGCGTGCATGCAATTGGGAATTGAGTGAGGAGACAAGCCTCAAGGTTACATGCTATTAAAACAAGGCTGTATGAATTAATTAAATAATTCATAATTATGAATACCGTGTTTGTTGGCTGCTTGTTTGTACCACATTCATTTACATGCCGGCCTCATGGTGCACATTTTGCAAAACGTCTTGTGGCTGCAGGAGAATGATTAGAGGGCATATCCAAATGGTGGTAACCTGCTGAAGGGGAAGTATCCCAGGTCCACACATGCACAACCCCTTGTGAGCAGCAACGATTAAGTAATAAATAAGTAAATTGAAGGCATATTAATGGTGTGCATATGGATGTGTGTGTGTGTGTGTGTGTGTGTGTGTGTGTGTGTGTGTGTGTGTGTGTGTGTGTGTGTGTGTGTGTGTGTGTGCATGCGCACATCTGTGTCACTATCTCTGCTCCGTCATGTTGAACTCTCTTGGCTCTCTTTCTGTCTCCTTGGCCGTCACTTCGTTGCTTGTGATATGAAACTTCTGTTGTGTCCTCGGGTGCATTTTATCCTTCATTTTTGAAGCCAAAGATAATCATTCCTGACCAGCAATCTTTTCTTAGAACACATGTAAAAATTAATTAATGCTTAAATATATTTTCAAATGCCTACAGCGAAGTAACTTAAACTAAGATACGGAAGGAGAAATCAGTAAGAGACTGTTATTCACATAAAATGTATTTATCCCGATTCAATCTACCAGAATACTCGCTTCATTCATTTTCATTACTTTTATTTGTTTTGGTTCAATACGTTTGAGTAGCTTATTTTCTTTCAGTGACGCACGCAAACATATTCAGAAAAGGACATACAGATTATGGAACGTTGTGTCCCTGCCTACCCAATTCCTAATGACTACATCCTGAAGCCCAATGACCCGCAGAAGAGATGCAGGCTTCGACCTTGTGGTTGTAACCAGACATCTCTCAAACTATTGTCGGATTACAAGGCCTTTTGGAAAGTCAGCACCCGCACTACAGTGACCGAGCTGCCATATACTGTATTTTCAATATTAATTATATTTGCAATTATAATTGCAATATAAAGGTTCTCTGTAGGCTCTCAAAATATCAAAAGCACCAACGAGCATTCAGATATGAACTAAAATCATCAAGCGAGCAAATGAACAAACAGTTGATCACATAAGGAGGAGGTGGAGGGAACTGGTGTCATCGTCAGTGTGGTTAGAAGAGTTAGTGAAAAGTTCACTTTGCACCGGATTATAGTATGATTGCATGTTAAAAACCAGGCACTGTGTTACTTTTAAGTAAAGCTGTGCTTCATTTTTGCTGAATTTAACTTGGCAGAATTAGAAAAAGGGCTTAAAATGCACTGCCACCGAGTTGTGGTTTCATTTTTAAAACAGGCAACTGATTGTTTTAATTCGATTGTGTTTGATGGAAAGAAGATAATCTTTGCCCCATCTACCTCGAAGAATAAAACAAAAGGGCCACAACAAGTCACAGACTGAGTGTCCCTGTTGCCGATTAACTCAAATGCCACACTGATGTGTGTTCGTTTTTGAACTCGCTCCCTGAAAATGTCACCTGGGAAAATAGCAAAAAAACATTTGACACCAATTGCTGCTGCCACCACTTTCAGTAATTACTGCAGGTCTGTTCTTACTCCGAATGGGATTTACTGATGTTCGGGCTCCTTCTGCGTCATGTTGGTTTGTGTGTCTTAATTTGTGCTCCATTGTTATTTACTTGATTGTATGAAACTGCTTTAGATTGCGTTGTGTCTCGTGTGTGTCATGTCATTTTGTGCTGTTGTGCTGCGCTGTGTTCCTCACACTCTGGTCGTGCTCCCCGACAACCAGCAGGACGCTGACAGGTCAACAGCCTCCCTCCCGGAGGCAAGACAGACCTCGTCTCTAAAAAAAGGAACCTCTACATACAGAAACAAAGAATGTGACTGTGACATTGCGGGGCGCGATCACACCTACGGTCTGTTATGCAACATCCACACAGGACTGAGTGACACTGCTCCAGAATGATTGTACTTTAAAAAGAATCAGTTGTCCAACTTCCTTTAAGTTGTTTCTATATATATTTTGAAAGGTCTACATTCTTACCAGCAGGGATAAGTGGCTTCTAAAATTGTATCTGCAATAGTGGACATGGTTTTAAGATGTTTTAACAGCAATGCAAACTGCCCCACGATCTGCTCAACGTTCAATTTCTAGTTCATTCACAGAGCACAATATCCTAAAACAGGATAAGCAGTCAAATCTCTGGTCCAACTGGGCTTATGGAGTTCAAATAGAGCGGAATGAGGCCTGGCTGTCCAAGAGGAACAAACTGCAATGAGGCCACACACACCTGACTGAAGGTAAGAGTGAACGCCAAAGTCTCTCCAGGTGGATCCACCAGCATGTTAGCATTTAGCATGTTAGCTGGACTATATTGGTTACATTGCTGGTCCTATTGAGATTGAGACAATTCAAAGAAACTGCACGAGAGCGAGCGCTTCTATTGGTGCAAGGAAGCATGAGGATGTCTGATAAAAGTAGAGGTACTTTGCATTTGTTAACTTCAACAACAAGCATGTGTATTGTAGTAGAAATATCAATGTGGTTACCCGATGGCAAGCTTCTTCATTTATTGTATTATTTTTGCTATTATTTTTATCACATGCATTGTTGTTTGTTTTTTAGGTCTTTTGTCAAGAACTGTTTTGTTAAATAAAATGCAAATTTATAAAAATGAAGGTCATAAAGTAAACTGAACTGTCCTTGTAGGGTATCTTGATTAATGGGGTTTATTTGTCTTCATTTTAATTTATAACAGTGAATAAACAATAAACAATCCAACTAATAATGTCCTTTACAATGCAGAGGACCAGGGATTTAAATGGGAGTCTTGACATATTATACATATTATTACTTTATCCACGTGACCCCTTCTTTAAACACGGCCCCATCTAAACTTTGAAAAATATCCTTATCATAAAATCAACTGTGATGTGACAGTGTGTTATCAAAATCACCAGTAACTCTTCCAGCATGCTAATAAACCAGGTCAACTATTAGGATGACTGTAACCACTTGTTTTTCACATCCTGTCGAGCAAATATGAAACTTTAATGTGGTCTAATTTTGAAATTGTGTCCGTATGCTTTTTCCTGGAAACTTTCTTCCTGCTGTGCGTGACCTTCGAGGTGCGATGTGATGCACAGCGTGGTGTTTAGCATGAAGACGTGGGCTGACTCATTGAAGTCCACTTGCATAAATTATTCCCGCTCTCTCGCTGTCAGTGTTCTTTTATTTACTTGGTCTTCCACAGAGTTTAACATGCAGGAACTCGACACTGTGACCGGCTGAGAGGCTGCCGGGGAACGCCAGAGTCTTAGTAAACAGTGTACCGGGTGGAAACCTCTCCAGGGGACTGAGCGTGTGTGTGTGTGTGTGTGTGTGTGTTACGCAGCGGGAGTGAGAAGAAGGTGCTGCTGCTGTGTCGTCGGGGGTGACAGTGGCACCGTGGAGGAGCAGGATGAGAGAGCTGTAAACGGGGTCAGGGGCCCTGGCAGAGGAGGGGATGTAGCTCAGGGACGGCGCCGACACAAAAGCTTCTCGTTTTCACAGACTGGTGTAAATGGGAGCCAGAGTCGTTTTGTTGTCTCCTGTGATGTAAAGTACAGATAGTTTTACAGAAAGGTAGCTTTAGATATATAAAACTCTCCTTTTCTTGGGTCTACGTGTCTACGGCTTTATCGAGTGGAACAAACCGAAGCACTCTGCCGGAGCTTTGATGTCATCCTTGGAGGTTCCTGTTACTAGCTGCATACAGACAGACCAGGTTGTACAGTTTCAATGGAGCAGACCCATTGTTAGACTATATAAATTAAACTAAGTAGGGTTGTTTAACATGTGTCATCAGGCTTTTAGTTGGTCTGTCTGTATGTTTCTTTTTATTCTGGCTGTCCACAGACATGAGCTACACTGGGCAACTGTGCAAAACCCGCGAAGAAAGGAACTTCCCAGTTTTCAGTGTTTCTCCCTGGAAGAATGAATGTGTAGTACATGTAATATATGTGTAAAAACACATATTTTGCTGCAGAGAAGGCCGGGCCATAACAAAGATACACAGCTGCAGCTTCTGCCGTTTCTTTGTCTCTGCTCCTTTGCGTCATCTTAAAAGGCACACCTGCGAGGCTTTGACAAAGGCTTTTTTCTTTTTGTTGAACATGATCCTCTTTCCAAGTTGGTTTCTTTCCATTGAACAGCTCAGTTTTTGGCTTGATGAAGGAGTCTACATTTCTTGTTTTTTTTCTCTTTTTGGATATCCAGCGGAGCACTAACAAAATGATTAATAGAAAGTGTATCATTACAGTACAAGCATTACAATTACATGATTTAGCTCTTAAACAAAACTTTCAAGAAACATATATTATCTTTAACCAATTTAAATATGTATATCTACCAGGCATCAATTTCCATAAACACTGCACAAGTGAACATCAAGTTTCATAAATTTTGAGAGTTGATGCAGTTCAGACCTTTCAAATCAATCGGCACCGAGAAGGATTTCAAAACAACAACATGGATAACTTGAATGCTCTTTATGGTTTTATATGAAAAGCTATTAAATATATTTGGAGAATGCCAAATATCCCTTACAAAATAAAGATATAGAAGAATTATACCGAATACTGTTATTATAAACAAATATAACCAAATTAAATTCTGTTCCCTTGAAAAACCCAGTGACAGCTTGACTCCATCACTTTGACACCAATACTTGACGGAGCTTTCATGTGATCTCCGCCCACTAAACGTCACTTCTCTGCAGCTCAGCTGTCAAAGACATTTCCGCGTGAGTTTCACTTGAAACCGCCAGACATGCAGCAACTTCATAATTACGACGGCACCTGAAGGCAGCACTGGATCCCGTGAAGCGCGCATGTGGAAAGAAAGAAAAAAAAAGCCTATCAATATTTAACCTTTTGCCTTTGATCTGCTGTGATTTGAAGATAAATTAGCGCAGACTCAGCAGAGCCTTTGGTTTTTGTCGTTGTTTTTCTCTCTTTATCTTTTAAAATCGCGGGTGTCGCGCATGGCTCCCCGGGGGGTCTGTCTGCTGCTCGCGCTGTCCGCCGCCCTGAGCGCGCGCTCCTGCTGCGCCTACACCTGTCCGGCCGTCTGCCGCTGCCGCGCCGACACCTTCCAGTGCAGCGGAGACACGCAGCGGGCCTCCGGGGCAGCGGCCGCCTCCGTGCGCCGCCTGTAAGTAGCCCGGCTCTGCCCAGTTAATGCTTTGTGGTCAACTTGGCTGTCAACGTATTTCAGGACTAATGCGATGTTTCTGTGGATAACCTGAGGAGTTGTGCATTTCGCAGACGGCTCCAACATCTGCCGTTGGAAGAAGTGCCCGCTCAAGCCTTCAAGGAGCTGATCGACATCACACACATGTAAGTGCTTTTGTGTGTTTTATGCTTCTGTTGGGTCACTCGCGTGGGCTCAAGAGAAGGAGGACGCCCAACATTCAAAAGCATTAAACATTTATATGATATTTTAATATCAAGTGTAATGAAATGGACAAGAGAAGTTGTCCTTTGCGAATAAACCTCCAAATGCAATTGTGCTTTTCCCTGTAGCGCCACCTACTGGCGTCTGTGTGCGCAATTTTGGAATTTTGTATTAGAGAACAAAACCTGAAAATATAATAAATCCGATCATTTATTCAATTATCCATTTTGTAGCACCACTTGCTGCTAGACAAGGAAACACACCCACTTGCCTCTCACAGTTCAAAAATGTGGTCTCGATCAATGATATTGAATAATTATTAGAACTCTATTAGAACTGTATGTACATTTATGTCAGACATTTTTTTAAAATATGCATTGTTTCTGTTATGTGACAAAGAACCAATAAATATATTACATCATATATTTGCTAGATTCTTGAACAGCAATGACAACAAAGGACGGGGTGAACTAGTTTGGGATTATTTTATTCACTAACATTACACTGCTCTGGAGTTTACTTCCTACAAAGAGTTTTAACAGCAATGTAAGACTTTCTTACATCACAACATGAGCATCCTGCTGCAGGTATTTAAATAAATGACCCGTAACCAAGAATCAGATGGAAATTATTCATATACATGATCTTTTTTTAAAAAGGAAGCTGTAAAACATGTCCCACAAGTAAATGATTTATCTTGTTTAAAAAAAAAAAGCGACAGTCAAGTGAAAACATAACCACAGTAGCTGATCTCATCTTTATCATGTTCTTCAGATCTTCCAAATACTCGTTTCACCGTTTAATTAACATATCACTCACAGCTCCATGAACAGATAAGCGTAAATCCTTTCCCGGAGGTTTCGTGGTGAGTGTGTGTTGACGAGTGTTATCAGTCTCCGGTACTCGCAGCGCCGACATTGTGTCTTCATCGGTTTCAAATCTCGCCTCCATTTGGTTGGGTTGTCATTGTTGAAGCACACTAGAAATCACTGCACAGCTAAACGTACAAAAAGGTTTTGAATGAGCTGTTAGTGGTAATTATGATCCTATCCATAATGCAATCAGAGGAGGGCGCGATAGAAACTGAATTTAAGACGCGCAGACAGACGAGAGTCATTTAATTGTTCCGGTTTTGTTTGAGATGGACGCAGGGAGTCGTTAACCTAAGAAAAGTGTGCGCTGATTGCAGAGGAGGGGAAGAAAACATGATTACAAAAAGAAGATGGAGTCGGCCGTGCGTCTCATCTGAAAACAAAGTGCTCAAGGACAAGTGGAGGACTGTTGTTGACTTCGTTTGTGTCTGAGCGTCTTTGTTTAGTCTTGTTGTGTCCAATCCCCCCCCCTCCCCGTGGCCCAGATACATCCCTGCTGTGCGTTTGGAGTTTCTCCAAACAGGATGCGCGTGGTGCCCTACAAGTTTTGAATATTCTCCCACGGTTTGTATCCCAATATCAATCATCTCCGTCCTATTTTCTAAAGGAAGCGCATTGCGAAGCTGGTAAGGAACGAGAGATCCATTACTTGCTGTGGCTCCGCGTACCGAGGGGAGTGATTTGTGTTTTCCGGGCGCTTATTAATCTGTCGGCTGTTTGTTTGTTTGTTTGTGCCGCAGTGAGATCTCCCAGAGCAACAGCATCACAAAGATACGGAGGCACGCCTTCCTCTCGCTGCACAGCCTGATTGAAATGTAAGAAACGCTTCACCTTCCACCGCACCTCCCAGAATCCAAGCTGCACCGTTAAAACCGGCCGTTCGCTGGATCACTTGTGCTTTGCGTTTAAGTTTCAGCAGCCTGATTAATCCTTGAGTGCCGAGAGCGGCCTGACGGGCCACTAGGCTTTGCCGTGTTTGTTTGTTGACAGCCACTGACAGTAATATTGTAATTACTGAGGCCTTTCTCTCATTTCTATTCCCTACAGTACTGTGCAGAATATCAAAAGTCTGAGAGTTATTGAAAAAGGGGCCTTCACAGACCTCCCCAGACTGACACATCTGTAAGTCTTGACTTTGTCGATCAACTTGTTTCCACTGAATTCATGACATTTTTCTTCTGTTTTAGTTGTATTGTATTGGGATCCTGGTATTGACACCATGTTTGACATGGATCCTGTTCAGAGTATTTTTCAGCATTCGGACCACTTAAATGTAACTAACATCTTATTGTGTGTTTATTTTCATTTCAAACAAAATGCAAAAAAACTAGCTTTCCTCAAATAATACTGTTATCTTTCCTGATGCCATTATTTGATTTACTATTCATGTTTTGAGACGAAGCATTAAAAATAGAAGAAACGGCCAAACTAGCTTTAGGCTATGAATGCTGTTGTATGTTTGTTGGCCTCAGCTTTGTACTTGAGTATCAAAAAGTAGTGATAAGAAGTATACATATTACATGAATGAACAGGGATATTAAATGGGGGAAAGGGGATGTTGAGGTGTTAAAATAGCACACAAGCCAATGATCTCGTCAACGTTGTATTGAGTTTATACCAAAGACTTCAAATATCTGACCAAACACCTGTTATAGAAACCGGGTTAATGGAGTCAGAGACACATTCAAACAGGCAGGGAGGGTCTGCAGGAAAAACGCTGTTGCACTCTGTGAATATGTGCGATCCAGTATTTTGAGTCGTTTAACCTTGGAGATATCTGGCATTCAGCATTCGTCGGTGCACATTAAACCGGGAAGAATCGCATTAAAGGTCACGACAGGCTGTAAAAATTAGGTGATGAACGAGATTTAAACTGAACCGTGTCTCACCAACTCTGCTCATCTGCAACCCTGTGACATTTTGTGGGGACTTTAAAAGATTTGTTCTTATCCGCTCGTGATCATCTGTCTTCTTAACAGGAGCGTCTCTAACACGGGCCTGAAACACTTCCCAGACTTCACAACCGTCTCCTCCCTGGTGCCAAATGTCATCCTGTGAGTAACCGTGTTTCTGAATTGGATTAGTGTGTCAATATGACGCTAAGTGGAGCCCAAGTTGTTTATTCTGAGCCCGTTTTTTTACCTTTATCTATCAATGTCACGGTGCCACCCACACCGCCGCGAAACCCCCGACTGGGTCACAGTTCCTCAAACACCGCTTTTTTTTTGTCATCATTTTGTCTGACAATCACGGCAAATAACCCCGGTGAGTGTTATCTCCTCCGTGTGCAGGGAAATGGTAGACAACATGGGGATTGATACCATTCCCGCCAATTCGTTCCAGGGTGTCGCAGAAGAGTATGTTGACTTGTGAGTATTTTTGCCACATTATCAGAGCCGAGGGCAACAATTTGTCGCCGCCCGCGGCAATTTTGTTGACATCGGTTCGATGCGGTTACGTCACCGGGTGCTCAGTTCTCTGACCTCGGCGGTGTGTCCAGCAAACGTATAACATCGTGTCTTTGGCAGGAACCTGTTCAGAAACGGCTTCAAGAAAATCAAATCTCATGCATTCAATGGAACCAAGATCAGCACACTGTAAGACTTCAAAACATTCATAATAAACCCACAAAAAAATAACACAAAAGGTCGATAGTGTGGATAAGTTTTCTTTTTCTAATCATAGAAAACTCAGCGTACCAGTAAGCAAACGTTACGTCAGACCAAACAAAGATTGGTTGCTCTGTTTTTTCTTGTTGCTCTGCCCCGTATGGATGAGACGTGTGCAGACACCCTGCAGTCTATGAATAATGCTCATTTTGCTCAGCGTCACCCTGAGAATACAAAAAGTATGTGACTTTAGGGGCATTGTTTGCCATTAATGTGTCATCTTACATTCTCATTGATATTGCATGTTAACTGCCAAACTGCTGTTTAAACTGGATATCGCTTGTTTTATGGTCGTTGTTTATGTCTTGTAGGATTTTGAAAGACAACTGGTATCTCAGTGACATTGAAGAAGACGCTTTTGAAGGAGCCACAGGTCCGAGTTCTCTGTGAGTGGCAATAATTCAAGTTGATGAAACCAATAAAACTAAACAACTTGCCAGACGTCTCATTCAAAATGAATGATGATAGAATTATACATATCTTTTTGTTTTAAAGCTGCATCTGTCAGCTCATTGTTTTTCATGTTATGATCCACAGCTTTGCTGTTTTGGTTCACTCTCTGCGTCCGACTCGCTTTCCAGCCATAAAATATCTGATGGACTGACGGAGATGGAATTAAAATATTAAATGATATTAAAGTAAAACATTCAGCATTTGAATTATTACTAACGAGTTTAACGAGTAGTTAAAACTTGTTATGCAGAATAGCTGATTTCAAAATCCTTTCATTTATAGTTTTGCATTTTCAGAGTTAATGTATAAACAGTTTAAAGAGTTTTTTTAGGTACAATACATAGTACACTGTTGGGCATTTAAATCTGTTAAAAATGCATCATACTTTGAAACTGAATATAAGATTGACGATAAAACCTTCACTTAGAGTAACTAGAGTCTGTCAAATATATCCAGTGAAATAAAAAGAACATTTTGTGAAACTCAAAAAAGAAGAAACAAAAATGCTCATACTTATAGCTGAGACTTGTACTTACGTAGATACAAAAAATGAAGCGGTCCCAAAGTTAAAGATAAGAGGTTGACATAAATACACCAGGTCATTTATGATTGTGGAAGTTAAATACCAAAGCAATTTGCTATCTTTTGTTGTTTAAATCAACAGCATTACGGCGCTAATATTTAAACTGGGCCAGTGTAGCATGATTAATATTCATGACAATGTTTATCATTTTATTGTATAAACATTAGGGCAGCCCGTCTGTGTAAACAACCAACAAGGAAGGCAGGACTGCTGAATGCTGATGAGTCTGATGTAGCTGCAGCTCACAAGTCTCTGATTGCAGCCAATTCTGCATTGTTGATATGAAATGTCCCCTCGCGAGTAACAGAAGGATTTGTGGTATTATTCCCTGACACGCAGGGAAAGAAGGTCTTTGGTCTCTGGTTATTTTCAGATTTAACGAGTGTTCTTTTAATGTAAAAAAGGTATTTTTGTTGGGGATGAGCGTCTTGATGAATACAACAACTTTAAATCTGCGCTTGGCTGCTACAGTCACGGTAACTTTCAGAGGAATCGCATTACCACTATTACAGAAATCCCTTCATGGTGGGAAACACTGCCTTTGTATCTATATCTATCTATTAGAAATCCCGGCCCAGTTAGAGCAGCCGCTCTGGTGACCAGAAGTAGTCCAATGCTTTTTTTTGGGGCGGGGGAGGAAGTATTTCATTGGTGGATGTTTGGAGTCACCCTCACTGAAACACATGCCTGTGTGCTCCGCGTGTTTGAATCAGGGATGTTTCCTCCACCGCTCTGAGCTCCCTCCCACCGACCGGATTGAGGCAGGTGACGTTTCTGAATGCCACCTCTGCCTTTGCTCTGAAGACGCTGCCTCCGCTGGAGAGCCTGGCCGAGCTGCTGGAGGCCGAACTCACGTACTCCAGCCACTGCTGTGCCTTCAACACGTGGCGACGGAGTCAAAGGTATAGCCGCTGCCCAGAGGTGCAGCAAAACCGTTCACATGCCGCACAAAGAGCAAAAGCTCCGCCCGGTGAATGCTGTTCATGAGCGGTTTGGTAATTAGCAAAGAGTTTTGGGGATTTTTGTAAGCTCTAACCTTTTTCTTTATTTTGTATTTAAAGGGAAAGTGCCTTAAAGAACTTCACAAAGTTGTGTGATCTCATGGAAACTGAAATGTAAGTTGCTTCACTGCCCACTGTGCACAATGATTGCTGTGTGACCGGTGGATTTCTGCGTTTAATATATACATATTAATATGAGGCCCACAAACCACAGAAGACAAAAAGGAGGACTGGCCCTCAACATCAACACGTTTCAACTTCTAAAATATATCTATTATTTAAAATACTGTATCTTTTTCAATACAATCGGACTAAGAAAAGGTCCCTCAACCTCCAAAAAATAACTACACACACATATAAACCTTTTTCTGACTCCTCTCCAATTGCAATTGCTCTGTGATATCTGTGTGTTCTCCAGAGAGCCCACTGCGGATAGCGAGGACCTTAACGATTACATCAACTTTCAGTACCCGGACCTGGAATCAGATTGTCTTAAAAGCTCCTTGGTCAAGTGCACGCCGAAGCCAGACGAAGCCTTCAACCCCTGTGAGGATCTGCTGGGCTTTCCCTTCCTACGTTGTCTCACCTGGATCATCACCGTGTTCGCCGTGGCCGGTAACCTGACTGTCCTGGCGATGCTGCTGATAAGCCACCACAAGCTGACCATCTCCAGGTTCCTCATGTGCAACCTGGCCTTCGCCGACCTCTGCATGGGACTTTACCTGACGCTCATTGCCTTCATGGACCAGCTCTCCCGCCACGAGTACTACAACCACGCCATCGACTGGCAGACGGGGCCCGGGTGCGCCGTCGCCGGCTTCCTGACGGTGTTTAGCAGCGAGCTATCGGTGTACACTCTGACCGTCATTAGCCTCGAGCGCTGGCACACCATCACCAACGCCATGCGCGTCAACAAGAGGCTGCGGATGCACCACGTGGCGGCCATCATGGGGGCGGGCTGGGCCCTCTCTCTGCTGGTCGCCCTGCTCCCTCTGGTGGGGGTCAGCAGCTACAGCAAAGTGAGCATCTGTCTGCCCATGGACATCGACGAGCCGGGCTCTCAGGTGTACGTGGTGGCGGTGCTGGTCCTCAACGTGGTGGCTTTCTTGGCGGTCTGCTACTGTTACGCGTGCATATATCTGAGCGTTCACAACCCGGAGCACTCGGCGCGCCTCGGCGACACCAGGATCGCCAAGCGCATGGCCGTGCTCATCTTCACGGACTTTGTGTGCATGGCGCCGATCTCCTTCTTCGCCATCTCGGCGGCCCTGTGCGTGCCCCTCATAACCGTGTCTCACTCCAAGATCCTGCTCGTCCTGTTTTATCCCATCAACTCGCTGTGCAACCCTTTCTTGTACACGCTCTTCACGCGGGCTTTCAGGAAGGAGGCGCGGCATCTGCTGGGTCGCTGGGGCTGCTGCCGCGCCGGCGCCGACTTCTACAGGTCACAGACTCTGGCTTCACACCTCAACTCCACCCCGAAGATCCCAAACAAGATCCCTCACTCGCTCAGCATTTACGCCTATCACATTAAGATGAAGGATTGCTTTTTAAATAAGGGCGCCACATGAGCGGCGTTGGGGATTCTTTTTTTGGGGAACTTGCTGAGAATGTTGCATTGCTTTTCAAATGTAGGTACGTACGGGTGAAGGGAGTCTCAGTCTGGCACACGGCAAAATTAGATTTGAAGTTTTGAATTTAGTTTTCAGAGTGAGAATTTCCTCAGTCTGGACAGAGACGTCCAATTAAAGGCGGCGAGTGCTGCAGCCTGCATTTCTGCGCAATGTTGTGGCACAAAGAAGCAGATAGATGGAGCAGGAACAAATACAATATTACGGTTTATTTGCAAATCTATTTTGAAGGTGTAAATGATTTTATCAAGATTTGTGTAAGACCGTACAAGACACAGTTTTCTTGAAGATCAGTAAGTAAACAATGAAGTAAATATGATGGAACAGAAGCATCCGTTTCAGCTCATCAGAGACAAGTCGTTGTACTCAGGAGACCCTCAGTTCACCGCTGATGTTTTAATACGGTTTATTGGTCATTAATTTATCTTGCGCACCACTCAACCCTGGAGGGTCTTTGGGCAACTGGAGTCAATCTCAGCTAACCTGGCAAGAGGGGGAGGAACAACCATTCACTCTCACACCTACGAGTGATTTACAGTCACCAATTGACCAACAACCAACGGAGCAGAGTGGGGGGGTTTTGGGCCTTTTACCTTTAACGCTATTCGACAGTCTTTCGAATCATTGCTGCAGACTTCTATACGTTTACGTCTGCAATGGTGAACTTTACCAATTAAATATCTGAACGGATGCTATTTGGGTGACTTCATTGTACTCGAGGATCAGTGTGACAATGTTTTTATTGGTCACTGTGAGAAATGGCATCAGGTTTACAGAACATAAACATTTCACCATTATTTAGAGCCTTAAATCCCCCTTGTGTGGCGCCCACTATAATTGAGTTATAAAACCAAGTACACTATGTAAAAATGTGCACACTGTTTGCGTGCTGTATTTGAAGCCAGGAACCAAGACTGTTGCCTATATATTGCTACACTTCACTACAAATGTCAAAAATATTATCTGCATTTTTCAGTGATTTGTTGCTGAAGCCGTCTCACCTCCCACATGCTTTCTTTCCAGCTGTGAGTAGATGCTTGATTGTCTATCCAAAACAGTGAAATATTAAATTGATTTTGGTGTCCATGCTGGTATTCATAAATTCATTGTGTCATGTTTCATTGAGTTTTCTATGCAGCGGTTTAGTTTGAAACAATAAAATCCTGATTAGAATGATATGAAAGCAAGAGGCTTTGTACAGAAATAAAAAAAAAGGTTCATTGAATACAGCACAGCTCAGTGTATTTGAAGCATGAATAAAGGCAAACCATTACATAGTTTTTACCACAGCTAACACATTAGGTACACTCAAAGCAGCCCGGTCATGACAAAAGAAACAACATTCTAGATCAAATTATGTTTCGCTTCACCAGTAAAGAAAACTATTTTCAGCAAAATATTATACAACAGAAATTCATGCTTTTTTCATCAGTCTGGATTCACGAGCAACGCGGTTGGGAATCGTTTGCACAGTTGTGTAAATGACAAGCAGAATTGCCCTGATACTTACTTAATAAAAAATAAATCAGATCTTGCACAGAGGTGTCTCACACCAAATGCAGGTGTTTTACCCAAATGATACCACCAAGAGGTATAAATGCCTTCATTATCTTTCCCTTTTAAAATCAGTCTCTACGTGATACTCTGATAAGCTCAAGGGAACTAAAGCTCATCACCACTCTGCTTCCCCGACAGCTTTGGAGAAGACGTAGTCTCTGCCTCCATAACAAATCACTCCATCCTTCAAATGGAACTTCCAGCGGTTCTTGCTTCGGTGAATCTGTAATAGAAAGAATACGGTTACACAATATTGAGCCAGTGTTAAGGTTTGTTGAGAGGAAAAGTATTTCCCAAGAAGATTATATATACATTATATATATATATATATATATCGTACTTTGTCGTATTGGCAAACAATGACGTTGTCAGTGTCAAAGAGATCTGGGATGTCCTGCTCGACCACATCGTCACCCGAGTTCAGAGGATCCTGAGGATAGAAGTGTGTCGTTAAAACAAGTGTGATCAAGACATGCTGCAATACCAGACTGATTAAAGTACACACACACACACACACACTTCCAACTGACCTCATCCTCTACGTTAGTGAGTTCATCTGCTGCCTCCTCGTCGCTGCTGGAGGAGATGCTGTTGCAGTCACTGCTGCCGCCTCCTTCCTGCAGGGCCTTTATGGCCTCTGCGTTTATTATGCCCAGGAAGTCGTTGTCTTCCAGGGAAACGGCCGCCTCCTCCTCCATGTCAGAGTTGCCTGCAGCACCGTCCAGCTGAACGATGTCTGACAGTTCACTGTAATTGTAGGCCAGGTCCAGCTTAGCAGGGACATAGAGACAAAACAGCAACAGTTATGACAAAGTCATATTTAGAAAATATGGAGTTTGCTATGGTTTAAGTTTCTCTTTGGATCGGCTTCGGTTGAAAGCGCAACAGCTGTTTATACAGCATTTGAGAGGTTCGTAACCAAACTAACACAAGAAGGTTTGCTAAAAATGAATGCAGACTTAATTATGAATAAAAAGTTATTTCAGGCAAATTAAATTGTCTTGACTTTCAGACTGAGAAAATGTTGGATTCCACACTTCCAACAGAGCGGTTTTCATCAGTGCGTCCAGTTTAAGGAATATTGTATCACATTTTGTATAATATTTACATATTTAGGAAGAATACATATGAAATATAGCTGCAAGGAGAGATATTAATTTCTTAATCACCCCAAGATCAGCATGGGACTGGTTGACAGTCTTCCTGGCCATTACTGCCTTCCCCCTCTCCTCTTCAATCACTTCCTTCAGGATGTCGTCGAGGTCATTGGTCCTTAACTGTCCCGTTTGGGTCAAAGCCTCCTCGGTGCTGATCTGGAAGTCCAACAACTGACTGCAGGGGGAGGCGCTCGCGCAGAGGGTCGCGGGTTCGGGCGGTGGGTTCGGTTCACTTTCTCCTGGGGGGGCCTCTGGCTGTGGGAAGTGGGCCCCCGGAGGCTGCGAGGCCTCAGCAGGAGGGACCAGCGGCTGCTGGGGGAGGGCGCTTTCCTCGCCGGGGGGGAAGTTGGTCTTCGGGCGCGGCGGCGGCGGCGGCGGCTGCTGCTGCTGCTGCTGCTTTTCAGAAATAGCCGGGGCGGAGAGCGCCTCCTGAGGAGGACGAGAGGCATCTGGTGGGGCCGCAGTGGACGGAGGGTCAGGAGATTCTCTGCGCTCGATGACCTGTGCGAGTCGGGACACGGGGGGCTGACCTGCTGGGGCCTGAGTAACCACAACAGGAACATTGACCTTGTAAAGTTGACCTCAGGGGAGGCAAAAAGGAGAGAGTGACATGTTAATTAAAAACCATCAGCGCCTGGTGCAAAGCAAAATCAAATGCCAGCCAGGATGAACAGGTCGTTGTGTACCAGAAGCCGTTTGTAGAGTGACTCCAGCTGGTATCTGAACAGGGTAAGATAACCCAGCGGGGAGAGAGAAGGTGGGAAGTATCCCCGAATTGTTCTGCAATGAAGGAAAATAAAAATATTAAACAGTGTTAGTGACTACAAATCATTTAAACATTGCTGATTATTGCCCAGGTTCGTCCGGTGTCAACTTATGTTGTTGTGTCTGTCGAACTTAACCTTTTATTGTAATTAAAAATATACGCTGACAGGTTTAAATGACCCATTTTGAATCACACACAATGCGAATGCACACAATTTTAAAAGTATATGAATTGGATAGATAAATGTATACACAACCGTGAATTGCGAATATAACTACATCTGAACTTTAAACAACTTCATTACACACTCAAGTTCTTGAAATTTAAACAGTGATTTAATTAAGCAAAGAGAAATTCAGTTGCTTTCAAGCTTTGAATTCGGATGTGCCCTTTATGTAAAAAGCCACATGAGGTCAGGAACAAGATGTGCTTTAAATCTGGATGATACTTTCCTTCATGGGGAAACTGCGAATATTCTGACTTGCGGGGATCACAACAGAGGCTGAGGGCAAAAAAATGAAATCAGAGGAGAGCAGGTGATCAAACAAAAATCATCCAAGCATGAAGCAGTTCATTTCAAGCAGAGCTGCATCACCTGTGAGCTCTTGATTGGTCCGATTGTAGTTGGCAGGGAGCTGCAGTACAAAGTTGGAGGAGTTGATGTTACTTTTCCTGTAGTCTTCCATTGCTTTTGACTGCATCATCTTGGACTCCCAGATCTGCACAGCAGGAAGCCGCAGCGGTCAGCCGCCCCGGTGGGACGTTATGCTTCCGCTCTACATGGTCGAGGAGTTAAGATGTGACTCACCTGTCTCAGGTCGTCCAACACGCGATCCTCCAGCCCCTCGTCCGTGAAGAGCTCCCTCATGCTCTCGATCACATCATCGATGATGGACAAGTAGAGTTTGGCCTGCAGTCGTTTACAGACACTGAAAGTCAGAAGCTGTTGAGCCGCTTTTGATTCTGAATTATTTTATACGCAGCACACACACAAAACACCGTTTAATCTTAAATGTACACACCAATATGCCATGTGACCTCATCACAAAATTGACAACACAATTGATTAAACCGCAATCAGCTGTTCCAAATAAATAGCTTGATCCTTTAAATGTACGAGATTAAAATAAGTACCTTGAGGGGCACATGGATAAGCCTATAGTTTCAGCACAAGCGGACCTCCTCCCAACACAAGTAGCTTAGCTGGTATTCACCTAGACGGTAAGAGAACCACCTAAAAGCAGCCGGGCTTACCACGGGGGCCGTGTTGGTCAGCATGATGCTCTCCGCTGATGGCGTTGGACTTTGGGAGCGTGATATCCCGGACGCGTTGGGAGGAAGGGCCTTCACCTAAAGGCAGAGGAGCCCCAACGTTTGGCCCTCACTCACGCGTGAGCGCACAGGTGATCGTAATCAAGCTCCACAGGGAGAGGCGATTGGAGCAGAGACATCCGCGTTTGTTTGGAGGAATTCTCAGGAAAGATTTGTTTTTTTTTCTTATACATACGACATGCAACTTAATTTAGCTCAATTTGCTGAAGCAAAAGCGTTTTTGCCATTTATTTTGCCATCAAAACATTTGAGACTTACAGGTGCAGGAGTGGCTGGACATAAGGAATTCTTCACCCATGTCCTCGATACGTCTGTGCTCTTGAAGCACTGACTTCAGCTGCAGTCCACTCCAATTTCTTCAGTGGGCTTTGCTCCAAACTCCTTCCTGCTCCTGTGCTCGGTTACAACCCTCAGTGATCAGCTTCTTCAGCAGTGACCTTCGACGGCTTCCCCTCCTGGTGGAGGCCCTTTCAACCACTGTGAAGTCAGCCGTTTTCCCCCGTGAGCGCGTAGCCTCCCCGACCAGACTGAGAGAGAAAACCTTGGCAAGCGTTTTGAGTTCATTAGCTGATTAAAGTGTGACAACAACGTGTTACTACAATAAACACAATATTCTCATGAGATACTGCATCCTGGGTTTTAATTTGCTGCAAACCATAATCATAAAATAAAAAAAAGAAATAGAAGCCTAAAATATATCACCCTGTGTGTAATGAATCTATGGGTTTCCCTTTTTTAATTGAATTACTGAAATATTGAACGATGATATTTTAACTCATTAAGATGCACCTGTACTCGAGGTTAAGCTCACTTCTGTCGGCATTGGTCATCACTCAATGGGATGATAGGGGCTTAAGAGGCATCAGGACATGAAGACAGACATTGTCCCCGCAGGCCGCCTTGTATCCACAAATCACCCTGATGCTGAATATCGTTCCGCTGTCTTGTTGTGAGTCTAAAACATGAGGTTTGAGAGAGACTCCGATAACTCTGCCCTGGATAACTTCAACAGAAAGCCAACGCCGTTGCACATCTTCCACAGCGCTGGGGGCTCAGCGTCTCATCCTTAGACTGCAAAATGCCAGGAGTTAAATATACTTCACGCTCTACAAAACACTTTATTTTGAATTTGCTGTTCAATATGCACCCGTCGCAGCAGCAGGGACTGAGATCCCTGCTTCCTCCGAGCATCCGTTTGGTAAAACCGGCAGCCTTTCAACACTGCAGGTTTGCTCCTCTGATGCGGATGAGAGAGCTGTGGTTCAAAATCAGCAACAGCCGAGAGTCTGACACCTTTGTTAATGTGCAGCCAACGACTCCAACGGGCTCCAACTCAGCTGTCCCTTTAGTCCTCCTGGATTCACAGGCTCTCTTTACCCTTTCACATTTATAACTAATGGTAAATGATTGTTTTTCTGGTTCACACTTACTTCATAGACAGTATCAGGTTATGGAAAATATTACCGAAATGGAAGTAACCATAGTGATTTTACTGTGACAAGCACTGCCCCCTATTGTCATTAGAAGAACAACTAATCTAAAAGCTGTTCTAGTTACTGGTGTAATTTTCAGTTGAGAAATGCAAGAAAGAAAAATGATTACAGAATTCAGAAACATCATTTGTGAAATAATTTGGTCGACGTAGTGCAACAGTCGTCATTTTTGATTAAAATGTGCATTCACTCTTCGGGTTTTTGTGTGTTGAAGTGAAACATCCTAATTTATATACACCCAAAGACCGTAAAAAACTGACATGTAATTATTAACCAAAAACAAGCGAGTGAAGCAAAGGGACTCGGAGGTCCAAGGCTGAGGCTTTGTTTAATAGCAGCAACAGCATGAAAATAAGCTTCTTGCAAAGCGCGTGTCATTTCTTGAGCAGCAGCAGCAGCCTGTCATTACTCTCTGCTGGATGTCTCGGAGGCGACGGGCAACAACGAGTCAAGTTGTGCAGTTTTGACACTCAGTGTGAGGTTTGTTTTGCTCCTTCAAGAAGCTCCAGGAACATCAGTGAAGAATCACCATGAGACACACAGCTTTAATACAATTTTTACTGTTGTAAATAAGAAGTAATCCAGCTTGAGCCAGGTACCTTATACATAAAAATCACCATAAAACCCTTGCTGTCCCCATAGAAGCTTCACCAGTCTATTCACAACCCAGAGGCAGAAAAAGCACATAATAAAGATCTGCTGTTTTGCTTAAATAAAATTACAATCCTCCAGAACACAACCTTAATATAAAGTATAAGGTCAATTTGAGGTAAACAACACAAGTAATGAGTAATATTCCATTTGATATATATAAGAAATATACATGAGACAGAAATATAAATGTCCCAATTTATGTAATAAAGCATGACAGTGTATTTCAGAGCGGAGATGAGCTTCTACTTGTAACTTTTTAAAGAAACGCTCCAAAGGCCGGTCAGAGGACGTTGTCATCAGACCTGCTGGGTTTGTTTCAAACTGCAACTACAGTCTCATTTTGTGAATGCACATACGCAAACCATCAAATACGATATTATTTGGTAGCTTTCTAATTATCTCTACTGGCTTTGAACCTTTGATTACAGTATCACGCTGCTGAGAATGGCTGCAAATTGGCTTTAAACTGCAGTCAGTTCAACCAAAATAATTGTGATTAGGGCCAATTCAGACAAAGGCTGACGGGGCTCAGCATGAAGAGACCCACCTGAGAATAAATGTATTTGAGCAACTATAATCAAAGTCAATTGCACTTGGTTACTGCACATCGAATGTAACCCTGATACAAGGTGTTACCTACATGGGAGCTGCAAAATATAATACAAATTTGAGGATTCGTAGCTAGATTAATACGTTTGGAAGTATGTGAACTTTAAACGTTGCCAGGCAACAAAAGAGCCTGACTCCGTGCGTCCGCTGATAATATTTCTTTCTCTCAAACTGAACACGGCTCATTACTTGCGCTGTTTATCTCATGCAGCCCAGTCGGCGCACATTATTAAGGCCGCCAATCATTGTGGAAGGCAGTGCAAGTGATGGAAGTGTAAGCTTATATACAGTACTCATACAAACTGTAGTTAATAAATCTATTAAATGTAAAGTGCTAGGCAAAGGAACCACATTTCTTTATTAGGTCTAGACTAATCAAGTCTCAGTTAAAGGGTAAAAAATCAGTTAACCTCCATGACAAATACTAACTATGAGTTATTAGATGATTTTGATACCAGATAGAAGCAGAAAGTCCCTCATCACCCTAGTTTGTTCTTTTTTTTTGTCATTCATTTTCATAGTAAAGAAGATTTTGGCAAATATCTTAGACCAAAAGGGGAAAAGTCCCCATGTCAGCTCCAGATAATCACTGTGTCATGCAGCCAGATTGCTTCTGTGACTCGGTTTCAATCCATTTCTTTTCCACCTCCACCTATGAAACGATAAAAACACGGTAGTTAGTTGCACCTCGTTCCACCAGGGGCTGACAGCGCTCCCATCACGCCGCTGGGCCTCCTCACCTGACAATGATACCGCGTCCAACTGGTCACGTGTTTCTGCGGCTGGACGTCGTTCTCGGTGCCGAGGGACTTCACCCTGGTCTGAGACACGACTGCGCCCACAATTTCACATTCCATGGTGACAAACGGGTACCAGTCACTCGGGATCTCCTGGTCAGAACCCAGCTCCAGCTTGCAGGAAAAGGAATGGGGATGATCCACTGCTGCGTAGGAGAAAACAAAAGGTCGCTTGTAGTTAGTGTCACGCCACTCAGCTGATGACAAGCACCAGAAGCCGAGGAGCTAAAACGGAGGATGACGCGTTGAGCTGCGGCGCGGTGCGTTGTGCGTTACCCGTATTCTTCGCCGGCAGTCTGTCGATCCTCCACACGACGGCCGAATATACGTTCTCATACTTGACGGTGCCGACGGTCACCTGCATGGCCGGCTGCGAATGTGCGGCGCCGGCGGCGCCCAAGCAGGCGTTTCTGTTCATGCGGGCCTTCAGCGACCTCTGCCGAAGCAAGGCCACGGTCTGCGTCACTTTGACCCAGTCGCCCGGCACCGGCACGCGGATCACTACGTTCTCACACAGCGGGTTCGTGTCAGACAGCCCCGCTGTAGAACAGAAGGAGGCGGACATGTTGAGAAAGGCCTGGAGCTCCACGTAGGCACCTTGGACCGTGACCACGGCTTTGATCGAGAAGGGAATGTCCGTGCGGCCCAGAACCGCCGTCTTGTAGCGCATCAGCTCGACCCGGCAGGCGTCCGGAGGGGAGAACTTCACCAGCCGGGACCTCTGGAACTCGGGCTCGTTTGCAGATCTGTGAAAATGGCAGTCGGCGATCTCCATCCAGAGTTCGCCGTCGTCCTCGGACCCGTAGCTGGAGTCGAAGCGCATCAGCCCGAGATCGTTGAGGGCGAGGAAACAATCCCCGAGTCCGTTCAGGAAAGCCAGACAGTGGATCTGGGTGAAGGCAGTGCGCTCCGTGACTTCCCCAAACCTATCCAGTTGCACCCAGATGTGATCGGTGATCTGCAAGGACAGCTCCTGCTCCTCGTAGTGCCGCCTCTGCTGGTGGTGCACGCACAATTTGAAGATCTCCTCCTCCATGGACACTACCAGGTCCTCCATGTCACTGTGCACCGTGGAGCCAAACTTCAGCAGCTCTTCTGCCTCCGCCTCATGACTAACCTCCAGCTTCGGGTGGTAGCGCTTCTTCTCCGTGTACGAGAAGTGCTCCACCTTGACCGAGAGGACCTTGCGCGGCTCGCCGTAGCTTTCCAGCTTAAGATCGGAGAGCCTGCACTGGGGGAGAAGCTGCAGCTCCTTGTACGGCCTGTCCAGCCCTTTCTCGTAGTACATCTGCAGCACGCCTCCCGGCAGCAGGCGCAGGTAGATCGGCCCCCACTGTCGCGAGGACATGCGGTTCTTTTTTTCAGGGATCCTGAGCAAGACGGACCAGCCGTCCCTCTTCTGGCTGCGAAACAGACCCCGAGGGACGAACTGAGACGCGCCCTCGCCGAGCACCTCGCTTTTGCAGCTCGCCCGCCTCTCCCGGGCCTTTTCCGTCCCCTGGTCCGATTCCGCCCGCAGGCCTTCCAGTTTGTGGCAAACGTAGGAGAAGGAGCTCCGCAGTTGGTCCCGCGGCGGCTCGCTGCCGTCTTTGCTCCGAATGAAGAAACGCGGCAGGCTGTTTTCAGCTTCCGAGTCCGAGGAGGAGCTGTCCTCCACATCCGCGCTGTGTCTCGATCCGTCCCAGAAGGGGTTGTAGTGTCCCGAGCGGCCCTGGAAAGAAGGAAAGGGGCTCGGCCCGTCTGAGGATGGGTGCAGGCCATCTGGCGCAGGCGAGGGAACCGAGGCGGTGGATTCGCGCGAGTAACTCCGGAAGAAGTGGTTGTTTTGCTGCGCGTTGGGGTGAAACGGGGACGCGCTGTCAGGAACCCCACTCACAGGAGTGCAAAAGGGCGTGTTGCACGGCACGCAGGAAGTCTCCCCGAGGCTGGAGTGGCTTTGAGGGGATTCCAGGGAACCGCTGAAGCTCCAGGAAGTGTCTCCGATTGGAGGAAGGACTAACTTCAGACCGTTGGGACGCGGCAGCGATGCTTTGACGACCCCCGCGGACTGCAGGGGCTTTTGGGGTGACGAGAGCGGCGCGCTGTCATCTTCAAACGTGACCCAGTTTGATTGATTTGTGGAACACATGGCTGAAGAGGGCAGATGGCCAGTTTCAGATCAACAACTCCTCCTTTGTTGGGTGAACTGCCCCCCCGTCCCCACCCCGGAGTCTCCTCTGCAAGAAAACAAACAGATACAGTCAGAAAATGCTACGTAAAGCTGTTTAAAAAAGGTCATTTTCTCAATGGTTACAATGTCAACACGTTACAGAGGCCACGCGCTCTTGAACTGATCAGTTCCCTCAGAGCGAGCTCCTGGGAATATGAATAAAATATATTTCCTTAAGGTACTCCATTAAAATGTAACGAGCGAGTGACCCTGAAAGCCGTGAGCATGTATGCATGATTATATTAACACCACAATTAAGTAAAGGGGCGTTTGATGTGAACGCTGACACAAGCACGCAGAGTCAAGCTGCAGGAGAACATCTTTCTCGGTGACGCCGCGGATTAGAGCTTTTCTTTGATGCTTCATACAAACATTTAGCAACATTAGCATTTAGATGCAGCGCTGCAGCCTCGATTCTGTGTTGCCACTATAGTTCCTGCTGTGGGTGAGGCCCATACAAATGCACCGCACACAACTTTTTAGTTTGTCTTTGGAAAACAAAGACTAGTCTTTTGACACTGGAATTGTCGGAGGATTGTGATGCATGGAGGTGATCGGTGTGCTTTGAAGCTCCTGATAGAGAAGAGGACGAAGCGCTCAGTGAAAAAAAAAGAAAATTACACTTCAAAAGCAAGAAGTTCTGTTTGAGAAGTTTTTTTAATTGGTGAGCTTAAAAGTTATAGTTTAGACGTAGCGTTCTTTGAAATGAGCATAGTTTAAATTTTCAATTCGAAGCCTGCTCTAAAGTATGTGTGAGAAAAAAAGGTTCTGCCTCATTAACCACCATCAAGTCAAGTGTGAGAAGCAGGAAAAAAGCTTCAGAAAAGGAACCAAGATAGTGAAATGCGTCCTCACACCTCCATGCAGGCATTAAAAGTTGGAAACGGGTTATTGCCAAAACCACTACGCCGTTGGGGGCTAATTGGCCACGAATGAACACGCCGTCATATTTACACCATCTTTCTGTCAATTCCCGCGCCGGTCCGTCACAGAGTGTCTTTTGATGTGCCAGCAGCTCTGCTGTCACCAAACATCAGGCGACGGAGAAGATGCATCTCTCAAAACGACTCCTCTCCCCCATAAGATAGTTGAAAGCCCAGAGCCTCAATTGCCGTCTTCTCCTCGTCCCTTCAAGATCACAGCGACGACTTGGCACAAAGGCGATGCAGGGGGGCAAGCTCCCTGAGCTATAAATAAACAAGGGAGCGGGGCGGCGGAGGGGAGAGGGGGGGTTCTGGTTCAGGGTAGCGCATCGGCAGGTCTTCAGTCAAACCCTGGAGAACATCCTTCTAATGAGTTGGCGTCTGCGATGGCGCGCAGACACCCAACGCCTCGGCGACTCATTGAATCCCTCAGTTTCAAAAGAGTCGGGCCCTGAGAAGACGCAGTTCTCCGCGGGGGGGGCGGGGGGTGTTAACTGACAAG
Source organism: Gasterosteus aculeatus (assembly GCF_964276395.1). NCBI lineage: Eukaryota > Metazoa > Chordata > Actinopteri > Perciformes > Gasterosteidae > Gasterosteus > Gasterosteus aculeatus. The sequence continues at coordinate 9,070,283 of NC_135693.1, read as the reverse complement.
TCTCTCGGGCGCATTCCCAGTCCTGCTGAGCGTCCCCGGGCTCTCCAGCAGGCAGTGGGATGCGGAGAGATCTGCAGAGGACGCAGAATTACATTCCACACATTCCCCGGGGAGAAGCAGCTCTGCACACAGGAAACACCAGCCCGCTCTGTCCGCGTCAACCCACAACAAATATTGTCTCAATCTCATATTTTAGCAGAATTTGCCAAAAATGAAGCGGCTATTTATATTCTATATGGATCGTCGGGTTGTTTGTGACAGCCAAACATGACAAAACAGAAACAAAGAAGCCGCCTGGGGATAAAGAGATGTGCCTATTGTTATTTTTATTGTAAGCACCAAGGTATTTGTAAAACATACAATACCAGTCTGAGGGATTTAATCTCATGTCGGGACATGGCGGGGGTGAAGAAATCTCACAACAAACCCGTCTCCCCAACCAACACTATTCAGGTTTGTACCCAGTTAAACAGCCAGGCTAATCCCACGCGTTAGGCCTATCTCACATTTATCATTACTATACTTACAGAAATGACTACCCTCGCTTAGCTTGGTGAGGCAAAATAAATGTGCACACTTCACAGATTGCAACCTAAAATGCACAGTCACCAAATTATAATTATTGGGTCAGAATGTGGGGCCAAGCAGATGCACAGAAGAGGGCGGTCAGCTCTCAGATATTATGTGCTATTTCTCTACACACATCCATTTACAGTTGCAACACTCCAAACTGTATTGAATAACGAGGCGGCTTATTACAAACCCAGAAAGTTCCATCCACAAAGAGGAAGAGCAACCACAAGCTGATGCTAACCAAGAAGGATATGAGAAAACATGAGCTCCCTCTGACTGTTCATCCTAAAACGTGGAACCTCTTAATTGCAGCCACTGCAAGTCATCTAATTCAAGATTGGTCAAAGTGTAATTCAACAAGTCCGTGAGGAGCTTTTCTTATGTTGCCTTTAACTGTTATTCCTGGACACAGTGACAGAAAGGACAAATCCCTTGATGACAGGAAGCAGGAACCGTCGCATGACAAATGATGACTGAGAGGAAAATGAGAATAAAACCGCTGGGTAAAAGAAAAAGCTATTTTGAACTTAGACAGATGCTTTCTGATTAAATGAGACAGGATCCTGTGGGATACAGTGGATTATTTGTTAGTGAAGTCACACTAAATAACCTACTGTTGTGACCACAACGGCCGTGTAATCTAATGAAAATGTGATGACCCGTTTCCGGTGGCTGGCAACGCCGCCGCTGTCTGCAAAGTCAGCTCTGTTCTCCCGTCAAAAACAAAGCGGAAGACAAAGTTTGGGTGCAGCTTTTGTCTCCTCACACCTTAAACAAACAGAATGAATACATGCTGTGTTAGTTATGCCATGTACAAAAAAATCCAGGGGCATTCTTTTTGGAGAAGTTCAGAAAGGAAAATAAGCAGGAATGAATGAATGTCAGCTGAACTAAAAAAAAACAACAAAAAAAACATGTTTCCTCTTTTCCACTTCATGTAGTTTAATCAAGTGGGAGTTGTTCATTTTGATCCATTGAACTATTAATAAACTCATGGAAAATGCACGTTTCCTTTATATGTTAGAGCACTAAAAGCAATATGTCCCTTTTGGGAAAAAAAAAGTATTTCCCTTTGCAAAGGAAAATCTGAATTCATGAATAATAAAATACACAACTATTTATTCCGCTACAGCTCTTCGTGACACCAGCTGGCAGCTTTAAGGTTATTTAATGTTAGTTAGCTCACTTCAGCTAAACGTCACTCGCATCCACGGTGGCTGAGAGACAAAGTCTCCCATCCGGTGGACGAAAACCACCGTGTCCTAACAACTAGTGCACTGAATGTCCTCTATAAAATAAATGAAGCGTTGTTGTTAAAGAGTATCCTCGCAGCGTGGTTTGTCTGGTATTTACATACCAAACATTCCAGACAAACCCACGAGTTGCCGGAAAAATGACTTTTTTTGTTTTGTTTTAATGTCGCCCAATGACGAGTCTGCCGGGAGAAAGATAACAGAGGCAGCATGTTATCATCCACAACACACACACACACAGCGAGAGACGTGTCCGTGTCCCCGGGACCGGGACATGGGACATGGGACATGGGGGGGGGGGGGGGGCACTTCTGGGGTCCGTCCCGCGCCTTTGTGCTCGTGCGGGCGTCTGAGGAAAAGTTGTAACATTGTAACTGAAAAACATCACGTCACGAACACGCGTCATTCGCGGTGCGGAGCAGCGGCTGACGACGCGAGCGAACGTCCGCGAGGAGTGAAGCGAAACGGGTCAAAGTGCTTTCTGACGGACGTGGACTTCCTCGGCTCTCCCTCTCAATAAAAATAAATAAATAAAAAAAAACAGAGGAGAGAGAGGCGATACTCACCGATTCCCGCGCGGGCTCACGGGCTCATGTCATGACTTCTTGGTCAGTGGACGCGTCTGTGCTCTTCGCGTCGGCCGGGTTTTTTTCCTCAAAATGGCAGAGTGTAAATCCTGGGAGTTTTTTTAACAGCGCAGCGCTTCCCCTCCCGAGTTCACGCAGACTGTCCTGCAGCGGGACACTTGGGGGAATGAACGCGTTCAGTGCTGCGTTCAAGGCGGTAGGAAATGCTGCCACCGGGTGCGCAAGTACACGGGAAGTAGCTACAAGCAGTAGCGAGTGAGAGAGATTTTAAGTAATTATTAAAATAGTGGGCCCAAAGAGATAGATTTCCTGTCAAATATTGTAAATTCGTACAATATGTTGGTCTAAAAAGGGTTCGTGCAGTACCATCCGTTTGCCCGTTTTGTTTGTTGACATGCCATTTGTAAGAAAAAAAAGGTCTGCCGTGTTATTACTTTGCCAAAGTACATATTTCAAGCTGGATACTTTGGCCACTTTTCCACCACTGCACATGTTTTGCATTATGTTCTCACAATTACTGAATTGCAAAAATGCAAACCACCAAATTGGAATCACATTCACATCATTATTGGCCAACAGCTCTTGAATGCACGTAGACTGTTATTACATTTTTAACCTCCGAGTTCATGAAAGCGTCATGAATTAAACTAAAATGACAACATGATTTTCCTCCCAAACAAAGTGACGCATCGAACAGTAATCTATTGGTTCTCCGATATGGTGCTGCCTCATTTCCCAGTGGTTAGGGTGTGTTCAGGGAGGTGGTCTTTTAAATTACAGGCAATTTAAAATCCCAGTCTCCGCCAACTCCCAGAAATGCAGCACGAAAAGAAATCGGATCATCGATAACCAGGAGAATCTAAATACATGAAGCCTTTGAATGTTGAACAGCCTTTTTATTTACTTTTACATTTTTCTGTGTGCTTTAGAAGGTTACATTGTGAGAATACAAGTGTTAATAAATCAGTTGAGGGGTTGTTGGCAAATCTTTTATGATCAAAAGGGCCTGCTCATAACCACTGTTGCCCTTTCGTTTCCCTCATGTCACAACGTGCAAAGACGTTGTACTTTATTGTAAACTTTAACAGCACTCTGCCGTGAATCATGCATCAGGCTGTCTAAGCACCTGTTGCATTGTGGGCTAAAACTCCAATGACTCCCTCTTCTCTGACCTTATGAGAAAACCAAAAACTCAGTTTTCAATTTTTTTTAGAAAATAATGTGTAACGTCTGAATCAATGCTTTTGTGTGTGTGTGTGTATATATATATATATCTCATTTATAAATATTTTTTAGAAATTATACAGTACAATTATATCATGATTTGAAATTTGTATTTTCACATTAACCCTTTTTGTGCATACATAGTACAACATGAATTTAGCTCTGCTGTGCCTCACCAGGCTTCTGAGTGCACATCGACACTTACTTTGGTGATAAAAACGACTATTGTTACAACGTCACAGAGACTGACTGACACCATTTCACTGACACCATTTACGACTTGTCCATCCTTAGCTTCTCGTCTAGTGACACACCGTTAATCAGTGCTTCAACTAAAGACATTTATTCTTGCCTCACAAGACTGAACAATTCAATGAGGAATGAATTCAAAATTTGTTACTTGTTCCTTCCGGTTTTAAAGCCCTTCTTTACAGGAGCTTAGGGCATATGCATGTGTTGTAAGGGCTGTGATGCTCTGTGTATACGTACGGGCTCTTAAAACCACTAGCGCACATAATCGGAAATTTGATCTAAAAACTTTTAATTATAAAATGTCAACGGGTAAATCTTAAATCATTAGTCGCGTGTTGTGGAGCCCGAAGAGACAGCCCTCCGCCCACACACAGCCACACCAAGATATACTCTGATAGGCAGTAGGAACAGTTGTCTTTTCTTTTACACGTACGTTAAAGCAGGAGAAGTACAAACGCAGCTCAACAGGGTTTGGTCTTCAAGTCTTGACTTCAGTGAGCGTTGCCAACAGCGACTGTTCCCACCGTCCATCTTCCTCTGTCTCTTTGGGGGCAAGTTGTTTCTCTCCCACTCTGCTGAGGCCAAAAAGGTCACGCAGCAGCTCCTTGTATAGTTTCAAAAAGCATTCGTTCCAAATCGTGGCATTTTAACGATGAGAAGAAAAGGGGGGCGGAGGGGGCTCTTCCAGGTCAAACATGTTCAAGCCTCCTCAAGAGTTCATATCTCAGAGGGTCCTGTAGCCGTCCTGTGCGTTGGTGAGCAGATCCTCCTCTCAAGGTGCTCTTTGTGGTGCCCAAATGGTGCAGCTTTAGCGACCTTTGTTCTTTTTTGCATTTCCCTGAAGAAAATAGAAAAAGGGGAGAAGATTGAAAATCAGTTCATGCTAAAACACGATTCCCAGATTTAGTTTTTAAGAACCGTAACACGTTAATGTGCAGCAGCTTTTGTCTTCGATTTGTTCCGTTTCAAAACCTCAAGAACGTGCTGAAGCCGGTCTCTCGCCTTCCAGACAAAATGACAACCTTTGACTCACAAACGTGTTCCGTCCCGCAACTTCGCGGCTCGCGGCCATCTGTGAGCACGCAAGCAGGAACTTGCTCGCTCAACGCGAGCCCCTCCGCTGCCTCAACGACTACTTCAGAGGCTTCCAGCAGGTGCTTTTCCCATCAGGCCCGAAGGCAAGCACAACCCCGCTGTTCACCTCATGACTGACTCTTCACAGTGTCACATTTCACTGCCAAACCTCAACTGATCCTTCACACTCCCTAAAGCCACTAGATTTTTTTTAAATTTATTTTTCAAATCGCCATCTCCTCAATGACTTTTAAAATGTATTCACATGGGCGACAGCTCGTCACCGCTGAAAAACAAAACAGAGCACGAAGCTTGAATTGCAACGGATAAAAAGCACACCCGAGGACGGGAAAGGCCGTACCTTGCTGCCCAGCTTGAGCGTGTCGATTTCCTCTCTCTGCTTGCTCAGAGTCTCATTCATGCTGCACAGGTGGTCGCTCATCATGCTCAGCTGGTCTTCGTAGCTCCTCTTTGTCGTAGTCAGCTCGTCCTGCACGGAGACACCACAGCGAACATGAGATTGTCCTGCGAGCCGGAGGGGGGAGGCTACGGTCGGTGCTTGGACAGGAGGCTCTTTGGTAACGGGTCTGCCTTTTACCTGCAACCGTGTGATGTTCTGATTAGCCAGTCTGACCTCCTCGCTCAGGGCCTCCCGGGATTTTTCTGAAATGGCTAATCTCTTGGCCAAAGCTCGACACTAGGAAAGGGAAAAGAGAAAAGGTAGCGCTTGCATACTTATTAGATCGTTTTCAGAGGCTGAAATGAAGGGGGGAGTTTCTCTGATTAGTGTGGATATTGGAGGACAGCGCCAAAGATGTGAAAAGTGACAGTTTAATTCCACAGACACCGACTCCAAGATCAGGTGCGTTCCTGTGGCTACGATCGAAAGAGTTGATGACTGACATCCCGGATAATCAAACCGCGACCGGATGTCACTTAGAGCAGTTTTATCATTCAGATCAAGCACCGGTGTGATTGCTAAAAATATAGGGTGTCAGTTTCTCAGTCAAAAAAAATTTCCATAGCAAAAATTGTAAAGAGAAAAAAAGTTAACTCCTCGTTCAGTTTCTTTGCACACACGAGGGAGCAATCCAAGTGACTAACTGCGTTTAGTGGAGGATTTAGGAATTTCCATATCTCCTCCCAGGTGACATGCAATGCTAGAGAGGCTGTGTGTGATGAAGAGGTCTTCTCTTTGCTTTGACAAGGAGGGCAGCAAGGGCCTCACCTCAGAGTGAAAATGCACCGCTTTGCTGTCGGAAATCTGGAGCTGCGTGGTGAGCTCCCCCACTCTGGCCATGTAGTGAGTCTTTATCAGCTGCTCCCGAGACTCCTCGTCTCCCATCTGCAAAACAGACGCAACGTCCAGCCAGATAAGACTAGTCTTCTTCTGGAAAGCATCAATTTCTTCATCTAAATATGTCAATTGGATAAAGTCCGCGACAACTCACATGGTCAACTGTCGGTGTCGTGCACAACATGCCAACCTGAGAAAAAACCATGTCAGGAACATGTACCAGTTTCGATGAAAGAGACAACAACGATAAAAGCTAAAAAACACGAGTATTACGGAGACTAGAGTTAATTGTCCCTGGATCGTGACTGAACTGTAAACTCTTCACTGACTCAATCAAAACAACACTATTCTGCAACACCAGCACATTTGAGGTCTGAGCTACATCGAGCAAAAACATGCTTTGCGTGGGACCTGCAGGAAAGGAACGATAATGCTCCCTTTTGTTGTAACAAATCACACACCAGCGCCCCGGGCGGTAAAATGTCCGCAGTAAGCAAAAACTAACAAGCACGGCAACCGCAACGGAGGCTGTACCAGGCTGGCGCACAGCGCCGTCTCTTTCCCCGCGGCCTTGTGCTCCCTCTCCGCTTCCTCGTGGCTCTCCGAGAGCGTGCTGGCCTCAGCTCTGTGGCAGTGTGGACTTCCCCCTAGAGCTGCGGCGAGCTGCGCTTCCAGATCCGCAATGCGCTGGTTCTCCTTTTCCAAGCGCACCTTCCCCAGCTGCGCCTCCAGGAGCCAGTGCTCCTTCTCCTGCTCCAGCCGGGCAATCTTCTCCTGGCTCTGCTGCACCTGCAGGGAGGAGAGGACAGTGGGGTGAGACATTTCTAAAAATCTTGTAAAGAAATATGAGGTCCTGAGAGTTCTGCACTTGTATGACAAAACTCTTTGACGTCAGTCTTTCCCAGAAACGATTAATTGCTGCCATTATGTCAACACAACAAGCATAATTGCATGTGGAGCCATTTTCGGCTTAACCTCCATGCTGTTCTATTACTGTTTCTAAGGCAACCAAACCTGGCTGGCACAAGGATTCATACATAGCCACATTGTCCACATAACACTGGGTGTCTATTTGAAAGAACCTTTAAATACATGAGCTTTAAACCAACAAAATAGGTTTGGGTTTTTTTTTTTAGCCAAGTCATACCTGCTGCGTGAGACCTTCTCTGCTCTCAGTGGAGCTGGTGAGAATACGACGGTTTGACAGGGCGTCTCTGTACGGAACAGACTGCGGCATGTCCTGAAAAAAGAACAAAAATCTGTCTATATAAATAATATATTTGTAATGAACTTCCCTCATACAGCAATACACTTAAAGCTACAACGAGAAACTATTTTCTGTCGGTCTCCGTGGCCAAAGGCAGAAGCAAGGCGGTGCCTCTATTGGCACAATATTCCAAAGTCTGGGGGCTTCCACTGCCGAGGCTCGGTCACACTTCATCAAGAGCAAAAACCTGGAAATAATCAGCCGAGTGAAGCGCATACTGACCTGTTTGATAGCATGGATGTAGGCAGCTGCTTTCTTTTTGTTTGCCAGCATACTCTCTGCTTGCAAGGGGTTGAGTGCTACTGTGCAGCCCCTTGGACTGTAGCCTGGTGACGTGAAGAAGTCCAAGTTGTTGCTAAAGAAAGTGGCAATCTGCAACAAAACAGGGACATAATGTCTCAATCAAACAGATCCATGCGGCCTATTTATTTAAAGAAAACCTATTAATGCCTGCATGTCGCAATACAGATACTCAACATTCTGTTTAGCCTTGAATTGGGAATGTGTCCAACTGGATAAATGTCTAAGCAATTACGCTGCAGCCTGCATAGACGATTGCTATCAAAATGCAGCTCGCGCCACATGTCACGTGCCGGCATGTTATTGAGCATCACAACCCGCTGGACTGTGCTTCCCATCTGCAGACAAACCTCGGCCAACGCTTCACTTAATTCACAAAGACAAATGTGTTTTTTTCTCCCCCTTTGGTCTGACTGGGGAGCAGCTGTACAAACGGTGAGATTGACGGTACCTTTCAACTTTTAGCGGCTGCCCACCTGAGTCCTGTCGTTCCACGCCCGCAAAATGACCAATTACAGTGAAATTTCACCACTGGTTTCCATTAAGTTTTTGTGCTTTCACGTCAACCAAATAGCATGTGTGGACTGAACATGAGTGAGGGGAAAATAAACCTGGCTGCGGCCTGCCCCCTGTTGGCCGTACCTTGCCAGTGCTGCTGGTCAGAGAGCCCAAAGATCCCAGCAGGCAGTCTGTGGTGGTGCAGAGCTTCTGGGTGGTGGTGGGGAGCTCTTGCTCCAAGCTGGCCTTCTGGTTATAGTGCTTGGACATCTCTAGACACAGGGGGGAGAAAAGAAATACAGCATTTACAGCCTCAGTTTCGTCTTCAGCTGCACTAGCTGGATATTGGATTTCTGTCAAGTTTGGAGGTTAAAAAGGCAGCTTTTTTGTGACACCCCTTTACCGGTGTGCAAAGGATGCAATTGCATTTCATATAGTATGCCTGTATATCGCCTCAATGTATATTTAACACCAATCACTATCTCCACAAGTACAAGACAAAAGCCCTCATTATGTAATCACGTTTTCACTCAGCTAATGTGTCGTCTTAACACTAAGTGACTCTCCTCTGCCAGAGAGCACTACATTATACTTCCATTTTACATGACAGTGTAGTGGATGCTGGTTATTTGCACTTCAAAGTATAACCTGCTGGGTATCGTTATGAACACTTTTCTGAATAAAAACACTAGCAAGGTGGATAGCTTCGGGAATCATTGTGCTGCATCCAACTGGTTGTGAATGGCAGCAGATTTCTTTAAGGTGCTTGTCGTGCTGCTCACCTTTAATGGCATCGTGAAGACTGTGTAGGCCGGCAGCCAGCTGGGTGAAGACAGCTGAGGTGCTGCTCTGTGGCACGGCATTCTGCCGAACACCTGAGACATTTGTAAAAGAAACATATCGGTTCACTTCACAGCAGGAGCACCCGTTCTTTCCATAAAAACAAGCCACTTTAAAAAACCGTCCTCTTTTCTTCTCACTGACGTTACTTTTCTCATCCAATATCAACTGTGTTAATGGAAAAAAACGTTCAGCGGGTCTGGATAAAGTGCACTGCCTGACCTGCCACAGTAAGCAAAAACCACAGAAAACAGAATTTATATTCACGTTGCTAAAAACATTTATAGCTGTTTATATAATAACTATAAGAACTAATCTATGACATATGGAATGTATTTTCAATGTGAACCTACTGGGTAAGGCCAAAAGCGTAATGTAGCTCTGCAGCTTCTCAAAGCACGAAGTCACTCTCTTCATGTCGCTCTGCAGATCCTGGTTTTTGGCAGTAAGGGCAGCTGTACCAAGAGGTGCGTTGCATTCTTCTTCCAGGCTGAACAGAGGGGAGAAGATCAATAAAGCCGTAGTCTCATTTTTATTTTTATTTTTTTTACACAATCTCCTGCCCCCCTCACACATACTGACCTTTTCAGCTGGTAGGGAAGAATCTTTTGCAGAAAGCTGGTGTACGAGGAGAAATTATCAGCAAAGCTCTTCAGCTTGACCACAGTCTCCTTCAATTCGAGAAGATAAAAACACACAGTTGGTGGTTGGCTGTGAGGCAAGCATGATGAACAAGACCCCCCCCTCCGCACTCACCAGCACGGTCACGGTGTCCTCTGTGATGCTTTGGTGTAACTGTAGAAAGCCTTCCTCCAGGGGGCGCACATAGGCTGCATTCTCATGTAGGTACTGAGAAAACTAGGTAGAAAGGGGAATCACACATTTAAGCCTGTACTTTTCTGGTTGGCGTAACGGTACGGATGTTTTACGTGAAGCAGTGCGGATTCCTAAAGTGGATGTCCTCACCTTCTGGTTTAGAGGGGAGATGGGCTCAATGGACGAGTCCAGGGGATATATGTGCACTCTCTGCTCTGTGTACGAGTGGAAGTTCAACAGAGCAGCCACCAGGTCCTGAATAAAGCTCAGGGCCTGACCTGCCACGTCCCGGGCTTTAAGCTGAAACCACAAGAACAAGCCAACACTGCGTTTGAGAACCACCTCTGAAGAGATTCAGCTGGTATCAGATGTACTTCTGCCAAACATACAGGTTTGAGTCAAACAACAGGGAATGAACATGCAACGGTTTTGATAACCAATTCATAATTTAGGTCATTTTTAAGCAGATGTATAAAACCCTGTTACGGCTCCAGCTTCTACATGGATTTGCTGTGTTTTTTATTTATTTAATTGATGGACCAATTGTCTAGTAAAACCAGTCATCTACAGTGGTCACACATTGTTGATGTACGCAGTTCAAAACTGTGTCCATAAATACGGCCTGTTAACAGCAGTGGCCTTCTGTAAAGCAGTAACACATTATAGAATACTTTAATTTAGTGATACGATTTCTTCAAATAATCCATCATTGCAGCCACTATCAGATTTATTACTGAGGTCGGAGAATAACTGAGAATTTGTTAGAATCATTAGTTATGGATAAAATCTTTGTAAGACATTCAAAATTAGGCTGAGAAACAGAAAAATCTAATCGGCAACAAAAGAAAAAACATTCTAATAACAGCTGTAAAAAAAAAAAAAAGAAATCTAGTTATTGACAACTAAAAAATTAGCTTTGCCTTTTCACTCACCTGGTGCCTTCGATTGTGTGGCGGCACATTTAGGCTGTTGTAGTCACCAAATTCTGGGCAAAAGAGGAAATCAGTCAAACCAGAGCCGATCTTTAGTCTCCGCCAAACTATTCGAACTCAACAATTAAATGCTTTAGCCTCCTAGCGGGCAATATCACTGTTTGGTATATGAACTCCTGGAAAAACACAACAGTCCTCAAATAGATGGGTCATGTTTGCCCACGGGGCTCACAGATACTCACTGGTGTCATTGAAGGGCACTTTCTCCTGGATAACACTGCTGCTTTGTTTCACGTGTCTGTTCAGCTCTGACTGGCAGCGTCTCACCTGCTGCTGACTGCAGAACGAGAGCAACAAAGGAGTTTGTCAGACAAAGTTGCGCATTTTATTTGGTAAATCTCTTTGAATGGGTTATCACAACTATATACTCCTATTAATCACCATAGTTGTATGGATTTAAGAATGCTGGTACGTAATTGTCGATCTTTTTAACAGTCAGGTAGTGTGTTCATGCAAAAAGTTTATCTAAACTATACTAGGAATGTATACTATGTGTAAATCACCATTATGGTTTCCTGACACCATATTGGTGGATTAAATCATTCTCAAACAGAATAAAAAAGAGGATGTACCACTCTTCTGTTCGCATTCTGCACTCCTTAGCTTCCCTCTCCAGAGTCTGAGTTTTCACCTGTCAGAAGACAAAACAAATACACACATTCTAATCAACTTCATGAAAACTTTGTCCTTTGTCCTCATCCCCTTCATCTTCATCGTCACCTCTAAACGGGCCTTGTCACTCTGCAGACGCTCAATGGTTTCCATGTATTTAGCGGTGAGTCCGTCCACAACAGCTCGGTGTTGCTCAGAGTCTTTTTCCAGATCCTGTAGTCGTGTCGTCAGCGCAGCCTCCTGCTTCCTGTGGTGCTCGTCTGCTTCGTAGAACTAATGCGCAGGCAGCAGAAAATACTTATTACATACATGGCCCCACCAGAACATACATGTGCATATATACAGGTCACTGAAAGGACAATCTAAAGTTGAAACAAAACGCAGATGCTTACTTGGATATGAAGTCGCTCATTTTCTTTTATCTTTTTCTGCAGATCCTCATCAAAAACACTCTGAGTCTCCAGACCATGCTGCGACGGAGAGTCTGCTTTGCTCTGAGGGAGGCAAAGACGAAATAGGGGCTAACTAACTTCATCTTAATGGCAATCATTATGGAGTTTGAGAATTTCAGAATTACTAGTTTTAAATGACACATCTATGCGAGTGCAACCGGTTCCCTCTGTTAAGAGAACTGCTTGGCCTCTCCCTCATTTCCCCTCATGATCACCTTCCCCTTTTTGCCCTTGGCTTCACAAACAGCTAGCTCCTCTTGAAGCAACTCCACCCTTTTGGCCAGCTGTTGGTTCCTGAAGCTGAGACTGTCCATCTCCTGCTCCTGCTTCCTCAGGCTCTGGTCCCTCTGCTTAAGCTGCTCCTGAGGAGGATAATGAGAAAAGCATCAACTTGCTGTACATTCCTTCTCAGCAATCAGCACATTGAGCAAATCCCTACCTCCTTTTATTTATTTTTTGTGTTTTTGAAGAATATGGCAGAAATGACTTTGAGCAACTCCAGTGAGATTAGCAACATTGCAAGATTTACATGGCAACCTGATGATGGATCACAGTTCAAAATATGATCTGCAATTTCCAAAGCATCATAGTTGTGGATTTATTAAGCCTCTATCTGGAGTAATAGTGTACAAAGAGCTGTGGATCGTGTTTTGTTCTTTCTGCTTTCCATGCCACGTTACCTTAAATGAGGCAGAGTTGGCCTGTTCATCCACAACTCCCTTCTTCAGCACCTGGTTCTGGGCACGGAGCTGTGAGGCGAAAAAAACATGAGCCTTAACCTCAAAATAAAATGCTGTCTACATTGAGAGGCAATGGAAGTTTATATATAAATAAATAATATAATAAATACTCATTTGTATGGGGCATCTGAAAGTGAAAACCCATTATTTCTTTACACAGAAAATCCCTGTTAAATGCTTGCGTGAGGTTGCAGTTTATTCATCCAGTTCCGTATAATAGGAAACGGTCAACTAAAGAAATGAATGGCTACTGGCCTCTAAAATCAAAATAAAGCATAACGGCAGTATGTGCAACAGCTACTTAGTCAGCACTTCCTCAGCAGATTATGGTGCTTTGCTAACAGGGAGATCAGAGTGGAACAGGAAGCAGCACACACTCCCCGTGCGGTCAGCTGACACAGAAACATTATTAAGACACATTCAAGCTTAAACATGACACCATAATCATTATCCTGAAACGTCCGATGTCAAATCCGTGCACATGCAGTTGCCCATACATTTATTAGTCTACCGGGTGGATTGTATTAGACATGGCAGTGGTGTGTCCTGTTTAAATCACACTTTCAAAGAGTCGGGTTCAATTGTTTGGTATAGTTTGTAGTTTATGGGGGGTAGAATTTCGTTGCATTATAGTTATGGGCGTTTATAAGAAAATACATTTAAACAGCATTTACATTTCTCAGACCACACAAGCTTTGTAGTTGAATCAAAGGCTCTTTAAAATATTACAACCATGAATATAGGACAGTTTGCACTGATCACAGCTCTGCGTGCTTTAGCCTCAACTCCTCTCTCGTCTATGAGTGGAGATGTTCCCTATGTAGCATTGAGTACAGGTGCACGGCGACAAATCAAATAGCGTATTAAATGGTCGCTTCAGAGTTTCCAGCGAGGTCAGTAACTTAACGTTAATAACTGTCTTCAACAATGACAACACGTGCGACACCTGCGCGTTTTTTTGTTTTACCTTAGAGTACTCCTGCGCCAGCTTGCTGTATTTCGTTTGCAGGTCCGTAACGTTCGCCATTGTCGTTGCCCTTATGCCGTGAACACAAACTTTTGACAGAAGGAGAAGGGGTGCCGTCGTTAGCCCGGGCTAGCTGATGAGAGAACAGTTAGCTCGCCGGAGAGAACGCCCTCCACCCCGCCGGCTCCTTCAGACGTGGACGGTTAAGACGGTTAGCTGCGAGCTAGCCGACTCGGGCTAGCTAGTTCGCATGTAACGTTATCACTCAACGGGCGGATAGTTCCGTTACTTTGGGAAATTAAAGTGAAAAACATGGTCCCCGGGGGGACGCACTTGAGTCCTGGGGAACGAAGCGGCCAACGGTCATCTGATTTAGGCTAATTTCTAAAGCCGGATGTTATTCCGACTTGACAGGGACGCGTTTTTTTTTTTTTTAAGTTAGCACTATCAGTGTGAACACAGCCTAGCGAGCTAGCCGGCTAACTTAGCCAACAGCTAAACTAGCTTGTAGCGGGTCATATAAAACGTGACAACATGTGACAGCTAAACCGTTTTACTGAGAGTGTCGCTGCTGCTAAACTAATCCAGCAGCCTCTGGAGAAATGTATCTGAAGCGGTGCATTCATTTTCTAAAAAAGCTCCTTCGAACGGGATCCGACGCCGACAGGCAGGCTCAGAGGTCAGAGTTCAGGAAAGAGGAAAGTGGTGAGCTGGTGTGAACAGTGCGCCGTCTAGCGTCAGAAGGCCTAGAAGAGGAAATGAGATGGATGGACGGAGCGATAATCACACAGCCACACGTAGAGACAGAAATACAATAGAACAACACTCCGAAAGGCTCAGTTTTTATGTTCTTTTACACTCGAAAACGTATGTAACGTTACTTTGAATTGAATTACTTACTGATAAATGATTAAAACACGCTGGCATTACTAAATATATTATGAGTGTGACATAAAATCTAGATCTGTTATATTAACATTGTCCCCCTTTCTGAAACTACAACATTTAAGATTACACAAGTGCAGTGATGTCACTGCTAAATAATTTAGCGCTGAGTTTGAGTGTGGTGTGGGTCGCGTTAACAAAAACAAGGTCAGAAATGACAAGCGGGTTGCAGCTCTGTTAAAGACGGTCTTTCCCTTTAAAACGCACATGACCTCGTTTAGACTACAAGTGAAATGACATGTTGCTAATGCAGCCGTCCCAGCTCAAATCCTGCAAGATTAATTTCACCTAATCCATAATAATCTCTTTGTATATATTTCAGCAAATATTATAAATATTTCTTCTAATTTCTAAGTTATTTTTTATGGATCAAATCAGCTTGGATGTTTTGTACTATGGCATGGTATTTTCTCTGCTGCTGTTTCACTATTCCTGATTTTGACTGCACACGGGCAAAACACAAACTCTCACACGCACACCACAGCCAGTGGCACCAGCATTGTCTGGTTGCCTGGCAACTGTCGGCGTGGCGTGGTTGCTAGGGCCGTGTGGGAGGGGGGGAGGTGATGCTGCTCTGATTTCCAGCTGAATTGAGGCAGTCAGTAGGGAGAAGCCCCCCTCTTCCACTCGACACACAGGACTCTATTGAACAATAGAGCTGTGCCAATGGGCCCGGGGCTAGTCAGACGAGCCCTTGTTCAGGGTCACACAGTGTTCATCCCACAGTCCTCCATGACTAATTAACTTACAGCGGAGAGTGTCGTTTGGGACATCTGATGATGCATCCATCACTGGCACAACCCAGGAATTTACATTGAGGTGAGGTGCATTTCTGGTACCCTGCCATGTTGGTGCCGTACGAAGACACAACCGCAAAGGAAAATGAGCGGACGGAGCCGCCACATGTAGCGCCGAGCACAGCTTGTGCAGTCAAAACAGTACTTAAGTACTGGTCTTGGTGTAAATATTTGCCAGGTGTAACATGATTATGGGAGAACTGAAAGAGCAGTCACTGGGAGACGTAGCGCTTCAGAAAAATAGACCAGCGTTAACGAGAAGTTCAATCTTGAGGCCTTCACAGCAGGTGGCAATGTTGATCAAAAGATTTAGCCAGTCTAGTCTGCTAATGTAAAGTGATGGAATTCTTGTTTAGAGGGGAAAAAATGGGTAAATTCTTATTCAGTAATGAAGTGCTACAACCGAGCTGCTGCGACAAGAATAAAAAAAAAGACAATGAAAACAAGAACAGGTTTTTATTAATATTTTTGAAATACCATATATAATGCAATTGCATATCTTTGGCGAAAATAAATCTTATAAACATTTTATCAACAGAGGTTAGCATACAAAAACCAAAATGTCGGTTCAGTAGACATGGCAGACAACTGACACAAATGTATACTGGGTTGGCAACAAAAATGTTCTTCATACCCTTAGGAACTGCAACAAAAATTTAGAGAATCACGTAATCAATATTCGACAACAGGTGTTGAGCAATGAAGGAACTGGGCTTTGCGTTGGACGCCTAAATGTTTAGGTGGCTCATCCACCGATCTGACTCATATCAGGTGAGTCTGATCCAGTTTTCACTGACATTATGAACATGCATAAGCATTATGAGTTATGAGTGGCAGTCATTTTTTTAACTTGTTTTTTTTTTTGTGACTGTGATGAGACCCGAGAGCCAATATTTAATTGGCTTAGGTCACAATATCTAAATGTTAACATGAGACAAATGTAAAAAAAAAAAAAAAAAAGAAAAGAAAAAAAGAAATTCACTTCTGCAATGCGTCTTGAATCTTATAACCCAGCTATGCATCAAGTTTGGCAACAAAAAGGTTTAAGGATCAATGATAATAAACTATCCGGCATAACAAAAAGCAAAAACATCAAGAAAACCTGGCAGTCAAGGTTAGATTGAAAAACAAAACACCCTCTCTAAAGACAGTAGACATTGGCAAAATACTTAATCACTATATCATAGTGAAAAAAAAGTGTATTGCTGTAAAATAAGACATGGAGAAAAACAGAAATACTTATTAAGTGGTGTTCACAGAGGGAGAAAAATAAATCTGCCTAGTCACTTGTTTAAAATGACCGGTTTTTGATAGACTTTGCATTCAATAATCCCATAAATTAATGTCATAAATAAGGTGATGATTAATGAACAATAATTTGTTCTTTTTTTCACAGCTAAACAAGACCAGTGTATGCAAGTATTACTTATTAGTAGAACTGCAGCGTACTCCGCTAAGAGCAGTTCCCACTCTAAAGCTACAAAAATAACCCAAGAGACTGGTTAGGTCACTGTAGTGGCCAGCGTCCTCTCCCATTTCCTGTTCGGATGATTGAGAAAACTGGGGCATTGTTACTCCCAGCGCTGCATTGTGGCAGCAGAGGAATACAGTTACCGTCGCCCTTTGCACTTTTACACCAGTGGCACGGGAAAATGTTTGGCACTGACCATGCATGCTATACTAACAGTCACTGCGACGATGTGATCTAGTGCTGCGGGAAGCGATATTATGATTTTCTCTTTGTTTACCTCAATGGGCTTCCATGCTACCTTGTATTGTGTGCTGCCAGCATATCGCCTTTTTTTTTTTTTTAATAGTACAAATGACACTTTTGGCCTTTTGCACAAGCGGCTCGCAACTTCCCCTCAGTGAACTGCATGCAATCAACTGACAGCAAACACTCCATTTCGCAGCTTGAGAAGAGAGCGTGCACTTCTATCATTTTGTTCTAGGAGGAAGAGCGAGGACGAAACACTTGTGGCCGACCAGAGCCATGAGAGAGTCACAGGTCTGCCACCCCTTCCAGTTCTTTCTGGCCACGTACGGTTCCCTCCTCACCCTTTGACCTCGAGTATGCACAGTGATCGCACCTTTACAGTTTCCTTTCCCCAGAACAGACACAGCCTCTCTCAAGTTGTGAATTAACTTTACCACAGGTCCAGCCAACAGAAAATGAGCGGTATCAATTTGTCATTTTCCAAAAGTACACAGAGGAGTGCTGCAAACCCAAATAATGGAAGGAGTCGCTATTTTAGTTTGCCGCCCGCTCCTTATTCTGGTTATTAACCAGCTCTCCATTGAAAAAGGACCCTGAGCAGGTGGAGTACCAGCGAGAAGATCCGTCATTACACCGATCACATCGGGGGGGTTCGAGTACTTACTCAGTAGAGGAGAAAGTGTTTGACAATTTCAAACCCTTTCTGTCAAGACCGTCATATCTCAGGTTGAGGCTGAAGTCGACATGCACTATGAAACAGGCACGCACACGAGACACGCAAAATCAAATTAAATCTATGGAGGTTCACCTATGAACAGGCAGTGAACATCTGGCAACAAGTGGCAGATGCTTACTTTGCATAGGCTGTCACCAAACATGTGAATATATGTCTGCACAACGAATGTCAAAAACACACTGATGAACAAAGGGGGTCGACAGGATGAGCAGCTGATTTGCAAAATAAAAATAAAAAACAGCTTTCATTTGTATAGCAATGTAATGGACGCACAAAACTGAGCGAAGTGGTGTAGCTAACTTTGCAACTAAATTTGGCAGTGGTAGAGTAATACTATTTCCACATCTTGCTAATCCTGAAATGGAGCCAGAGCTTGTGTGTAATAACTACCGCATAACAAGATAATAGTACTACTCCATTCATTTTCTTAATTGTAAAGTTCAACTAGCATACCCAACTCGGAAAAATGCCAACATGAAATCAAGTCAAAAAAAGTTAGGGTTGTGGATAATTATTGCATCTCTCTTACAAGAGGATTTGTGGAACAGGAATTCCTTTTAAAAGTGTGGAATTTTTTTTGTCTTTAGCAGGAGAAAATGGATAACACCAGGAGGTTAGGTTTTGTCTGTTACAAACATGCATTCATTCGCTTCATAAATAGATTCACTTGGAAGAGGATACAGGTTTGAGGAGGAAGCATGCAACGCTTTGAGTTATAAAACCTTCAGCTTTTTCCCATTATGTCTTTTTGAGGAAAAAAAAAAAAATCACAATCTTCTAATCCAACAGAAGCAGGCAGGTCATTTTGGATAGGTTTTCCTTGATGTTTCTCCGTAGCCCAAACACCAGACCCCTCCGAGTTACAAAAGTCTATATGGCTTTGTTCTCCTGTGTGAACGATACTATTGCCATTAGTTTTGTTGGACAGGGATACTCCCTAACAAAAAAAAGGCTCCAAATGGCCAATGAACGATCAGATAAGGAGAAGGAGGCACACTCGGACACACGATCAGGGGTCAGAGGTTAGGGTCCACAGGGTCCGGAGTCTGATGGGGGGGGAGTAGGGAGGGGGGGGGGGGTGGTGAGGCGAAAGCAATTCTCATTTCCTGTTCAGTTTTGTGCTCTTGACAGTGCGTTTGGAGCCCTCCGTGCAGCTGCGTATACCGGCGAGGTGCAGCAAGGACCCGGCGGCCTCCTTCAGCTCCTCGTCCAGCTCGGGCTTCGCCTCGCGCCGCGCCCTCTTGCCGGCGGGCCACTTGATGGCCGGCGGGCGTCGAGAAGTCTGGTGGACGCCCCTCTCGTCCCAGAGGTCGGAGTCCTCGTCGCTGTGGAAGCCCTCACTGCCGGCGCGGTGGGACTGCCGGCGCTCGCAGCCTCCTTCGTCCAGGGAGGAGAGGGACGAGGAGGAGGAGCGGGAGGAGCAGCGCTGCATGGCGACGCTGCTGTAGTTGTGGTCCTGCTTGGGATCGCTGCTCACCAGGACAGAGTCGGGTCGGGAGAGGTCCAGCGGGCCGTCGGAATTGCCTGGGGAAAGAGCAGCATGAGGAGAGCGGCAAGTGCGCGTTGGAACCTAAAAGCAGGTGTTTAAAGTCCTGGAGCAAATGCTCTAAATATAATATATATATTATCATGACTCAAAGTTTCAGTTGGCTTAAAATAAGACAGATACCAGACAAATCCCATAATATGTGAGGACTTGTGCAACTTTACAGGTAACCAGACTTGACTTTATGTTGTTATGTTCTGATAAAACAAAGAGCCAGAACCAGTGAACCATATACTGCAGCTCTGTCTCACTCTGTTTACAAACATAAAGCAGAAGTGATTCTTGTCACAGCCCACAAGCCCACGACACCTAATTTAAAAATATATTTTAATTAAAGCAGACCAGCGAAAGCAGAAATATTAGCAAAACCCAATCACGCTGAAACAATACTTAGAGGGCTCCTGCCGTAACTCAAATCAAATATTGTGGAAGAGGATAATAAGAGGAAAGATTTCTGCAGGAAAGAATGTATGCAATCGGTTACATGTAATATTGTGGAAAACCTTTTCTACGCCAAACAGTTGCTTGCAAAAACAGGTGACTTGCACACAAATTAAAGCACACAAAATAAAAAAATGACATAAGCAATGACAGGATGGTATGTCGGGGAAGGAGACAAAGATCTCAAAGTATGAAAGTATGGCTGCTTGTGGATTTTCTTACATGGGTCAACGTGGTGCCCGGGGGCAGAGTTTAAGAGCATCATGGCAGTGGCAGCATCAATGTCAGACTCTGGAAGAGGAGAGAACATGCATGATGGTCAGTCCTGAGGTGTGAACGCATGCTAGCAAGGCATATGTACTCGGACTGGGCTCCCTTCAGTTATTCTAAACCAGGGACAGAGTGACACAACCAATGCTCGCCGAATGGATCGGAGATGCCGAAACGAACCCGAGGATGGATTGAAGCCACTGATACTGCATCCAATCTTTTCAGACCTGACAAAGTGTCTAAAAGCCTCATAGCTCACTTCTGGGGGCTCTAAATAATTAATGATTACAGTGAGACTGAGTGCTTAACACAGCACCAGCAGAACCTCTGCCTGTCGTCAAGGTTACCAATCCAAGAGGCGGAGGGTTTGGGGAGGGCTGGGGGGAAGGGGGGGGGCAACGCTGATGCATGGACTCGGAGCTCTCTACATTATGGTCTACATGAGGCATCAATGACTCGAATGCAACAAATGAAACCAAGAGTTGCGGGTACAAGCATAGCGATGCTGAATGTTCTGGGGCTGAAATGTGAACAAGCAACATAATAAAAATACCAACAACACACAAGCTACAAGAAACTGCCGTGATTTTTATACACCTTCTTTTAATGTAGACATCAAAACCTGAAATTTAAAAAAAAAAGTTTGCTTTGCTTCCGTCTCACCTTTGAATGAGCAGCCTTGTAGAAAGGGATGACGGGGGGGCGAGGAGGCACTGCAGAAGGTAGACAAAACACACACAAAGGTCAGATCTCGAGTTTGAAAAGGAGATATAAAGTACTATGTGTGCCTTTCACGAATTCAAATGATCACGCTTCAAATAGATACATAAACCCTCGAAGTAAAAGGAGAAACCTGTTTCACTAACAGTGTCACAAGTCACATCCAATTAATACATGGAACACGGTATTACCGATTCACAAATCTAAGTCGCAGCCCCCCGTGAGTGACTGGTGAAAGTTTACCTGGGTGGGGAGGCGGGTGGTGTGCAGAAGGCATATGCGGCAGGGAAGTGCTGCTTCTTAAGGGCTTGGATCAGGTTGGGGCGGTACTCCGGGTCAACACACCAGAGAGAACCCTTTCCATTGGCCTGTAGGAAAGAGCAGTGAACATCAAACTTTTGGATTCTGGGAATCAATAATGTTCTCGTATAGGAAAAGAAAAATCTGGATTCCCCATTCACTGCATTAGTGAAAGGCCACATGTTTCCTGAAAATGTATTTGGAT
Organism: Gasterosteus aculeatus; assembly: GCF_964276395.1. NCBI lineage: Eukaryota > Metazoa > Chordata > Actinopteri > Perciformes > Gasterosteidae > Gasterosteus > Gasterosteus aculeatus. The sequence continues at coordinate 9,048,862 of NC_135693.1, read as the reverse complement.
TGGTACCCGGTGGATTTTCCCACCAGAACTTGTGGAACATTGTTGAAGCCAAGCGACCATTGTCTTTGCTTCCTGATAATAAATCCTTCATTGCAAATGCATTATTTGAAATGAATGCATTCTTTGTATTCACGTAGATTGCAGTCCCTCTCAACACCCTTTAAACCATATTATTGATATCCTTCTTTACACTTTATCGTCTTTTTTGTGAAATTGTAATCCATTGAAAATTTGAAACAACATATATCTGTGTGTCAGAAGTTTAATTTAAATTCACTAAATTCATAAAAATCCTCAGATGACAATTTGAGTTCGCTCTGCATACAGCCTGATCCTCCTTTTTCACAAGTAGTAAAAAAATGCTACGCCACCAGATCTTCAAGGGAGCACATAATAAACGAAGCGTTAAGAAATAGCAAATGCATAACTGAGAATTCCTCGACGGCCTAAACAAAAAGGAGGGAAAACTGAACCTCAGCAATGTGTGAGGAACACATTTGTCAGTTAGCTGTGTGTGCGCCGGTGTGTTAAGTGTCACTTTAACTGATGGCGGCGCATTGCCCAGTCTGGGAGGAGAATAGAGCGAGGGAGGGGAATAACCTTGACTCAGATTACCAACCAGCCCTGATGCAGGAAGAAGGAAACGTCTCCATGGCAACGGAAACCACCAGCCAGTGTCATGTGAAACTGGTCTCTCAGCAGACGAAGGGCTCACGCTGTGCACCTGCATGCTGAGTGGCCTGCACTGCACCACGCCACTACTCACCCAGCGCTAAGCGCCCGCAGTAGAGGGGGGGGTGTGAGGTCCCAACCCATACCAGAGGTCAATATGGCCGCCATTGTGACGGTACAGTAACATGCAAATCAGGTGGCGTCTGATAGAGGACTGTCCTCCGAGGGACGTCCCTGGTACTGCTAAAGAATGTATGGATTGTACAAAAGGGGAAACTAAATATCAAACAAAAGCAAACCTCTCCAGCTCTGGAATCCCATTTCAGCCACAAAAAAAATAAAAATCAAGGTATGAAGGTCCTTGCTGCTGGTGTCATTTGTGTTGGATTTGCGCTCACGAGCTATTGAACCGGGAAGTCCGGATCTGTGAATAACTTTACCGAACCAGTGTTGCCGACTCCTCAACAACAAAGCCGCGAGTTTTATGTCAGAAATGGATTACCATAACTCAACAAATTACCCAACACAAAAGATTGAAAGCATTAGGAAGTAAAAGAACTACTAACGCTTCAATTTTTTCAGTTCACCAGAGAGTTTGTGCAGGCGTGTTGCCCTTCTGTCACGAGCATGTGCACACGAGAAGGTCAACTTCTCTTTTGTTTCCCCTTCTCTTCCTATACCGGAACACAAATGTGTCACACGCTGCGCTGCCAGGAGCAAGCTGACAAAGATGCGCAGGAGGCAACGCTGACTTCCTTATTCGCAGAGTGACTTCAAAATGTCCAAATATGCGATTCTTCTCTCCCGTTCTCCCTCTCTCACTCACTGATTTCAGAAGGTCGCACCAGGGACAAAGTCCTATCAGAGTGTGTTTGCATATCCGCAGGAGTATCTACAACCGTGACCGTATTCCACCGTCATGGCGGCGGTGTCATAGGTCCCGAGACACACCGCGTGCTACAATGCAGACATGCTGAAATGCTGAACACCATTCGAAAGTGTAAATCTGTACGAGCATTAGCAGGAAAGTTAAACAACCTACCTTCCCCAAACTCCTCTCGACCTTGCGGAAGCATTTGTTCAGGGACAAGTTGTGACGGACCGAGTTCTTCCAGCCGGTGGGAGCGTTGGAGAAGTACGGGAAGTGTTCGAGGATCCAGCCGTAGATTTCCTTGACGGGCAAAGACTTGCTGGGAGACTGCTCGATGGCCATGTAGATGAGCAGCGAGAAGGAGAACGGGGGCTTGGACTTCAACGAGTCCCGCTCGCGGCCTCTGCCGTGTGACGAGGACGAGGAGGACGACGACGGGCCCTGGCCGGACCCGTAGTCGCCCTCTATGTCGAAGAGAGGGCTGCCGCTGGGCTGAGCCTCCGGGCCCCCCAGGGTGAAGTTCTGAAGCAGGTTTTCGTGGAGCCAGTTGAGGTTCGTGAGCTCCTCGTCCTCGGTGCCTCCGGCGCGATCCACACTGGTGGCCAGCGGGCTGGACGCGCACTCCGCCTCCGGGAGGGTTCCCATGCCGCACGTGCCCCGGAGCCCCGTCCGCTCCTCTTGCATACCCGGGATTTCCGTTTTCTTATCTGGTGACATCCCAATGATTGGACCCATTAAATCAAAGAGGTCTGGAGAGGGAGAGAGAGGCAGAGGTTGTTAATGTTGGACACAGTGGAGACCAAAATCACAGTTTTTGGATTTACTAACAGAAGTTGGCAGTCTGAAAAGAACTGGATTCAACATCATGGAATGATGTGGACTTTCCTAAGTCCTCCTTGGGGGGCAAACCCCTCGTCTCTATTGCTCCTGCTGGCCTTCTTACTGCCCCTCTCCATCCTCTTGACTCAGCCGAGGATCTCCGAGGAGTCCTCTCGAGCAACTGAACCCCACTCCTCGACGCCCACTTCGTTGATAGACCGGATCCCGCTGCTTGTTATGTGTAAAGGGGCATGAAACCGTCCGACGGCCCGAGGAACGAGTGGAAGGCCTCCATCTTACTGAGTGAATGGCCTCTTAAAGACTGATCTGCATTCAGCCAGGATCAAGTCTCAATTTGTCACATGCCAGACTAAGTAGTGTAAAGAGGCTACAGGCGCTAGGATATTCAATATTGCCAGAAGCCCCGCATCATTACCTAATTCTGCCCAAGTACCATCATTAATAAGACAATGATACTTTCTTTCTTTTTTTTTTTTTTTTTACACAAGCTCAGAGGAGGGATTAACGGCTTGTCATCAGCAAGGATCCTGTCAAAGTGTTTGAATCGAACCCAATGCTGAGCTGTGATTTTAACACGTGGCCACAATCTCAGCTCACTAAAATAAGCACGTCGTTTATGTGTGTCTGAATATTATAATACAACACAAGCTACGGTCTCGCACGCTGTTTGGTGAGGCCAAGAGCACAAAGAGATCACTCTTTGGCTCAGCTCACAACAAGCTTTATGTCCCGGGTGTCACCATGGCAACCATGCCATCCCTTCAATAAAAGCAGAAATCCGCACAAAACAAGATCCATAGATACAATAAGAAAATAATAATCTGCGCTGCCTGGCTCTGCCACAGACGAGGCTCCTGCTGCACCCAGCAGGTGGACACCAGATGCCCCGGTCAGGGGAGGTCCGGGGTCCTCTGGATGCGGGCAGAGATGGAGGGATGGATAGGTAAACGGGCACAGCGAGCGAGGGTGGATGGGCATATCTTTTCATCTCGGCAATAAGATAAGAATTGGGTCAAACTCAAGAGTGTTTGCACAGTGGGCGAGACTGTAGAGGGACTGCGCACACACACACACACACACACACACACACACACGCACACACACCCATGCACGCATCAGTTTGTTAAAGCCAGTGAGGACAAGAGGGGGATGGAGGAGCCATTAGTGCATTTACAAAATGACCACTCAAGCCTCAATGCGGGGATAAACATATAGCGGGCTGATCCTATTTTATTTTGAATTGACTTAAAAAAAAAAAAAAAAAAGAGGACGTTTGACAGTATATTTGTTTCTGTCAAGTCAGAACTGTTCAGTCTCGTCTGCTCTACACGTGACGTCATTCCGGACACATTTTGTCCTGCGCGCGGCCTGTCAATCCGCCATTGTCTGAGTCTCAACTTGTCAGCGCCATTGGAATTCGCTTTAGCGATCTGCATATACACTTGGAAGAAGGAGGAAGTGAGGCAAAGCGCATTCGGGGCCAAAAGGGACAGGAGGAGTGAACATAGGAAGGGACACAACAATAGAGACATCCTTTTATGGAAGGACGAAGGGTGACAAAAAGAGAGGCCAGGAGAGAAATGGAGAGCGTGAGCCAGCGGAGACGTTGGTGGAAGTGCGGTAGGCTGTGCGAGTTTCCCGGGTCCGGGATGAATCACAGCTCTGAGCGATCGGGTTTGTCAGGCAGCGAGAGAACTGCCCATTTGTGTTAAAAGGACATATCTGCTCGAGAGACCACAACAAGGAAAGACATCTCTTGACACGACCGGTTCCTACTCCGAATGAATTCAAAAATAGAAAAGGGACGGACTGGGCCAGACGAGTCTGCAGTAAAACACAAAAAGGAGGATAGCTGTGAACCAGAGATATTCAATGTTTGAAAGTTAAATGTTTAGGCAAGAAGAGTCCATTTTTTTTAACAAAGCCCTGTTGAATTTGTGAGAGAGAGGAGGAAAAAGGATCCCTTCTGACAAGGAGAAGACCTACTTTAAGCTGTTCTTTTTAAGTTTAAGTCAAGCCAAGATCAATGACTGTGCTTCCCGATGAAAGCTGATGGAGAACATCTTTGCCTGGATGGGGTCTTTAGTTTGATTAAAAGGTGTGTTCAAAGGGTTCTGCGGAGCCGGAGAGAACCGCAGCACTCCCCACGGTGCTCCTTTCTTCTTCTTCAACGGGCCACGACTGACTGGCCCGCAAACTTGATTTTGGTTTTGTGGCGGCGAGATGAGAGGAAGCAGCCCGATTAACCTTAAAGCACAAAAGAGTTTGGGCCATGACCTCTCGGCTGGGATCGAGGAGGGGAGGGGGGGGGGGCTATAGGGCACGTATCCTCTCTTGACTCCGACATTTGGATATCGAAGCAGATTGCCCGAAAAGCTGCCTCGCTCGCGTCCGGCCAAACACAGGAAGTGTTTCGCCCCTCAATGCAGCTGGTCAATCACCACCGTTGCATCAACGTCCGCAGTTGCCGCCGATCTCGCAAAAAAGGCATCATAGAGGGGGCGGGCGGTGTATGAGGGGACGCGAGTGTGCCGAGGGGAGAGGGAGCTAAAAAGCCAGGCCGGCCTGTTGACTGCAGCATCCTTGAGAATACACCAAAGCCGCGATGGCGCTGACCCGGTGTCTCATCTGCAAGTTAAAATAGCCCCGCGCAGCGCCGGCCTCGTCATGTTCATGTGCAAACAGGCGGGCACTAACAGCAGGTGCCATGCCCCCCCTCTCTTTTCGAACTGCTCTTTTATCCTGTTAAGCACTTAGCCTATTCAAAATGACACAAAGACATATGGAGATAGCTTCAAGTGGCAGATCAAGCCGCCGATGTGTCAAATATGTACAGGGGAATGTAAAAAGGAGGAGATGGCGGGATCAAAAATGAAGAGGTGCAGAGATGTTTTTCTGTCGGTGAATCCAACCAATCTGGACTCAGTTGCCACGGCAGCCAATGTTGTAAGGGAAGCAATTGTGCTCATGTCTGTGCATGAAGAGAGAGCTAATGTGGGGAGATCAATACGGGCGGAAAATGCTGAGGCCGGCAGTCTGCCGCGGTTCTTCACAAACCTGTCGGACAAAGAGCAGCGGGAAAAGGCCCCGGCCGATCTGGATGTCACGGCACTGCAGACTAAGGGCCGTTAAGGCGGACTTCACAAAAGCCACTCTAGGCGACAGAAGGGCTACTTTGTTTCCAAAAACAACTCATGATTGACGTAAACAGCAGACTTCATAACAGAACCCAAACAGGTCGCGTTTCCAACCGCCATGGGTTGAGACGCGCTCGCGCCGCACCCTCTTCGACGAGGAAGAAACCAGTTGACACAAACCAGTTACACCTCTGTCGTGCACACAAAGGCGTGTCGCAAAGCACCGCGGCGAAAGCTGTTATTTGACTCTCCAACTGATGTTTAGGTGACTACCCAGTCTGGCCAGAGCTTTAAAAAATGTGAATGAGACAAAGGCGGGCCGAGTTAGAGAGAGAGAGAGAGAAACACAGAGGGGAAGAGTGCGAGAGAAGCTCTTCCAAGGCGGCTTTTTTCTCCTACTGGAGGCTCAAATTATGTCATAACAAATAAAGCATCCGTTAATGTTAAGCCTAATCAGGCTGCTGAGTAAATGAAACATTTTCAAATCAATCCACTGAGTGGATTCTAGCGATCTACTCGAAGCCCTGGAGGTGAATGGAAGAAAGCGCGCACAAAGGCTTACGATTGGCCCCCACACTCAGCGCGCACAAAGGGCCAGTTGTTTTTTTTGCTCTAGTCATGTTTCAGAAGTGCTCAGTATTCACCTCACAGCTCCAAACAAGAGGACGGGGGAAAGAAGGCCCGTGGAGGAAGTTCATTTTCAGGGGGTTGGGGGGGGAAACAAATTCGGACTCCGCGCGGAGACAGCCGGGGCCCCGCTGTTTGCCGGGACCCGAAAGCGGCGAGGGGCCGAGAGGTAGCGCTCCCTCAAGCAGCGGCTGTTTGCTTTGGCAATTTCTGCATTCCAGCGGGCGGCAGCCGGCGAGCTGCCGAGCTGAACCCCCCCCCCCCGACGGATTGACTGATGCAATCACTCCAGTGTGATAAAACAAAACACCGGATTGATTATTGGGACGAGGGCCCGAAGACGACGTCGACTTCACACAGCGACTTGGAAGAGAAAAACACACGAGGCTGCACTTTGGCAGCGGCCTTGGGCCGCCGCTGAAACCTTATCTCTCGGGTCATGCGGCTTTAAGTTCAGTGAGCAAACACTCGGCCCCCCATCGGGTGGCACCGACCTCTTCTACTTATTAATACTGAGGGCCGCCTGGACGGAAAGTCCTTCTGATGTGGCACTTCAAAATGAATGTTTAATAGATACGTTTTTTTAATATTAGGGGTTGGTTTCTAAGTTTGAAGCACAATGCGCCTTTAAAAGTTCGACATAAGCCCTTTCAGGAATGCACTCTGTCTGAGATTAGTTTCCAAGTAAATACTAAAAAGTATTTGCCAATTCAATTGTGTAGAAACACAGAAGCCACCAACAAGGCCTTGCAGGAAAGTCTTCGATTCTGAAATATAGAAACTATTTTATAGCCCTTCATAGGTACTCAGGTAATGGAAACATTTACTGCGGCATCTGGTGCACGTAAAAACAACTTAAGTGCATACAGATGAAAAGCTGAACGGGCATAAAGTAGCGGGAAGGCAACACAAGAAGAGTTTTCTTCTGCAGTGCCCTTGGGCAGTCTTTGTATTCCTTTCAATGTGGGTAAAAGAGGATCTCCTCAAAAACAAGCAGCCATTTTGTTGTTATCTTCTTCTTGCCGAACCAGGTAGCGGCGCATCTGCTCCCTTTTTGTTAAATCTTGATGAAAGTATGAACAGCCTTTTTCCGTTCGTCATTTACTCACTTACGTTGAGTCACCGTCAACAGCTTCTACGAATAAAGAATTATTGAACGAGGTTAAAAATCTTTCTTTTTTTAGTCAAACAAACAAAGGAGCATTTCTTGCAGGAGCATTCATTCTCTCGGCGTAAAAACAAATTGAGATTTGATATCACCCGGCCATCACCATGCAACACTCCACAGGCCGCAGAGACGCCCAAATGGAACAAATCGTGCAACATTAAACCATTTTTTCCCCCCTGTTTCACAAAGGACACCTAGCGGGACATGGCCACTGTTATATCCGTTACTGACTTTAAACCCCCCCCCCCCCCACCAACATATCACCATGGTGATCTGATGACAATGTAGGGCTTTTAAAAATAGCAGAGCTCTAGACTAGCTCTATCTAGTAAACTGAGCAGCGTGTTTATTCCTGGATTGAGCAGCGTCGAGTACAGAGCTCGGTATGAAACATTCAGTGACGCTGTGTGCGAAGCCTCGCTGAATCTGTGCAATCAGCTGACCGGCCCTTCTGACGACGCTATTATTGTACAACTGTCCGAGGCGCGGTTAAAGTCGGCGTTACAGTAAGATGACACGCACGCAGCAACTGGCCGGCCCGTGTGTCGACTCAATTAAAAGAAGCCCCCCCCCCCTGTTAATTGGACCGGGGGCGGCGGGACAAAGGGCCGTTGTGACGCACTGACTTTCCTTTCCCTCGGCCGGCGTTGCTGTGGTTGAGGGTCCGGCCCTGACGGGCTGCGGCTCGAGTCCAGCCCGTCAGAGAGGGAGGCAGGCACGGTCAGAGTGGGGCGGGGGAGTGGGAGGAGATGGGGGGGGGGGGGCTCTGCTTCGATGCATAACCACTGGGACCAATCACGAGACGTAAAAGCAATAACTGGAGCAGACGGAGGGGCGCCACAACAAGAGTACATTACGCAGACACAACTTCTGTAGAACACACACTCTGACACGCTTTCATTTTTTAGACAAATTTTGTCCTGCTCTTCCTCTTTGTTAAGGCCTTACCTGCAGTATTTGACCAGTGTTTGTGAAATAGTGATCGCTGTTAAGTGGGAGGGCCGGGAATAAAAATAGATGCCATTTAGCTGCACCATTAACAACAAAACAATCACCACAACAACAACAACAACCCAAAAAAACAAAACAGACAAGTTGAGAATCAGACCAGGAAAGGGAAACAAAAGAAGGGCGGCAGCACATGCCTCCACGGAAGTTTACATTTGCATCTCAAATTCAGCAGCCTTTGTTTGACGAGCAGAATGTCACGGACCCCGAGACGACTCACTCCCGGGGATAGCCCCCCCCCCCCCCCCTTAAAGCACAGGGTTTGTGCAGGGGATGAATCACACATGTGCAGCTTTAATTATTCAAGCTAAGCATCATAAAACTGCACGAAGCAGTGAACTCCCCAAGACAGACACAGGCCGACGTCAGCAGTTAGAGGTGGAGCTCACTGACTGGTGACTGATCCCGGATCAGATGCTTCTTCAATCCCACCACCTAAGCTGTCATAACAGAGGGAGGGGGGGGGCACAGCCTAAGTAGCAGTGACTTGGAGACAAGTATATGTCTCATTTCCAGTTTAAATGTGTAAACAGATTGCAATGTGCACATAACTTCCTTATTGTGGGAATACTGGTCATGTGAACCAAATACCTCATCCTCCCAATCATCCTATTATTCCACCTCTACCATTACAACGATTTCATATAGTCAGGGGAAATCAAAGTCACCAAGGACTTGGTAATTACAGGGTGCTTTGAGCTTCTCTGTTCAGCCGATCCCTGAGAAACCAGGTTCTGCGTTGCTCAATCCCAGAAGGTTTTGGGCCACGTGGTTCGGGCTTTCGTAATCAATTTGAAAGCGCAGTCACTCTTACGGCCACGAGAACATGGTGGATTTGGGAGGACGCCACCTTTCATTTACTCCGGGTCAGAGTACGCAACTGTGTGATAAGACTGATAACACGCCAGCGCCACCATTTTGCAGTGCACACTCTTTACCACTCTTGCCTGGGAAGGGTGTAACAGCAACAAGCCGCGCCACTTCCTCATTACGACGCTTTAACATCACATTCAGAGCGTTGTGACGAGCGAACGGAACAAGAGGGACAAGGGAGCTCCGCAGGATCTCGTGTCGCGGCACGCTAGAGACTCGCTTGGTTCGAACTGCCGTGGTCTTTGGTCACACGGCCTCAGTATGGACGTACGTCCCCCGAGGGACACCTTTCTGTTCAGGTCCCCGGCACAGTGAAGTGGAGCACCTTCGCAGAAAAGTGACACAGAGTTGTAAAAAATGAAGGCGGTCTGGAGGAGTTATTTGATACCACCGTGTCTATTGGTAGTAAACTTGAACATGGGGCAATATAGTACAAGTGTGTGTTCCTGCCAGGGCATTACTCCATTGAGAATTGTGTTTTATGGATTAAAGAAGCAGGCCAATGCCCTCACGTTTAAACACAACAATTAAGATAATATGATGGAAATAATACTGTGACTCACTGTTGTCAAATTCACTCGTTGTTGTGTCTAGTTTCTAGCAGTCATCGAAGCACGGCAGTAACCTTTTCAAACATCACGCTCAGAGTTGACCCATAAAAAAATAAAATATTCACGAAGACTCTGCAGTCCGCTTCCTCAGGATGCCACCTCGTCCTGAGGAGACTTCAAACCGTTGTCTCCCATGGTAACGACTCAAACAACCTCATGGTTGTGCACGACTGAGTCGAGCGATGCTTTCCATCGCAGCATTTGTGAACACGTGTTGGAAGTCAGCATTTACAGCGTCACTGGGTTACGACAAGTCTTTATTTATAGTAATGAATGTCAGTAAAGTTAGAAGACCCAGGTCTATTCTGGGAGGCACAAGTCCTTCCCTCTGTGGGGGCTTCTGCATACACACACACACACACACACACACACACACACACACACACACACACACACACACACACACACACGCGAAGAGGAGTGGATACAAACAACAGCAAAGAAACAACAGATGGTTTGACCTACAACATGACCATGGTGGTTCTGGCAATAAAAAAAGAATGGCAGATTGACAACATCTGTTTCTTTTTGTGTCCCATAAGCCCCTTTTGTCTTCTGTTGATCACTGGGGCTTTAAAAAAAACTGTCAAGCAAGAAGCAAGCAACGTCAGCCTACATTAAAGTCATAACCTCGCAAAAGACGAGACAGTCTCTCCCCATGATCATCATCACCACCACCACCACTTTTTACAAATACACATATAGAAACAGAGCGACACAATTCATTTTAGTTGAGGTTTGTGCAGTAAATTTAAAAAAAACAGGAAGCATGTAGACAACTAGAACACGCAACATAAGACACGTGGAACACCATCCAGGACCTACTCAGCAGCCAACCTATAAACGATATCACACCGGATTAAAGAGAGAGGTTTTTCCTTCACTCCGACAATGTTTGCAGAGCTCTCTGTATCTGGGACAATCTTGTGATAATCCATTACATCATGTGCTTTGCTAGTAGCCGCTGTAGCCTCCCAACCTCTGGGCACACACGTCGACAGGGTGACACGAAACGTTCAACTTATTTAGGAATACGAGGAGAAAACACGCGTCTTAAAAGCAGCACACACACACAAAAAGAAAAGAAAAACGACAGATATCGATTTGACGTCACCGCCTACCAAAAAAAACCCAACTTACCACTCCGAGAGCCACGCGACGACCACAAGTATTACACGTAAAAAAAGTGATATTGAAAAGTTTAAAAATAAAATGTGCTTTGTAGACAGCGCAGACTTTACGGGGGGGGGGGGGGGGTGTGTTTAGTCCCAAAACGAAGACAGCAGCGCCCACCAGCAGCCGCACAACGAGGAAGACAAAAGTTAAACGCAACGGAGAGGAGCGTTGCACAACTCGCTACCTAAAGTCCAGTGTGCGCGTCGTTCGGCTTTAACTATTAAAAAACAAAAAGTAGGTTTTCACGAGGTGTAACGTCACCAAACGTGAGCTGAAGCCAGCAGCTCAGTCGGGGGGGTCGCAGAGTAGCGTTAGCAGCGGTAGCTCGGCGTGTCAGGGAGTCTACCGCTAGGGCTAGCATAACACAACTAGGGAGAATACGGTGGTAATTACGTTTCCGTACATTCAACCAAAAACAAGGAGGGGGTCCATTCTTTGTTGCTGTAATAAATACGAGCCGAGAGAGCGAGAGGAGGGGGAAGTCACGTTAACATTAGCTAGCTGGCCACATGCTGTCGCTTGTTCTGCCATGCTGGCTGCTCTAAGCAAAGTCACTTGACCACATTTACTTTTTCTCCGCTTGTTCGGAACACAAACCCCGCGTCCGGCAAAAACGCGACTCAACCCGAGACGCAGTTTTTTTTGTGGGGGGGGGGGGGATAAGGTTCAGATACTTACAATCATCCACTGCGTGCCTCGGCGCGGTATGTTTAACGACACGTCCGCGCGCAGTTTATTCCGATGTCTTGTCTCGCACAATGTCAGAGATCAGATCAGCAGCTGCTTCCTCCATACACGCAGCGCGCAGATCACACAGCGCACGGCAACGCTACCAAACCCCTCGCTGTCGCCATAGCAACAGGCCCACTTCAGCCAATCAAAACCCCTCCCCTCCGATCTCCCCTGGCAACTGCCGCAGCGCAGGAGCTCCCGTGAACGCGCACGCCATCCTGTTTTGCATCGTGAAATGTGCTTTCACTTTTACCGCCAGCTGCTCGTAACGTGACATAGAGGAGGCGAACGCGTTTTATTAAAGGCATTTTATGAATGATGGGGAATACGGGGGAAGTCGTGGTGGGGTTTATTATAATTTAATTAAGTGTGCGTGTAAGTGATCAAGCCCGGACGGGGACCCCCACTAAACAATCCCGCGTTATTTAGGCTGCACAAACACCTCGGGGCGGAGAGAAAGGATGTGTCACCACACCCAGCCTCGTGACGATAGTGGACCTTCAGCGGGGCCCCTCCCAGAGTAAACGACGATACAAGGGGGCTAACGTGACGTGTAAATACACGCGCGCGCGCGCACACACACACACACACACACACACACACACACACACACAAACAACAGGCACGCGCGGTTTGATGCCTGAGCCATTAGACAAAGCAAAGACAAGCAATGGGAAAGCACCAAGTTGCAGATGGGACCATTCTCTGTGAATGTGTGGAAAATCCAAAATGCACACACGTGTTATTCACATGACTTTACAGATGCACTTGGAGAGCAACAGGGACCCCGTGCTATCTGTTGAGTGCAGCTTTACTGGCCAACTGACTTTACACCAAACTGTAACTTTTCACATAACAGCGATACCTTACTCATCGCGGCCACTCTCATTTCATAAGCGTCCACACGAGTAGCTCTCAGCGGACTGATCTAACAGCCTCTCTTGTTTGCTTTTGCTGTGTCTAACCAAATACCGGCAGTGCAGTATGGCCGTTCTTCACTGGTGTGGTTGCACACCCTTGTTTTTCCCCTTCTGCTAACTGGACAAACAGGCTTTGCAGCCGCGCCACGGCGGCTCTGTGTCAGAGCGAAATACCTCAGTGAAACTCTTGAAAGTATTTTTGTTGATCCGTGGCTTGGTTACTGCTTCAGTGAGTCCCTTGTTTATCTGGGGTCAGTTTGCTCAGGTAGGCATTCGTTGCCTTGAAACACGCATGTCTGTCGTATGCCAGAATGGGATTATGTGTTGCAATACTCATTTGTCTAAAAAAGAGGCACATAAAGTGATTCACCAGTGGTGGCAAAGCACTCTGGATACCATTATATTAATTCATTCATGATTTTGAACCTTCGCTCAGGTTTCTGTGGCACAATTCTCCTGCACACGGAGCTATTCTTAGGGCCAGCAACATGTGTACACTCTGCCCCATTTTTCCTTCCAGTATCACTCCTTAGGATGATGAGGTTGCAAAGCTGGCAAATGGGAGAGAGGAGAGCAAGATGCATTAATAACACTGGGAAACAGTTGATTGTGGATGCATTAAAAAAGACAGACCCATTAGTCTGTGTGCCTGCAATGGTGCTAATCTGATTGTAAAAGCTGTTAGGCTAAAGCAACATGCCCCACTGACCATCATCAGAGATGCTTTTAACAGTACCAGAACATTTTCTTGTCCATGTAATGTGTTTTCTACCTAGAGGGCTAATAACTGACTTTAGTAATGATCCTCTCCTGTGACATGGACGGATAACAAAAAGGTCTTTGTGAGAACTGTGTTAACTTAACAATAGAGGAGAATAATTACAGTAAACAACTCCCTTTGTATCAAACAGAGTGAGGTGAAGTATGGCAGGATTACAGACCCCGAGAGTAGTTCATGTAAGGCAGTAAAAGCGGTACTGGTGGAAGGGATGAACAATGAGGACGCTGGCCTGTGATGGAGAGGAGCGGCGAGCTGAATGAGGGTGCAGCGTGTCTCAGCAGCACAGCCTATGGTGGCACGGCGGTCAGGAGGCCTGCTGCTTTAATGGTCCATAAATCTGTGTGGACTGGCTGGTCTGATGCCGCCCCAGTGAGACCCTCTCATGCGGAAAATGAATCAGACCGTTTTTTACGGAGCGCAAGTGTGGAAGCTCTCACCCTCCCCTTGCTGCCAATGAGCCGATAAGAGCTGCTGCACACGCACGGCACTCCATTTCAGCAGGTCTGGAGCTCATAAAACTCTCTATTAGTGACAACCCCTGTTCGTATGCGGCTCTTCATTCAATGTGTCCTCTTGCCTCTGTTGTTCTCTCTCCCTTTTTCTCTTTTTTTCTCATTACAGCTCGCTTTGGTATCTGGAGTGGAAACACAGATGTTGATACTTTGGTACCCAACCAGCAAAGAGGGGAAGACTGAAGATCGATCACATTTCGGAAGAAATTCTCTCCAGATCCAAAATAATCTCTTTTTTTGTCACTGTATCACACACAAACACACATGTACACTGTAGTATACAACATGGCAGGTATCTCTACTTCTATTTTTACTCCTGCTTACGGAGCTTACGCACATTTGCAACAATGGACACAGTTGTGCAATGACATGCATTTCGGGACTATGATGTCACACAAAATATTAAAAAATATGCACAACTGGCCCTATCCTATGGATATTTCCAGGCGAGAACATGGAGCGTACCAAGTCGCTGACCCGATTGGACATTCGGGAACCATCGCATGCAGTTGATAAGGGACTGAGACCAGCAGACAACTCGCACTCTGAGTTAATTAGTTTGAACCCCCGTTGAAATGCGAAGCGAAAGAGTCATTGAGAGAATTGTGATGTAGATTAAAGAGCGCTAACTCACATGCACAGATATGCAAGCAGAAACGCGCGCAGGTTTCACATGCACATGCATGTCAGTCAGCGCGGTTACTGGTTATAAAGCATGGCATCTTATTGTTATCTATAAGTATTCCCAAAAGCTGCTGATTAATTGTAACATGTTTCAAATGCAACACTTTCTTTGTTCTCCCGGTATGTTCTCCCTGGAGGTTCTGCCAGCGTTTGCCGGCAGTTATCCTCAACTAAAGAGCCTGTTTGCCTACAGAAGCCTTTGTTTGACAATCCTTTCTGCTAACCGGGTCTCATGAATTGTGTCAGCAGTGCGCTGATTACCTGTTATCTGTCAGCTGATAAGTGCCTCCTCTAATGCACGTGCAATAAAATGCTCTACCTGTAGGGCGAAAGAATGATCCTTTCAACAGTCAAACAAATAACCTGTAATTCTGTATTGATTCAGCGTATTTGTTCAGGTTGGCTTGGGCATACGCTTGTATAAACAGGCCCAAGTGTCAATTTGTTCCAGCGGAGGAGTAAGTTAAATTGTACTAGGGCTTAATGAAAAAGTAAATACGTGTAACGATTCAACTAGCTGCTTAGTAATGATATCTGCCATTTTTGACATGTTTAATTTAGTAAGCAGGGCTCAGTACACAAAGAGGTTAACAATGTCCTTGTTATGAAGACAAGACTTAAGAAGAGTTCCCCGTTACACTGTTACTGATTATACTTTTAATCAGACATTCGTTCATTTACAAGGCATTTTACTTTTTATATGGCAGCAATTTAACAAACTTGACTGTACACGAGCACCTGTGAGTGTGGAGAAGCAGAGCATACGGAAACCTGCCTCGTCTGCCCTCTAAACTCAAAAGACTGTGTAGAGAAATGGGAAACCGTCATATAACCTTCACGCTTCAGTGAAACAAAAAGAAGAAGAATGTATCAGGTGAAGGAAGCATTTCCCTCTCAACCGTCTGTGTTTACCCGATTAGTTGCTACCAAACACTAAGCACTGAACTTTGGTCCTATTCATGTCGTTCCCTTCGGGGATGTGCTTTTCTCTCTTTATTGACCATTATCCACGCTATCTCTCTCCCCTTTTAGCACACTAAAGTTGCATGACTCCCTATAAACTACCTTTAAATGGCCCTAGTATACAATACACCACATGCAAAGTCAATTGAATTAACCCATTGATCCCCGCTGTTGTCCCATTGGTGAACAAAATTTTGTTATTCACCCTTAACGACTGTTCCTCGCAGGGAAATGAACACTTGTAGTCAATTAACAGTGAAGCAGGAGGAGGATACAGGAAGGACTTCCCACTCCGACGTGCACCTAGTGTGAAACCTTCAACCGATGTATTCTTCACCGTAAACAACAACACAACTACAAAAGCTTTGTTCTCTGACACTCCCGTATCTTTTCACAGCATCTGGTCCTACCCGCATCGCCTCTGTGACAAACGCACTTTATCTTGTGGGACAATAGTGGTCTTGTGCTCCGGCAGTGTTGTCTGGCACTACCAGCTCCTTAGTGGGCTATGACACGTATGAGAGATTCCTGATGCTCTTCGAGCAGTTTGAAGAAGCGTGTGTTGTGTTTTCATATTTACATACGCTCCAGTAATCAGTCTGGCTGCTGTTTTGTACAATTGAACACAGATAAACGGTCACATCAACCGTCATCTATAGGTTTAAATGATAATCTGCCAGTACAGCTGTGAACTTCCATCAAACCACCTTTTGGTGTTCGAGCACTCAAGGAATCACTGATAACTGATACTGTTAGCTAACAGTTTATCAACATTTGTTTGAAATTAAACAAAAATAATTAAAGTTAAATTCTGCCAAAAGAAACAAATTCAATAATAAACTCATGGATATACAGCTCAATCAAAGGGATTGAGGGATGAATAGCTGAAATGCATAAAAGTAACTGGTTGAAATAGTTAGATTAAGTCAGATTTAAGCTCTTGCTTCTAGTATGAATGCAAAAGCACACACACTGACCTAAACTTTGACAACTGAATTGTCCAAAACACGTATTTGTACACTTGCTGTCATGTATACTTTAACGGATGCCTGGCGAAAAAATAAAGGTTTGTGTATGACACCAGGTCAGACATCCCGACGTCGTCCCTGCAAGATGCATTTAAAATGAGTGTGACCCGGAGCCTGAGGGCCAGTTTATACCCGGCCCGTGTCTACGGGGAGCCTGGATGCGAGGCCGAGAGCGGGCACGCGGCTGTAGTGTGGAGAAAGTGGTGCAGTGCCTCTCTGTGCCTGGCTGAACACTGTGTAATGAAGCGTGGCGGAGGAGAGAGGAAAGGAGTGTGTCTGCAGGGTAGGCATGGCCCTCGTGTTCCTATGCAACCAGGGCGGATGGCTTAGGTGATGCAGGACCGCCTCTGTTCTGCTTACTTGTCATGCTGCTGCCACGCTTTCTTTCGCTTGTTCTGGTGAGTTGTCCTTTTCTCCCATCCCTCCTCCCTCCCAACACATGCATGTGATGCTGTCAAACCGCCTCCCCAACTCCCAACGGACAATATGCAAAACGTCCTGAACCTAATCTACCAACATTAATTATCACGGCAAATGACAAGGAATTAAGATGATTTGTGTGTGTAATCTGCAATACAACTATGGCAAAACAACCACTCGAAGCCTAGTTAGTATTTATATAAATATCTTGTTCACTTAGAATACCCTCTTGTTTTATTAATTGATTTATCTCCTTCCTTTCCATGAAACAGTTGGCTGCCCTTTCAGCCAGAGGTCTGTTGAGAGCAGATGTGCTATTGTTTCAGAGTTGGTGTCTTGACTGATATACTTTCCTAGTGCCTCACCTCATCTCTACCCTGTGTTGTTGCCCTTTTCAAATGTTGCGTATGGATGGATGTATTTAAAACCTCGGCAATGACTCGAAGAAGGGCGATTAAGAACAACAGAGGTGTGGTTTTGTGTGTATCATTTGAGAACTTTCCCTTCTGAGGATTGGCCAAATCGTTTCCATTAATTGTTGAGAAGTTAAAAGAATCAGTGGAGATGAAAGATAAAACCCTGGGTTACACTTGGTGAATTAGTGTTAACTTGGGCAGAGCACTACGCTACTACAAAGACAAATTTCTTCACATATTATAATCTTCCGTGCAGCCGCACATTTCCTGTGGGCAACAAGTGTGGATCTATTCTTAGCTGATGGCCAGGGCTTCAGCAATTTCTGCTCGGGCTCCTTATAGGTTGGACAGGATGAGGTGTGATTCAGTCCTGCCAGGCCTGACTGTGTTGTAGCTTGTGTCCAGCTGTAGAGACGGTGGGGCCCATCGACCATCTGTCCCCCACCAGCAGATTCAAGGCTCGTTCCCCAGAGCGGGAGGGTGGGGTGGGCGAGATGAAGTCGGATGGGGGAATCAGCTTTGTGTTGCCATAAAGCTGTCTTTCCTCTCTCCTAGCAACGGCCTCCCATTTCCTTGGTTTTGGGCGGCATCGTCCTGTTGGTCGGTGTGCACGGCCCCCTCTCTCACTCTCTCTCTCTGTCCTATTTATGGTAATGAGCCATCTGCCCTCTCTGTAACAGCCGCCCGAATGGAGGAGAGGTTGGGGGGGGTTGTCTCTGACAGACAGGAGTCTCTGAGACAAATACGCTTGTCCTGTTGTGTCTGCCTCTGCCCTAGTGGATGCCTTCAGATGTGCATTAAACTTAATGATGGCGACGAACCTGAAACATGTTCTCATTTTCATTTGTGGGGATTAAGTAAAGCAGAGGTGTTATTTTGAAATAAGGACTTTAAAGTAAATTGTGTTTTTGTATTTGCATGCATCTGATGGAGAGACAGACAAAGTAACAGAAACAAAACAGAGTGCTACCGCCTGCAGGTCAGTTGGCCTACATTAAGTGGTGGAGCACAAAGAGCATTTGTAACATCATGGCTTGGATGACCCCTCCACAATCACACACACACACACACACACACACACACACACACACACACACACACACACACACACACACGCATGCACACGTTATTGACTCCTGAGCTGAATATTACACAAACCTACTATTATTCAGAACCGCTACATGGATGTGCCTCTGTCACTTGGTGACACAGGAGAGTGGTGGGCACACCAGCCAATACAGAGCCACCCGGCATTCAATAGACCTCTGTTGCCACTGGATACTAGATTGGTTACCAAGCCAACACATGTGCATCACTGTCATATCTCCAACAGATTAGTGTCGAAAACCACGAATATCTTGACAGTTAAGCTCCCCATGCTCCAGGTTTAGAGAAAGTCTTATTTATTCTGGATAGTATTTTAAGAGGAAAATAGAAGTAAAAAGATTTTCCTAAATGAAGATTACATAAGACGGGGAAACAAATGTTTCCTTCTGGCCAGAGCAAAATTGAGTCAATCCACTTTACCATCAGAGAACAGCTAGTGTATTAGAAACACAGAGGCTGTTGGTTCATCACACACATTTACCCCTGTCTGTTCAGAAAAATGGATCCACTGGATTAAGTATTTAAAAAGCAAATTACTTCTGATTTACAACTTAAAAAGACAAAGACAAAGACCAAAGCCAGAACAAGAACTCCTTCAGTTGGTGAAAAAGGCGTGACCAGTGTTGGCTAGAGGTACCAAGGGTTTGGTTGATTTTAATATCTGACACAAGACTCTCAGCTGACTCCTTTCATGAGGTCAATCAACATTAACCTCATCAGGCAGACAGACGGCCAAAGTCACAGATGGGTCATTGACCACAGTGCAACAAATCACAGATGGTCCCGCTGATAGGCCTGGAGTGGATTGCCGACATAAAACAAACCAATATGACATCGAACAGATGTGTGAACAGTTATTTATAAAAACTGCAAATGTGTATGAACGCTGATTTGCATCAGTTGTGAGGATGCTGCCACCTGAAGGCAGTTGCAGTGTACTTTTGCATCTTAGTGTGACTCGTTTATTCTAGGAAGATAATTATTCAGTGGATCAGTATTCATTAAGATCTGCCCAAACATATGCAACTTAATGACTATGTTGTCGTCACATGCAAATATTGGTGTACTACGGGCAAATATCCACACAATCACAATGTTCAGCAGTGCAGAAAAACTGGTTTATGAGAGTGGGGATTATTCCACTGTGCATTTGAAACTTTAAGATACGACAACCAACGTCGTTGTCATGGCAGCATCCTGGAGCG
Organism: Gasterosteus aculeatus; assembly: GCF_964276395.1. NCBI lineage: Eukaryota > Metazoa > Chordata > Actinopteri > Perciformes > Gasterosteidae > Gasterosteus > Gasterosteus aculeatus. The sequence goes on along the minus strand of NC_135693.1, from coordinate 9,029,111 downwards.
AGGATTGTGTGAAGGATTTATGTGAAGAAAAAGTCAGATTTTAGCATAAAAATCTAGGAAAGAGGAAGCGATGTTCAGACAAGAGAGAAAAAAAGACCATTAGGGTAAAGCATCATGGGACGCTCATATTCACACAGCATGCAGTGATGACTATTAGGTGGAGATGAGGAGACATCTAGTGGTCAACCAGGCTACTGTGCAAGAGTATGTTCATTTTGTGTAGACTGAGACCCACGATAAACCCAAATGTATGATCAAAAATTTCCATATCCTTTTTTCCAAATTAACCTTAGATGAAACAATTTCCACATAAGGCATTTGGATAATTGTATGAATGTTTGCACTAAATCATAAAAATGTAAACAAGATGTTTTGTGGTGCTGTTTAAACAACTAAAAGATAAAGTATGTTTACTCCCTACTTATAATAGAGAACGGTCTCAGCATCCAGCTGTTAATTCCAATAAAAAGTGATCATTCTTCTTTGCTTGGTGTGGAACACACACACACACACACACACACACACACACACACACACACACACACACACACACACACTCATCCCAGTCTGTTGTTACAGGAAGACCTCCAAGCATCCTGAACAGGTAGGAAATCATTCAACACACTCTTTTCATGTGAAGGAACAGTGGATCAATACTAACGTGGCCTCAAAACACACACAGTTTCTCATTTTGGCCACTCTGTTCTACAATCTCATCTCATTTCATGAAAGATTACGTGATTGACAGCTGTGCTTTCTAACTAACCCCCATTCTTATCACTTCAAACACGAACGCATGAATATAATCATGAGACACTTTATTGATCTCTCTCGAGTACTTATCTACTTAATTGCCTCTTCTCTGAGCTCAAGCAACTTTCAGTGGCCTAGATGGGTTTTTTTAATTGCCAGTGACAGCTTTTTACCTCTGAGAATCTTCTCAGCTATCACCTATCTTGTATTTTAACATATGATTCTGAAATCCCTAATTTAGGTCAAGCATCACGTAATAAGGTATACATTCAGTCAGATAACGAGTGGTCTACTCCTTCATAGCATGAGGAAATGTGATTTGGTGGCTCAGACAGCAGTTATAAATAGATGGCAATTTTTTGGATTAAATAAATAGGATACATTTTTCTCAAGACACTTTACCTCCAACTGTGGGGGATTATTATACGAATTATTCCGCTTAAACGTGATGGCCTTTAAGACAGACAGCTGCCGTTGAAGGTCTCGGCGAGAGGTCCTCGCATGCGATGTGACCGAGAGGTCCGTGTTGAATGGCTCCTCCTGCTTCAGTAGAACGGGGCTCAACGTAACACCAGTGCGGAGGAACGGGAATAACACACAGCGATACGCCCCCCCCCCCTCCCTTCCCCACCACCCATCCAGGTGCCACGGCTTAAGATGGCAGATCGTGCAATGCTGAAGAAAAATACATAGACGATGTGCTCGCTGCTGCTGCTGTTGAAGGCTTAGACGTTCATTTAAGGATTAACGGCACCGCAAATGAACTCCGTCAGAGCAAGTAACGTTAGCAAAAGACCTAGGCGAGTGTCGAGGCCGCGCCCGGTACAGCCGGAGAGGAACCACCAGGAAAGAGGTGATGTTAGCTACATTTGGCTAGCGTTAGCATCGCTGGAACGGCTTGCCAGACCGCGAGCTTCTGGGTGAAAGCCACGCTGCATGTGCTTGAACGGTTCCATGTAATGATGTTCTTTTGTGTTTTATATTGCGTGTGAACGAGGAAACCGATATTTTTGTATTAATAAAACAACATAGAGCTATCGTGAACAGGAGTCTGGACGGGTTTCTTCGCTATCAGGAAACTCCGAGGCTTTTGTGTAGGTCCATAGCACTGAGGCCGCGCTTTGTTTTGCTTGTTTTTTGCCCCGAGACGGCTTTGTATTACTTGTCTGATCTCATATTTGATGCGTTTTGTTATTGGCAGCTAATGTAACACTAGAGTTGACAATTGCATGATAAATGGAAACGGTTAACTGGATTAACGGGTGTCTAACGCGAGGAAGTGTACATAAAGTGGTTTCGCCAGTTGTCGTAGCATGCTAGCTGGACCTAGCCCGTGCTAACATAGCTGTTATTATTAGCATGTTTGGCTAACTTTCAGCCGTCTGGCGTGTTTTAATGAAAAGCACCAGCCCATAAGGTTTATTCTGGCACTGTTAACACGTAAAGGCACAACGTTAGATGTACCACTTGTTATTCATGTAATAACGTCAGTGTTCTTGACGTTATGTAGCCTCCCCACCCCCAAGCAAACTGCAATGAAAGCGATTATTGACTGCAAATTTTAAAAGTAAACATTAGCTCAGGATGCTTTGCTATCGTAGTTGAATTCTCATTCTGAAGAACATTAACGTAATTGGTAGCATTACTAGTTTGTTGCTGAATCAGATGAAACGATATTTGGTGTACAACTAACACGTTGTGGTGTTGGCTATTGCATTATTGAATGACAATTAGCAGCAGAGGGTTAAACAATCTATTGGAGACCTGTCAGTTGGTGTTTAGTGCTTCTCCCTGCTTCAATTCATTTATCAGTGATGACTTTCCACAGGACCGTCCCTTCTACCGATGCCCACCGTATAGCTGAGTTGTTATTTTAAGGGGACATGAAATCACAGATAGTGTGTAACAGTATATGTTTATTTCTTACTATATGGTGTAGATTAGCTGTGATTTTGATATACATCTCAGTTCTTAAATAGCCAGGAGAACAAATTCATTATTTCAATTCACAGCAAAAGATAAGTTGTTTAACAGTGTTTGTAGTGGTTACTGACATAACAGCGGATTTCTTTCAACAAGAGCAAGAACAAGAGTTTGCATCTCCTATTTGTTGTAGCTATCGACTCTCTATGCCATGGCAAATAAGCTCAGAAATAGATGTATACTTAAGGATTTATGCTGTGGTTGTTCTGCTGAGTGAATATCCTCTTGATGGGACCTGTAAATCCATTTGCAGTATAAAGAGCAGTTAATAAAAAATCAGCCTTTGGTCTAATAGAATTTAGGCCTCTGGTAATGTTGTGTTATAATGGATTGCTTATTACTGACAAATTTGTCTTTGACAGATCTCTTCTTCACTTCTAATCAATGGTAAACACAATTGATGCATTACAGTGTCTGTCTTTTGTCACTCAAAGTGCTAAAACCTACACATAAGTAAATGAACATTATTGCAAATCCGCTTATGCATAATGGACTCCACAGGAGTGATATGGTACACTGGACAGCAAGTTAATACTCAGTGTATTTAGCCATAGTGCATTTTGCTGATTGTTCAGGAATATCCTTTTGCTGTCAATATCCAAGTATATTGAAAATGCTAAATCATGAAGTTGTTGACAGCACCTCAAAAACATGTTTCTCTTGTTTTCTACTGTGGACTGGGATGCCATATTTTAGATTGATTTAATTAAGAGTCGGAAGTAGTCTTTATTTGAACCCTTTTTGCACGCTATTTGCAGATGAGGACGTTCCTGCAGATATGGTCGCAGAAGAATCCGGTCCAGGAGCTCAGAACAGTCCCTACCAACTTAGAAGAAAGTCTCTACCCAAGAGAACAGTGTGTCCGACAAAGACTAACATGGAGGTGAAGTCTTAAAGATGAACTAAACACAATAGTTCATGTTTAAATGTCTCCATTTTTCAAATGATTAATTTATTTTTTTAATCTACAGGGTGCTTCCACTTCAACCACAGAAAACTTCGGACACCGACCTAAACGCCCAAGAGTTTCAGCAAAGTGTCAAGACTTACCGGGTAATTAAGAACTCGTTATGTAAGAGGTGACTGCTGTGTCTTTCTTAAAGCTGCATTTATTGTTGGGTTTTCCACAAGGTGTGAGGATGGATTACCTTTCCTTTGTTACAAGGACGGAGGACGGCAGTGTAGTGACTCTTCAAATCAGGGCATATGTTATTTAGTGTTGGGCAATGAGGCATTATACAAAGTGTCACGTGAAGACCTGTTTTTTCTTTTTCTTGACAATTGCAACATTTTATAATTCATTTAAAAACATATTACGATAGCTGTCTATTGCATAAAACATATTCATGTCATTTGTAATTTAACAAAGTTTACATGTGGAGTAAATGCAAGATGCATGACCTTTCTAAAAACAGACTCTTATGGTTGTAGTTTCAAACCTCACCCAAAACCCTGTGTCTCCTTGTAAAAATATTGTATTCCACGGCCCTCTTCTTCCCAGCAGCTCCAGCAGAGCAGTATCTGCAGGAAAAGCTTCCAGACGAGGTTGTGCTTAAGATCTTCTCGTACCTGTTGGAGCAGGACTTGTGCCGTGCAGCGTGTGTATGCAAGCGCTTCAGTGAGCTGGCCAACGACCCAATCCTCTGGTGAGTGTGTTCGGTGGCAAGTTTCTATCTTACTGATGCCGCCTTATTTCTCGTGCTGCTTTCTACATGTGTTTTTTTTCCTTCACTTCCATATATCAGGAAGAGGCTGTACATGGAAGTGTTTGAATACACGCGCCCCATGATGCACCCCGAGGCAGGGAAGTTCTACCAGATAAACCCAGAAGAGTATGAGCAGCCAAACCCGTGGAAGGAAAGCTTTCAGCAACTGGTATGAATCCTCCTCTGGGGCCCCTCATCCAACAGAAAGTTCAATATTTTACCTGTTGTTACGTTTGACAAACACCTATGAACCATCTGATACTGGCTGCACAGTGCTGTTGTTGTGACCTTTTTAAAGTCGGATGGATGTAGTAACGCTGGCTTTATGCTAAAAGAGGCAAATGCTTCCCTGACTAAAGGGTTCCATGAAAACAATATCTTCATTTGTAATTGGGTAAAACTGCTAACTTTCTAAAGTGCTTTATATCTTAGTGATGGGGAAAATAATCTCAAAGTTGAGATGTGGAGTGAACATTAAGCAATGTTGCTTCCACCTACAGCAAATTCCAAAATTGAGCAACTTTAATTGGCAGTATTTAGAAGACAAACTCCACTTTCAATTCATTTGATCTTTACATGTTTCTTTGTCGCCAAAAGTTCCCCCAGTTTGACTTTAAATCTTCTTGTGTACAGAGAGCTAATGTCACGTAAAAGGGCAACACCACAGGCCATAATCGTGACATTCAATATGCAGGGGACGAAGAAGAACTGTTTTTAAATTGTATTCCTTTGTGATGTATTTTGACCTTTTCTGTATTGTTGCAAGCATTTCTCTAGTGGTGATTTTCCCATCTTGTCCAAAATTCAATGTCAGGGAAATGTCTTTGTCGGTCTCTCTCCAAATGCTCATGATTTCAGTGTGTAATCTTTTTTTTTTTACGTTTATTTTTTTAGTATAAAGGTGCACATGTGAAGCCGGGCTTTGCAGAACACTTCTACAGTAATCCCGCCAGGTACAAGGGGAGAGACAATATGTTTGTAAGTAAACTCTTTCCAGCATCCTTTTGTCATTTTGAATGATCCGGTCATTGACCTCCCTTTTATGTTTTACTCCAGTACTATGACACCATTGAGGATGCTCTTGGGGGGGGGCAGGAGCCTCACTTCGACGGCCTGATATTCGTCCACTCTGGTATTTACACAGACGAATGGATCTACATTGAGTCGCCTATAACAATGATTGGAGCCGGTATGTATTTTTGTGTGTGCGGTGGTGATGGGGTAGTAAAGTCACAAAGCCACTGTGTCTTTGTTTAGTCTGTCATTGAACCTTTATGCTGATTAGATTAGATTAGATTCAACTTTATTGTCATTGCACAGGGTACAAGTACTGAGGCAACAAAATGCAGTTTAACATCCAACCAGAGTGCAAAATAGCAAAAAGTGCAGAGTATGTGCATATGTAAAGTGTAATAAGTGAATAAATAGATAGGTACAGTAAGAAATGGTTATGCAATATGAACAGTAAGAAATGGATATACAATAACAGTGCAAATGTTCAGTGGCTGGATGAAGGTGTGTGGCAGTCAAGCCAGGGTGGAGGGGGAAGAGTTCAGTAGAATGACAGCCGCAGGGATGAAGCTGTTCCTGAACCTGCTGGTCCGGGAACGAAGCACCCTGTAGCGCCTCCCAGAGGGGAGGAGGCCAAACAGTCTGTGGCTGGGGTGAGAGCTGTCCTTTTCGATGCTGCGTGCCCTCCGCAGACATCTTTTGCTCTGGACAGCCTCAATGGTGGGGAGTGAGGAACCGGTGATGCGTTGGGCAGTTTTCACCACCCTCTGCAGTGATTTACGGTCAGAGCAGCTGCCATACCATACTGAGATGCAGTTTGTAAGGATGCTCTCTATGGTACAGCGGTAGAAATTCTCTAGAATCTGAGGAGACAGATGGGCCTTCGTCAATCTCCTCAGGAAGAAGAGACGCTGGTGTGCTTTCTACCAGAGATGAGGTGTTGAGGGTCCAAGAGAGGTCCTTAGAGATGTGGACACCCAGCAACTTGAAGCTGGCGACACGCTCAACCTCCATCCCGTTGATATGGATGGGGATGTGTGTGCCAGTTTTCTTCCGGAAGTCCACAATTAGCTCTTTGGTCTTCTTGGTGTTGAGGACCAGGTTGTTGTCGGCGCACCATACCGCCAGGTGCTGGACCTCCTCTCTGTAGGCCGACTCATCGTTGTCACTGATGAGGCCAATCACCGTTATTTTGCAGCTCCTGGTAAAGTAGCAGAGAAGGTCATCATTGAGAATACCAGAGACTCTACATTCGTATTCATGGAAGGCTCCGAAGATGCTTATGTTGGATACATGACAATCAGGGTGAGCTGGCTTTTTTCTCCTTCCTTCTGTTCTTTCTTGTAGGATTATACAGTTCACATGCACTGGACATCCATCCTTTTCCTCTCGCTCCGCATGGTTGAAAGCGATTGCCACTCATCTTTCAGTTCTACTGACAATTGTCACTGTTGTTGAGTTTTTTTTTTCTTTTTTCTACTGCAGTTCAACCCTGATGATAAATCCGCTCAGCATCACAACGCCCACCACTGCTTGGAGATCACAGTCAACTGCAGTCCCATCATTGACCACTGCATCATACGCAGCACCTGCACCGGTAAGTCGGCGGTTCCTTTTGGCCCACTTGCCTGGTTCCCAACCTTTTTAAGGGGGATCATAAGAGAAATCTGAGATGGAGGGAAGAAAACGACAAAGATTTGTTGTATAAATTTATAAAACTCCTGAAACGTGTGACCAGTGGTTGTCAGCAGACACTCCTTCAATGTAAGGGAACGCAAGACAAGAAGGTTTGGAATCACCGGTACACCTAATGTTGGTAAAACTAGAATCCACCACTAAACCCTGACTATGTTTGAGCTAACATTGAGTTTTTTCTCATTGTGTTGTTTTATAATGTGATTGTTGTATATTTTGTAGTGGATATTGGTGCACCAACATGTCTCTGTCCTGCTTACTTCAGTGGGGTCAGCAGTCTGTGTCAGTGGACAGGGGGCTTGTCCCACGATCAAGCACTGCAACATTAGTGACTGTGAAAACGTCGGTCTTTACATCACTGACCATGCGCAGGTAACGCACACATTTCTTTACAAAATATTACACTAAGCATCCTTGTTATTAACAAGTAGGTCCTCATTCTCATACTTCTGGCTTGTTTCATGAGCAGTGAATAAGTATTGTCCTCATCTAAGGGACCTACTTTTGACCTGTGAGGTTAAAATGATCAGTTTCTTTCCCCTCAGACGTTGGTCTCATAAACAGAGTCCCGCATTGGAATGGAATACTCCATCCCGGAAGCATTTTGCACTGTGGTTTCTCTCACCCTGGAAACATATGGATATACATATGTGTATCAACCCACTTGCCTGTTTATATTGTTTTCATTTTTGCTCAGTCAAATTCCTCTCTGTGAACATATGTGACAATAAACAATCGTTGAATACAGTTTTTACATTCTTTTTTTTTTTTAGGGAATATATGAAGACAACGAGATCTCAAACAACGCTCTGGCTGGGATCTGGGTTAAAAACCACGGCAATCCAATCATCAGACGGAATCACATCCACCACGGCAGAGACGTCGGCGTTTTTACCTTCGACCACGGCATGGTGAGATCCAAAATATCAATCAAATAAGTGTGCTATCACAAAGCTGCGGTGTAGTGACTGTGGAAGGCTAGCGGGTTGATTTATAAATGTTCTCGTTCTTTTAGTCGCCCTCAATGGCTTAAAAGGGATTTTGATGGGACACGCAGTCATGTTGTTTTCCTCTGTCCACTTCCAGGGTTACTTTGAGAGCTGCAACATCCATAGGAACCGCATCGCCGGCTTCGAGGTGAAGGCGTACGCCAATCCAACTGTGGTCCGCTGTGAGATCCACCACGGGCAGACGGGGGGCATTTACGTGCACGAAAAGGGCCGCGGGCAGTTCATCGAGAACAAGATCTATGCAAATAACTTTGCCGGGGTGTGGATCACCTCAAACAGTGACCCCACGATAAGGTCAGTGCAGCCCGGCCGGCCAACCACTAAATAGAACTGGTCCTGGTTAATAATTTTCAAATTGGCTCTGGTCCTTGGGCGACTGGTAATACCGCCCATCCCTCCTCGGGTCCTTCACAGTTGCATAGTGTCTTTAAACGAGTTGTTTTGTTCCAATACAGGGGCAATGCCATTTTTAATGGCAACCAAGGTGGAGTTTATATTTTCGGGGATGGCCGAGGCCTCATCGAAGGAAACGACATCTACGGCAACGCCCTGGCAGGAATCCAGATCAGGACGAACAGCTGCCCCATCGTCCGACACAACAAGATCCACGATGGCCAGCATGGCGGCATCTATGTGGTAAATACAAACCCACGGAGACACAATGGTGTTTTGCTTCTTATGCACCCTGGATCGTTGTCACTACTGCTGCCCGTCTCCCGTTGCCTGTTTTTTTATTTATTTTTTTAACATAGCAGTGACGTCCTTTTGTGTCACACAGCATGAAAAGGGACAAGGCGTCATAGAGGAGAACGAGGTGTACAGCAACACGCTGGCAGGAGTGTGGGTGACCACGGGCAGCACGCCAGTCCTGAGGAGGAACCGTATACACAGCGGGAAGCAGGTAGGACAACGTGCTCCTCACAAGCTGGTCGCTGATAAAATAATGCAGAGACAACCTCCCATATCAGTCCGCCACACGCCGTGATGTAGTCACGCAGGCGTAGATGCGTCTCACCGCTTATGTCATGTATGTGATCACAAAAGAAACCGTCAAACTGGCTCACTTTCCTACATTTCTAAAGAATCAGTTGGGATCGGATGTTGGTAACGTCGCTCTAATGAAACCGAATCCTCCAAAGCATTTTGGTGCCATGAATGAATTACCTCTATTTCACTGTTAATTAACAGGTTGGGGTCTACTTCTATGACAATGGCCACGGCGTGCTTGAAGACAATGACATCTATAATCACATGTACTCTGGCGTTCAAATCAGGTTTGTGAAATTCTACATTACAAAATAAATGAAAGAAAAGCAATTACCTTTAATAACAATTGCCTCATGCGTTTTGCTGAAGTTTGGATAAATAATCTGAGTAATCCCGCTGTTTGCTTTAGCAGTGAAGCCAAAGATCAACCGTCCCTTCGTGTGCCCTTTTTTTTTTTTTTCTTACAGGACCGGCAGCAATCCCAAGATCAGGAGGAACAAGATCTGGGGAGGCCAGAATGGAGGCATTTTGGTCTACAACTCAGGTGCGACTTGGACAAGTCTCTCTCACACACACACACACACACACACACACACACACACACACACACACACACAGTGGTTTTCTCCTGAGATTGAGTGAATCTTCTTGGCGTTACCTGAGAGTTTGTGGCCTCTGTTTGTTAATCTACTGTTTGACCAAAGCAGCTCTTCCCTGTTGCACCAATAATGACACACCAATGTGTGCACTTCAGGCTTAGGCTTCATTGAGGACAACGAGATCTTTGACAACGCCATGGCTGGTGTTTGGATCAAGACCGACAGCAACCCAACTCTAAGGAGGAACAAGATCCATGACGGGCGAGATGGCGGGATCTGTATATTCAATGGAGGACGAGGTAACTCGGTTTATTTTCAGATGAAAAGAGGCTTTCTGGAGTTCTGTGTGTGTGTGTGTGTGTGTGTGTGTGTGTGTGTGTGTGAGAGTCGCTTTACGTGCATCATCCACTCAAATAAAGCCATGAATTGTTCTATAGATTTACATAATCCCTACAGATAACGTCAGTTACGCACAAGGCATCGCTGAGACATTTGCACGTCCGTTGTTAATGGCTCCGACCGTGTGTTTCCGCTTCAGGCTTGTTAGAGGAAAACGACATCTTCAGAAATGCCCAAGCAGGCGTCCTAATTAGCACCAACAGCCACCCCGTCCTGCGGAAAAACCGGATATTCGACGGCTTTGCGGCAGGTGAGTAACACCTGCACCTGTAATCAGTCATTATGTAAACGTCCTTAGTGAGGCACTGTATGATCAGAGGCTCTGTAATACAAACTGTTTGTTTTTAAACATTTTATTAGGTATTGAGATCACCAATCATGCCACAGCAACTCTAGAAGGCAATCAGATCTTCAACAACCGCTTTGGCGGATTGTTCCTGGCATCGGGTGTCAACGTTACAATGAAAGGTACTCTACTGGTCGCACAAGCCGCAAAGCGCCTGTCCATCCACCGCAGCGTACCAACGTCTCCCTCTGCTTTCTCCTCTTCCAGATAATAAAATAATGAACAATCAGGATGCCATTGAAAAGGCTGTGAGCAGAGGTCAGTGCCTGTACAAGATTTCAAGTTACACCAGCTACCCAATGCACGATTTTTACAGGTAATTGATGTTCATGCTCGCAATCAAGGTGACTCCCGGTCAACCGTTTGCCTGTTTTGTGATCGTTAACAAACGCCGTGTCCATTTCCCCCCCTGCAGGTGTCACACCTGTAACACAACAGACCGCAACGCCATCTGTGTGAACTGCATCAAGAAGTGTCACCAAGGACACGACGTGGAGTTCATCAGACACGACAGGTCAGACTCGTAGCGCTGTGATCTGTGTCACAACATGCACATGTAAATGGGGTAATTAAAAAAAAAAAAAAAACTGAGTTTAACTGCCATCATTTGTCTCCTCGTAGGTTCTTCTGTGACTGCGGTGCCGGCACGCTGTCCAACCCGTGCACATTAGCTGGAGAGCCGACCCACGACACCGACACACTATACGACTCGGCTCCTCCTATAGAGTCCAACACACTGCAGCACAACTGAGCCTGAGACCCGACCCCCTCTTACGCTACAACGGACATCAGACACTTTGAGTTGTGTGGGGTTGGAGATCCAAAACGCAGAGCGTGTAAAGTGACTAACAACAAAAAAAAAGACATGAAGATGCTCGACTGAGACGTTTAAGAAAAAAGGTTTGATTATGGATGGCTCACTTTGTCTTCAATTATATGACTTCAAAAAAGAAAAGGGGGGGGAGAAACAACCATCGGTGGGAGAGCAGATGAGCCGCTGACTCAGGGTTTGTGAGAGTGTTGGTTTGGTAAAGTGAAGCTGGTGAGAGATGGACGAAGATGTTCACCGGCTTTTAGGAATCTGATGAACCAAATACTTGTACAGACCCATCGAACAGAGACCGTCACAACAGGCACAACGTTTCTCATGAGGCAAAAGACCCACCACATACAATGCTTCCATTGCTCGGCAACCGACGTGCTCGTACGATCTGTACGGGAAAGATGAACTAGCACTTCAGCTTATGGTTTTTTTCTCAAGACGACTGTTTTGATTTTAATGCTTTTCGTGTAGTTTTGTATTTTCATGGAAAAATCTAACTGTACTTGAATGTCTTTATTTTATTAAGTGTTCATATATTTTTTTTGGGTTAAATACCCTAGAATAGCTGTAATTATACATGTCGCAGTATCCAACTTCTTTCTGTGAAAGAGATGAGGAAAACACTAAACATTTTCTCCAGCAACGTTGACTCTTTTAGATTTGCAATACCGAACAATTGATGCTGAAATGTGCTTTCACCAGACTTGTATATATTTTTTCTGTTTGGAAGCTTTTTTTTATTACATAATCTATGCATATTTTATGTTCTGTTTGTATTAGCCGGTCATGCAAAACCCAGTTCACAGGAGAGGTGTGGGCTGAAATGAAGTATTTTGAGCCAAGACTGCAGTTAAACCATTAAGGGGCGTGGCTTGTTCAGCCAGTGGACCCAATGGGATCTTTTATTAGCTCTTTTCTGTCCTTCAAATGAGAAAAGAAAGCATTACAATACATATGTTAAACATTTTGTATGGTTTACTTTGTGATACAAACTGGTAATGTCTTCAGTCAAGTAGATTATAAAACCGTATTACATCTGAACCTGTTTAAGAATCAATGTGGTTTTATGATCCTCTTTAATAAAGGCGCACCTGTTCTGTAAGGATACTTTCTTTTCAGATAACAAGTCCAGTGAAAGCACAGCTTTACTTTCCATGTGTTTACCAATGTTGCTGGAGAATTTCCAAAGCTTTCACTCTGCTGAAGCTGAGACAAGTATATACACACAGAGCTCTATGGGTTCATCACCCCCCTCCCCTGTGTACTGGTGATTGTGGGTTCTCATACAGACTGAAATGTATGCATGTATAATAACATCTAGACTTAATATATTGTGAAGTATTCAATAACCGTTATGTAGGCTTTAGCGTGAATTAAAAGGGTTTAATTTCATAGATGAAACATTGTCATTTTTAAAAATAAACTTTATTAGATCATTACAGTAGTGTTTTTTCAAGCGCTGACAAAACAAACATCCAGCGAGAGCCAAGCTTTTTTTCATTTTATTAACTACAGGCTGTGGAGCATCTCAACGAGTGAAGAGAAGTGGCTTCCTCCCAGCGTGGCGTCGTCAGCAAACCGGCACAGCTTCCTGGAGGGGGGAGGGGTCACACATGGGAATAAGTTCAAAACCTACAGTCAGCCGCAGTAGTAACAATATTTTGATCAACCCGAACACATACTTAAAAAGTCTGAGGCTGATGGTGCTCTTCTCAAACTCGCTGGCCTTCCTGTGTCCCGATTGGATGACAGCCTCGGGCAGGCTGGCGAGTCGAGCGGCGTTGAACCCGTAACTCTTCGGACAGGCGCCAGCAATGAACTTGTAGAGGAATGTGATGGTCTCCTGACTCGGGTCCTCACATTCGTTTTCCACCATGCACGCCTGAGGAGCAGCAGTAGGCTCAACATCATTCAAGGCCTGACAGGCTTTGGAGGATCTTCTAAAACACTCAGATTTCCTTTCTGCGCTCGATAAAAAAGGAAATTGCATTATGGGGAGCTAATACGCATATTTTTTTGGAACATTAAAATGTAAGACTTTTTATCATTAAGGCAAATATCTTCAGAATTATATTTGAACATTGCGTCCGATCTGTTTTAATTCCTGTAATGGGGCCAAAGTGAGTTTTCTGTTAAAAATGTTATCATTCCTATTCCCTCATTGCCTGGAGCGGTTCATACGCAGCATGCGGCGTATTCGGCCCTCGCCGCACTCACCATGTGGCCGAGCCGCACGGCGGGGTTGTTGGCGTAGTCCTCCACCAGCGAGTGGTAGTGGGTCGAGAAGAGGGTGCGACAGCAGATCTTCTCGGCCAGCTCCTTCACCACGGCGCTGGCGATGGCCGTGCCGTCGTACGTGGCCGTGCCCCTCCCTGCAAACAGTTCACAGCTGAGCGGCTGCACTCCCATGACCACTTACTGTGAACAAGCAACCGGGACCGACCCAATTCATCCAGGAGCACGAGCGAGTGCTTGGTGGCGTGGTGCAGGATGCTGGCCGTCTCACTCAGCTCCACAAAGAAGGTACTCTCTCCTGAAGAAGACGGAGAGATAACACAGGCTTAGACCGCGAGGGTGGACCCGTCAGACGTGGGCCCGTGTGCGCTGCGTTGCAGGAGGCCGTGGCGTTACCGGCCATGATGCGGTCGGAGGCTCCCAGCCGAGTAAAGACCCGGTCGACGGGCGTGAAGCGCAGCGTCTCGGCGGGAACGTAGCAGCCCAGCTGCGCCAGGATGACGACGAGTCCGCACTGCACACAAAGGGGCGGCAGGGCGTCAGCATCGCGGCGAGCGCACGCCGCAGTCGGCCCGTGCCGCAGAATTCACCCACCTGTCTCATGAGGGTCGACTTGCCGCCCATGTTCGGCCCTGTGACGAGGACACAGGAGGCTCGCTCTTTCCCCGCGTCGGCTTCACCGCCGCCGGGGCAGCCGATGACAACGTCGTTGGGGATGAAGTCGTCGCCGAAGAAGGTCTTGGTGACGCAGGGGTGGCGGGATCCCACGAGCTCGAGGAAGGTCGACACCTGGTCACCGCTTTCAGGGAGCACCACCTGCGGCCTGGACATCGGCCCGTCTCCACCCTGACTGTAGCGGGACAGGGCCAGCAGCACGTCTGAAGAACAATTAGCTGTTAGGAACAAGGGTTCAGCAGAGCTGGATCACCTCAGAAACAGATGTTGATTGGCTCCCCGCCTTCGAAGCTCCCCTCATAAAATGATTATAAAACAAAGAAAGCGATGAGCTCCAGCGGGAGGAAAAGAAAACATGAGCTCATTATCCTGCTGCAGAAAACAAACTAATTGCTGTGGAACTCTACAAACAATGGTTTCTAATGAGGATCCCAACTGGTGCAACAGCAGCTTCAATGCACATGATTGAGGCACATCGGTAACATCTGCACGAAACGTTTTCAGGGCAGACAACACATCACCGTATTCTACATCCATTCCTTGAGACATTCTATTAATGCCTGCTAAAAAAGAAAAAGTAAAAATGAGAATGCCATGTTACCGATCACTGCCATGCACTCCACGGCGGTCTTCCAGTCTTTGTAGTTCTTGTCAAAGTTGTAGAAGAGCCTCCTCATGCAGTCCTTGAGGGCGGCGTCTCTCTTCTCCTCGAACCCCTGCAGCTCGGAGAACAGCCGCTCGGTCTCCTTGGTCACGTAGCGCTTCCAGCCTTTCTTTGTGGACTTCACGTCGTACTCCGCGGGAACGCTGACGCCGCTGTCAGGCACCTCCATCTGGTAACGGTTTCGCCCGGTTCCCCAGTACGACATGGTCCTGCAGCCGAGTCTCTTCTTCTGCCGGTCGAGGTACTCCTGCAGCTCTCGCTCACAGCTCTGGATGGAGGCCCGGGCCTGGTCGAACTCCGGGTCGAAGCCGGCCTTAGGGGTGATCACGCCGGTGGCGCGCGCTTTCTGGTGGTCGAAGGCCGTCTCCCAGCGGCGGAGTTCGGCCGAGAGGTCGGGGAAGAGGCCGCCCTGCCCGCTTTTCAGTGTGCCCACCTGCCGGAGCAGCGCCGATTGGGATTCGCTCGACGCCGCGGCGAGGACGGCGACGACCTCTTGCATGGTCTTGAAGCCTTCCAGGGCCGAGAGGAAGTCCGCGATCTTGCGCTTGCTGTAGGTGACCTCCTCGTAGAGCACCGCGCGGCCGTCCGGGTGGTCCTGGCCCTTCAGTGGCGTGCCGATGCTGTGGATTTTGCTCAGGAGACGCTCCAGATCCGGGAGCTTCTTCAGCAGCTCTGAGACCTCGCTGGCCTGAGCCGCGGCGCCCATCAGCTCCTCCACCGCCTGCAGCCGGTCCCCGATGGAGGTGGGGTTGCACAGGGGAGCGCAGAGCCACTGCTTCAGAAGCCTCTTGCCGAACGGCGTCGAGCACGTGTCCAAGCGCTCCAGAAGAGTCCCTTCGGTTCCCCCCGTGCCGTTCTGGAAGATTTCCAAGTTGGCCAGCGTCACGCCGTCGAGGACAAGCCGCTGGCGAGTCTTGGCGAAGAAGCCGGCAGGTCCGGCGGCTCTCTCCAGCTCCACGTCGACGGGAACGTATTCTTCAAAGTTGGCCAGAGAGAGCAGCTCCTGGTCCACCAGACATTTCTTCAGGTAGAAGATGCAGCCGCCCAGCGCCGACAGCCCCAGCTCGCACCCCTCTTTGGGCGTGAGGCACAGCGAGTCGCTTGCGGACGTCATCGACTTCAGGGGAGCTGGGAGGAAGCCGGTTCCCGTCCCGCGGTCCTCGCCAGCGGCCTCCCTGAAGTAATCCTCTTCCGAAAGTTGTTTCAGGGTCTTCTGAGCGTCCCAGAACTGAGTGCCCGCGCTGAGTCCTTCCTGCAGGGCGGAGGACAGCGAGGCCTTGAGAATCTTGCGCGTCTCCACGGAGGGGTTCCCCTTCTCAAAGAGCACCTCGGCCGGGGCGTAGTGCGCGATCAGGGTGCGCAGGCGCGAGCAGTGGCGGTCGTCCGGGAACTGGCCGACGTGGAAACAACCCACGGAGGTGTCCACGAAGCAGACGCCGTAGCTGCGGCAGCAACCGGAGCCGTCCTCCTCGGCCTTCTCCTTCAAACTCAGCAGGAACTTGCTCTGGCTCTCGGACGGCGCGCCGTCCAACACGCTGTAAGTTTGGGTGCCGCGGGTGATGATCCGGCACACCTCTCGCCTCACCACGCGGTCAAATTTGGTGGGCTTGGCCATGCTCCTGCAGCGGGCCTCCATCATCTCCGGAGTCTCAGTCTGCTCCACGCGGGCCACCTTGTAGCCTTTCTGCACCAGGCCGTCCGAGAAGCGGGCAAAGCCGATTTCGGGGAAGCCCGAGTGCGCCCAGGTGCCCTTCATGAAGGTCAGGCCGAGCTCGTTGACGCCGATCACGGCGTCCATGTGGTAGAGCTCGTAAAACTTCCCCACCTTGTAGAAAACGACTGTGTCGAACATCTGGGATTTGATCTGCCACCACCGCCGCATACCGGGGCTGATGCGGTTCAGGAAGTCCTCCGGCACGTAGAGGGTGGCGGGATCGTAGTCGTCCTCCGACTGTCGCCGCCGCCGGCCGTCTTTTCTCCGGCCGTCCTGACACCACTCCAGCTTCTCGTGGTCCCAAGTGGTGGCGCTTCCGGCGGCGCCCGCTCCGTTCGACGGGCTCTCAAAGCCATCGGGGGCTGAAAAGGCCGAGAGGCGGGACTTGGTGTCAACGGCGATGGCCGCCGGCGCCCGCTTCGCTGCCGTCGACAGGCTTGTTGGCGTCTTAGCTTTTAAAGGAGCGGGCTTTTCTGCCGGGCGTTTACGCTTCACGGGCTTGACAGGGCTTTCTGATTCAGACTCGTGTGTGCTCTCTTCCTCGCTGCTCAGCGTCGCTGCGGCTTCTTCCTCCTCCTCCTCCTCCTCACTGCTGGAGGCAGCCTTTTGTGGGTTGAATTCCTCATCTGATCCATCACTGTCAGAAGCTACAATTATGCGGCGGCGCTTGGCCTTGTTTCCCGTTTCTGTCGAAGCGCGGGACGAACGCAGGCCGAGCTTGGAGGACTTTGCTTTCACATCCGCCTGTTCTTCCTCATCACTGCAGTCGTCTGTCAACGTTGACGTGTCGAGCTAAAAACAAACAAAAATGGGGTAAAAACACATTTGAAACTATGTGTATTACGGACCTTTTTTTACTAGTGATTAAAAAGGGGCATTACTGTATATTGTTATTACATAGTGATAGTAAATTAAAAATTTGTTAGTCGTAAATTATTGTCACAAAATCACCTCCATGTCTTCCTCCTCATCCTCCTCCTCATCAGACGGATCCATGCAGAGAGGAATCTTTATTCTTTTTTCAGGGCTGTCAAACATTACTCCATCCGCGAGCTCCATCGCACGACGGATTGTTGGTTTACCGCTGAAGAAAACCCCTCCTGTTTTAGCATCACTGCTGTCGGAGCCTGGAAAGCCGTAGAAACCACACGCTCATGATTATTAAACTATACAACAACCTGCCATGTAGCTTAACGGAAGGAAAAAGCCCCTCCGAAATAGCATTAATTAAGGGGCGATTGACTGTAGCCAACCTTGGTACTCCCTGATATACTTGGTGCTGACCCATCCTCTTGTGGCGGGTTCATCGAAGAAATGGACGTGTACGCGCTGGCTGCGCCCGCGGCCCCTCATCTGCTGTCCGGTCAGAGGTTGGGGTACCACCATGCACGGCCACCACGGGTGTCCCTCCAGTTTTGCCCACACAAGGGCACCAGCACTGAATGGACATGTGCTGCTGGTGAACGAAGGAAAGGTTTAGATCCATACAGGAGTATCACATCCAACCAACTGATAGTGTCAACCCATGTGTAGGATAGTTAACGGCTCTTAGGGACGTGGTCCTCTTAAGTAGCCATTCACATCTATGGGAAGAGACAATAGTCTGGGAAACATCTGCACACCTACAAGAGAAAGTTAAACTGTCCTTTGATGTGAATATTTAGGCTAAAGGGACTCATTACTACATAAAGTGTAGACCAGGCAACGGGCATTTGGTTTCAGAATAGTTTTTAGACATTAGGCCAATTTAAACTTAAAAGATGGGAAACTTGAAGGAGTCAATAAAGAAAGTTACTTATTTAGAATGCATTTTTACGTGCCATGTTTTTAGACAAAATGATTAGCTTTTAGTTATTTTTTTGTTTACCCTAACCATCCAAACGATCAACCCGATGATTCGGGGGCCTTATGGGGGCTGCACACCGTCTTCAGCAGGAAGGGGAACGCGGTGAAACACGTGCCTCCAGCAACTACACGGCTCCCGGCGCGCTTGCGGTTAACTCACCTCGGTTTGACTGCCGGGGCCTTGTCGCCAAAAAGTTTGTTGAATCCCCCTTTGGAAGACTTGTCGTTCCTTTTCGCGTCCACTCTGCCGGCCTTGGCAGCTTGCTGCGGTGTCTCCTTAGCTTGCTCCTTCGGAGAGGAGCTGGACCTCTGTACGGAGGAGGGCAGGTCCGCCTCGGTCGGCGAGGGACTCGGCTTCGGCTTGGAGACCGGCGGCGGAGACTTGGTGAAAAAACTGAACAGGGAGCTTTGCTTCGCCATGTTGTGTTGTGTGTCGTTGTATTGCTGCTATAATGCACACGACGGCACCTGCGTGCGTCTCAGACAAGCGACGAGGCGCGCGACGGCGTCTGCTTCGCGGGAAAAATACACGGGCTTCGTGGGAGTGGACAGGACTCCTCCTCCAATGAAAAGTGAGGTACACGTCACGTGGTGTCAACATAACTTCCTCGGGTGACCGGAAGCTGCGGTCGAACCAGAAACATTTAATCATATCTATGATTTAACCAGCCTCCACTTCTGTTCCAGTAAACGTGATAAGTCCCATTCATTTTGTAATCAGTCAGTATAATCGATTTTAGAAAGTACAACGTTACACAAAGTGATTAGTTGCACTTTGGATTGATCGCAGACCCCCTTATGTAAAATTCCAGAATAAAAGTCCTTAAACCGGACTGATCTTATAGTGTGAAGTTAGATAGGAACGCGGCTCTTATTTTGAAAACAGTACTTATTGATTACGGTCAATGGGTGCACTGCCGAACGCGGTGCTTGATTGTTTTTTCGAAGCGGCATTACTGCAATGCATAAGACGGTAAAAACGTTCCACCTTTTAGTTCAAAACGTTATTTCCAATACAGATTATACATTACTCTTTTTTCTCTCGATCTGAAATTTGCTTTGCAGTGCATTTAGCTCAGAATACATGTTTCCACACAAATTGACCTGGGTTGTAAACAAGCAGTCATCATGTCCAAGCATATAAATGGTGTTTCCGTACTTTTCTCAAACCATTTTTTTAGGTGACCCATAAAAGCCAAAGAGAAAACAATACGTATAAAGTGTTGTACATTGATTCTGTGGTCTGTCATCTGTGCTGGTGTTTTACCACCAGCAGAGAGCAGCAGAATACCAGAAGCTTCATGTGCTCGGTCTGAAAATACAATTTAACTTGAGAGATGTCAGGGCAAATATTCCAGTTACTAATTAATTTAGTAGTTACCACTAGCCACCCTCTTTATCTGTTCATTATCTAGATCTTATCAACGATATTTTAATTAGAATAGTTAGTACATGTTGATTAAGCCCTAGTGTTTATCATCTCCTTTCTTGTACAGCTTAATCAATGGGAAATAAACGAAGCCGTATGCATTCATCAGAGCATGCATCGGTATTAAATATAGTGATCTTGTTCCAGCTAAAATCTTTAACTAAAAAAATGAATGCTCTTCCCAGTTGTGCTGGACTAAGAAACGTGCCATGGCTAATTTATCCACTAGTGTAAACACATCTTCACTGGAAAGCAGTGGTGTTACATATTCAAAACCACCACCCACATATAGTGGCACTTTTTGACATATGGTGTGTGGGTGATAGAAAGAAATTAAGACAGCTTTATGAAACCTTACGAAGCAGTTGTTTTGGAGATCTTCTTTTAATTAGAATCTTTGAGAATAAATTCACAATCACCAATAATCATATTAATGATTTATAATAATCATCACGTAAACATGAGCTAAGTTATCATTAACAGCCTCACTAACAACCTATGGGTGAAGATTTGGATGGTGTCAAATGCATGTACAGAAGCTCGCAACCCACCTTCCTCCAACCATCATCTGCATTCTGGGCCCCCTTGTCTCTGCAAACTGCATTTTCCCTTTTTCGCTCTGCATGTGAATCCTCCTTCCTGTAGTGTACAGTGTACAGCAGTGGCTGATCCAGCTGTGGTTTGTCCAGCAGGTGCACTAATGAGGCTCACGCAGCAGTGCAGGCGTGACGTTCCCAAAGTCACCATTAAACTGGGTTGAATCAAGGCAGGGAGCAATAGACTATGAATTACATATATACCAAGGACGTAAATACTCTTTACAGATATGGTCCTCACCGATTATTAAAGCTGCTCCAGGTAAGATGTACATGTCAGAATACACCCAGCTCATGAAACGGGGTTGCAAAAGGGAAGATCATCACACCTCAATATTCTGACTGTTGTTACAAATACTACAACCGGAGGATGTAGATCACAGCGAGGTCTGATTGTGAGCTGAGTGTGTCTTAATTCTCCTAAATACTTTCCACTTATTCTTATCCAGCACACTGCCAGAGTGTGAGTGCCAGATCTCAGTGGGCACCAGTTAACTTGTGCATTAAGGAGTAATATATATGTCAAAACAATATAGTAACTGACAGTGTTTGAGTGGCGTCCTTTTTAGCCTTTATCGCATCCGTTTCATTGGTGCAGGAGGTTGTAAGGAATTTATTGAACATTAATGATAATAATATAGTTAACAACCTTCTCCACGGACCTGTCTTTGGGGAACAGAGCAAAAGCAGCAACGTTGATGAATGAACAGAGACTCTCTTTACATCCCTCTTCTTTTTATTCCCATTTCCCCTTGATGGGCTGCACCGCCAACCTCTTACACCTGTTAATTGTTCAGTTTGTTTCTCCTGGGTGTCTTTGCCCCTCTGCAACCATTCCCGAACCAGAGCTATTCAAAAGCAAGTGCTATAAGACTTAAAGACAGTCCTTATGATATTTATGCACTGTGAGAAACATCATGTCCTAGTACACTGAGGAGGGAGGATGATTCCCTAAGCCCACCAGGGACTGTATAGAGAGACACAACATGAAACCACAGCTCAGCCCTTCTTCTCCTCCCTTCCTTCCTTTTTTCTTTGCATAGACCAGAACAATTAAAAGCCCACATGCAAATGAATATTGCCTCTTGGCAGGTCGCAGCTCTCCGTTCGGTGTGTGTTGTATGTTTTCTGCCGCTGAGCCTTAAGATGCCATCAATGTTTACGGTTCAGTCACATTCATTCAGCTGCCTCTGGGGGAGCTGCCATGAGGGCAGCCACCGATGGTGGAGTGATCGTGTAGTCAGCAGAATAAAATCAAACTGCAGAACTGCGGTATTTTTTTCTTCTTCTCTAGATAGATGGATAAGAGAGGGTCTGTGTAGATGCGAAGGGGCAAACAAAACAGAAGAGAGATTGAGAAAGATATTGTAATGCGCAGTATATTGTCCTCCCAATGGGGCAGGATGAACAATTCTGTCTATATTTAGAAGCATTTAGCCGATGATTCTCTGCAAACAAAATTATTTTGGAGCGCCCACACAAATATAGTATACGAAATGTGAGCATAGAAGATCAAGAAGAAAATACCTGGTCTTATCTAGTTTTCCATCATCTATAATTTCTGCTCTCCCTGAGAAGCACCAAAGATATTCATGCTGATTTGCAATTCAAAAGCAATTTAACCACCTCTTATTTAAATCTAGTTTATTTATTTTTCATTCAAGAGATTTAGGAATACTTTACTGTTCTTCAAAGCAATGGAATTTTCTTCTTTGCATCTCAAATAAGTAGAAATCAAGAAGAGGGACTTTGGATGTATACTTCCATATTTTAAACTTTAATATGTTCTCCCAAGTTCATAATTTTGTGTTGTTAATTTGTAGATGTGATATTGCTTCTTATGTGCTTTTGCAAATAAATGATTGCATGCAGTCAGTTCAAGAATGATTTCAGACATAACGTTCATCTTAACTAACTAAACCCAGGAGGAGTCATTGTCGTCCCAGGTAATATATGAGATTGTGTGTGTGTGTGTGGCATGGTGTGTAAAATCGATCTGCTTTAAAATATTTGTAGGAACATGAAAGATGTTGAATTGTTTAACAACATAAATGCTGGGGTAATGACCATAGCCAATACTTGTATCTACTGATAATTACAGAAAATGGGAAAGATTTTATAAAGACGGAGCAGTCAGGTTCCTTCCTTCTCGGGACGGAGGGGCTTGGACAGAGTCGTGTGTGTGTGTGTCTTTGTTTGTGAACGAATGAATTATGGTAAATTCATGCCAGACTTTCGACAATCTGATGCAGACGAAGAGAATGAAGATGTTAATGCACTCTGTGGGAACCACTCGGTGACCCCTCCGAGGGATTTCCACCCAGTCACCACAGTCGACAGGTGGAAGATCTCCAAAGATCCCAGCACAATATGGGTGGTGTGTGGATTTGCTGGACCGGGTAGAGGAGAAGGCGCCGGTACGAGAGAGAAGGAACAAATGAAACTGTATACCGTCAATCGCACGTCGCCGAAGGTCTGGAACGAATGGAGCTCAAAAAAGGTGTATTATGAGGACCCGTCCTCATAATCAACCTTTCAGGATGAAATAACAGTCATGTGAACACATAAAGGCCGTCCTTATGATATTTATGTACTGTGAGAAACATCATGTCCTAGAACATCTCTGGGCCGTCTGACTGGACCGTGTTGTATCTTTATTTGATCTTTGTCTGGAACTTTGTGTTCCAAGTTTTGGTTCATCTAGGTTGTTTTTTTCCTCCTTTTTTCACGTTATTCATTCAGGCTCGATGTTTCTTACTGTTTCTTAGTAAGTTCACTCTCCCGTTGTGTCATGTCTGGATTCCCTTCCACACCTTTTTGTCAGCAGAGCTCCTACTCACCGGTGCCTCCCCATCTGTCCTTCACTCCTTGACACCAGCCCGTTTCTTCCAGTTCTGGTCCAGCTTGCCTGAGTTGTGGCCTGATGTTGTCATGCTTTCTTTGTTGGTCTCGTACCACATTTACTGCTTGTTTTCCCCACTTACTGTAGAAAACCTCATTGTTTCATTGAAACCCATTCAACCAGCCGTTATCTTATTGGGGACACTGACACCAAAAGAATGAGGCACGAAAATAAACATTTTTACCATCTCATTTTTTTATCTAACTTATCTGCCAAAGTACTAAACTTGAATATCACTTGCTTTATAGATAAAAGCACTAAATTTACACAGATGGAGGAGGATTTGCAATTGCATACAGACCAATTCTTTACCACTGGCGCCACTTTATCAGAGTCACCGAGTTGTTCAAAGCTGAAAGATATTATTCTCACATCCGGCTTGATTAGTATTTATCTAGCTTTATCTCCTGGGAATGATGTTGTTTCTTGCGTTCAAGCAAACCGACTATGAAGAATATCTGTAAGCACCACTGTATCGTAATCTGAGGAAGAGATCATATTGAACTTCATTAGCGGAAGCAGTGAGTTTCCCTTATCTATTAACGCCGCCGACTCTCCAGCTCTCCTCCCATGGTAATGGATGGAGCAGATGTTACAAGGTAATTGCCTAATCACTCAGGCGGCTCAGCCCCTCTACATGTAAATGTCACATTTCCACAATGGCTTTTGAATCTCACACTCAGCTTTTAATTCAGATACGCTCATTGTCTCTTTAGATAATATCATGGCACTGCGGGCTACTTCAGCAGGCTTCCCCATGTGCGTTCTGAATAGACGATGAAACAGCGGCCACTCAACGTGAAAGGCCTGTATGAGAGATGGGTTCTGGGTTGAATTCTTAATGCGACTAAACGTATTACTTCTCCAGGTTAAGGCATTAAGGAGTCAAGGAGTTTGAGGTTGTTAAAGGGAACTAAACCAATTAACTTTCATGGGTTTTTCAAATGTCCAAATTTATAATGACAAGGGTTTATTACTTACAGGTCAGTTCTATTATATGAATGAATGAATGTTTCCAGCGTCCTTCGTTTAACATTCAGTTTATTTAAACAGTCAACCCCTGTAAAGAGTCATTTAAGACAACATCATACATTTCTGCTCTATGTTTTTTCTTTTTTACATAATATTTTTTTTCCTCCAAATTTCCGAATCTATATGTAAATTCAGAGAAATCATCTTAATGACTTAAGTTGAGCATCGACTAAAATGAAAATGGCCCTGCATTTTCTGCGTATTTCTGAATAAAAGACCAGGCTCGATGTATTATTCTATTCCCTGTCTGTTGCTGTAAGACCCAATTAAATTTATTCCCACTGATAAATGAGCATATTAAAGCAATTGTTATTTGACACAGTTATACAGTTAATTCATTTGGAAATAAAAGCTAGATATTGGGCACTGCACTTTTATGTTAGCAAGAATTACTCAAACGAGAGGGGTGTGTGTCTTTGTTTATGGCTGTTTTCCGCTGGAGATGTATGCTGGTGTTTGCTGGCGCAGGATATGAGGGAATCGGGGACACTGGCCATGTTTCTCGTAATGGAGGAACAGGTTTGCCAGAGCAACAGAGTGGCTCACTAATGTGCTTTTTATTAGCTTTTAGAAAACAGTGGAGATCTATCACAGAGGAATAAGCTATGTATTACATAAGCAACAATAGGTCACATTATTTATCCTTTTGTTCTAATATCGTGATACACAGACAAGCGGTTTTATGACAGCAAAGAAAATACTGAGCGTCAGACTTATCCTTTATTTATCTACGTCTTATCGAACAACGTATTTATCTTTCAGGTAGCGCATATTTTCAACTGCTTGCTGCTGACAATCTTAAAAATGAAGATAGATTACATTAATAATGTGTGTTTCAGGATTTGTAGAAATCTACTGTTTCTCTCCTTTCATCTACATCCAACGTTTTCCACCAATAAACGTATCTGATCGCAGCTGCGAACGGAGTGATATGTATGTATATTGTGAAGTGAAAACTAAATGAAAAAAGGGAGGAGATGATGTAGAAGGAGACAGTGAAAACCGTCCCTGACAACAATCAGAGGTTTCTGCTGCAGTGAAGGAATTGAGTCATATGTTTGTGGTCCAGAGGTAACACTTCAGCCTGCTGCTCGGGGTTGAACTGCAGTCCTGTCTCCCTGCGGGATAAGCATGCTGTTCCCACTGTATCGGCGTAACCGAAAGGTTTATTTTTAATGCCTAGCAAGGGGAAAAGAAGAAAAGATAAATATGGACGTTTTTCATTTTTTCTGGGAAAAAAATAGATAGTTCGATATGTTTCGAACAAGCCTGGCAACGTGCCGTTATATATTCCAGCAAAACCGAAGCTCTGGAGATCAAATGTAGTCCAGCAGAAGGAGAGGACAGACATCCAGGTGGGTGTTAGTTCCCCCAGCAGCAATATTGAACTGTCGATGTCCCTAATGATAGAAAAATGCCGGCTTCTTGCTTAACAGAGAATTACTGATGAGCACAGACTTTGCGGTACATCTCCTCTACGCAGACTCTCCTAACCCCTGTGCAGTGAGATAATATATGTGGTTTTTCAGAATAATTTGCTGGGTTCAGACTCATCTCAATAATGAATGCAATTACAGGTCCATCTTTATGACTAACATCCTGATTGACCCATTACTGAGGAGCCACGCTGTTTCAAGATCCTTTCAGAAAGCTGTATGTGTTCTGGTGGAATAATCTGGAGAAAATACATGATTCAATTTGTCATACATATGAGGACCAGCATTAATGAACACATAACTCAGAAGTTACCTTTTATGGAGGGCTTAACGGTTATTGGATTGATGAATGGTCAATAAAAGTCTTTTTGGAGAGAGGTAGATGATTCAGAAGGCAACGCTCAGCAAGCGGGCAATCAGGGGTGTTTTTGCTCTGTCCAAAGGTAATAAATTACCAGCTCCTGTAAAGCTCACTAATTAACACGTTATGTCTTCTTTCATAAATCCTTATGAATATGAGAACATTTCAATTATTAGTCATTCAATAACAATGAAGAAAAGAAATATCAGTAAATATCAGTGTTTAATGTTACCCTTGTTTCATAGATGTTTTAATTTTAATTAAATAAATATAAAAGTACAATCATTTGTATAAATGTGCAACTTGCAAACACAATATATTTGCAAACATTAACTGCAGGTTACAAGCAATTTGAGACACAGCAGGGTGTATAATTATGGTGATATTGATAGAGCCTAAAGGTCAATATATAACTGTGGATCACAGGCACCTAAAGTAAACTTATAAAATGAGATCTGAATTGTATTGTTTTTTAACAACCTTTACAAAAAGAAACCCATCAGTCTCACGTCCTGCAGATGTGGAAAACCAAACTCCAGATCAAAGCCAACGACGTGACTCCTCTAAAAGATCAGATGCGGCCAAGCAGAGAAGTGATACATCATTCTGTTACCAAACCACTCAGCTTTTCACCGCTTGTGCTCCGGCCAAATGAGTGGAGATACATTTTGTTCCTGAAACCAGTGGCTTTAACAGTCTCAAAATACAAAGGCAATCATGCAATCTTCCCCGGATGAATTCAGAGCAACCACAGTGTTCTGTGTCTGTGATCACAAAGAAATAACACCACCGACAGCCTCCGAGATTAACAACATCTCCAAGTCTCTGATTATTTCATAATGGGCCTTGTGATTGGCTATGGACCATGACATTTTAATGGGGCGATTTGACAGTCACAGTGTGCTTGACTACAGGGCAGATTTTCCAGTGTGAATACATTACATTATGTGTTGATTGGAATAAACGACGGCCGCCGCAATGAATCGAACAATTCAAGATTAAATGAACAAAAATGACTAAACTGACCACCATGCAGTGCTGTGATCCAAGTCCGCTGTGTTCACTCACATCATGTACTAACATTGTGGGCGTGAAAATGTTGCATTATTTTAATCAAATTTTTGTATGACAGGAACGTGACAGGAATTCATTCCACTGAAAGAAAAGTCAGTGTCATGACATTGGAGGGGCAGACCGCAGGTCCTGAGACCACCTGTCTCCTCTCACAGACGATCCAGAGGACAACAGCACAGTTAAAACCATTGCAATCAATGGAGATATGTTTTGCATGAAGCAAAAGGATTGTAATGTATTCCACACAAACTTTATATACTAAAATCTTTGAAATAAAGAACCTTTTTGTACAAGGACTAAAGTAAGACAATGGATTTCAAGCCACGCATGCATTTTAAATGAGCAAACATTACTCTAAATATTATAATATTCAGTGTCTTATAAGCTTTATGTATTTCAGTCTTGAGGGAAATACATTTTAATCGATATTGTGTATCGACGCACTTCTGGTGGACTTTTGTTTAAGGAAGCATTTAAGATAACATTAGTCCTTTAATTCTTAATTTCAGTCCTTTACACACCTATTTAAACACACAAATGCAAAAATACACACATGCTCCTTGCTAAGGATATGGTTATGGACACAATGCAGCCAGCTAGACCCCCAAAGGCTACTGGGGTATTAAATGATCAGTCAAAAATCATGAAAACTCTTCCATTCTAACCTGGGGCCTCGGAAGGAAAATTAAGGTTCAAATAGAGTATTATGGCAGTAAAACACCTCCCAATATGTTGACGCAGCGGGATTTATCATTGAATTTTACTCGATAATATGTAATTTGCCCATACTAATGTCCAAATGCCCTGGGGTTTGCCACTGCTATGCCCCCCCTGACACTGCTAGCTAAACCACATAATCCTAAAGCGTGTTTCTTGTAGTGGTAAATATGAAGATTTAAGCAGCATCGGGTCGTCTTAGCTTTGCATAAACATCTGGAACATATTTTACCTCTTGGATTTCTTAAACAAAATACAGTATAATTAGTTCATTAGTGATCCGGTAGACGCACTTGAGCCAGCTGGGTGTTACCTTAGCATTAAAATAAAGACTGTTAAGGAGGAACACCACACCGTCAGAGGTCCGACCGCCAGCGGGACAGTTGCCCCTCCTCCACCTCTCCCACATACTCCATCACCTCCACAGCTGGACTACAATCTTCGACAAGCCAGTAACTCATTGAGTCACCCAGCAACACTAAATAATACGCTGTTTGATGGGATTTTGTTTTTTAAACATTCTGGATCTGATATAATAGTACTGTTGAAAATCTATTTTAGATTTCCTCCCCCCGCAAACCTTCAGAGGAGATGACACAAAACATGTTACATGGAGCTTCCTCGCCCGCATGTTCAGTGAACACGTTGGGACCAACTGGAAAGGGAAAAAAGCCCTTCAGCCTTCAAAGACTTTGCTCCTGCGTGAGTAACTGTAATATTTACTTTGTCATCCAGAGGTCTGAGGTAGTCTTCAAACCACATTTGCACGTTTCCCAAGTCTTCTTCCTTTTTGGACTTTGACACTGCATGTCTGCTGTGTTGCACTGATCGGATTGTGATTACAGATGCCGTCAGAAAGAATCAATAAATAACTTTATTTATTTTATCCTGTTCAGTTGGTAAAAACACGCGCAGTAAAAAAGTATTTCAGTTAGTTAAGCTAACCAGCTACAGGTACATATTTATCTTGTAGTTGTAAGAGTGGCAACAATCTTCCCATTCAGCTTTCCCCCAAGAAATATATTATATATAATATCGCTATGTGTATTTTCCAAAACAGCAAACTATTTTTTTAAACATCTGGAAAAACGATTTTCACATTTACCCGTTGTATCCATGTGTTTGTGAGGGTATTGAAGTTCTGTATGGTGCATCTTAGTGCTCTGCAGACTGACTGTGAGACATTAGGCAATGACTTATTCAATTATCCACATGTACAAGCTATATGTAGAAAAATAGACTTTAAAGAGTCCTCTGTTTTATATACAGCTATCTTGTATGGCTTTACCACAACAACATGCAGGGAAAACTAAGGCAAGCCTGAAGATTTAACTACCTGAGTCATTTTCTCTATTCCTCTTGATGAGGCTGGGGAGTAAAGGAAATTATTCAGATCTATGTGTGCGAACAGGATGAGAATCAATAAAGAATAGATTCAAATCCAATTCACGCCGTATTGTAAAAGCGCTTTTTAAGACATTCCAATACTATATATGTATGTGTATCTACATGTATGGCATGTCTCATCATATTCACAGTGTTAGGGTGATGAGCATGAGGAGAGAGCCGAGATCTGTGGGAAATAGGAGGCTGGAGGGTTCTGTTAAGTGAATGCAGAGATGACAGAGAAAAAGAAGTGAAAGGCCAGGATTTTACATGGTGAAGATGGATGCCAAGAATAGTTAAGTACTTGGCTGAAATATATGTATTTTGATTGGCCATGCATTTGACACCACCTTCTCTACCTCCAGGCATCTCTACTGTGTTCTCCTCCTTCACCACTTAGCTAAACTATCAACGACTCCTTCTTTGTTGGCAGGTTGACAAAAATAATACACATATCACACGGCTATGACTCACACACGCCCTGGAAGAGATAGTTACCAGCAAACTAGGAGATTTATCATGTGGTCTGGTAGCACTGCATCCTCTGGAAACACCAGCTATCCAAACGTTGGCTGCACATTTACACCAAAACCGGGGAGAAGCGACTTGTGCAAGGCCTCTGGGTCACGCCGTGTTTCCCAGAAGAAAGCAAGGCTGCGAAGACGTATGAAAATAAATCAGAGCAACAGAATCATTCAGGGTTTTGTTTCCAACTCAAGCATCTGACACAGACCTGCCTACTTTCATTCCGTATTATTTAAATTACTGTACCTTCTGGATAAAACCATCCATTATTTGCGTCCTCTCCCTTTCACTTCAAACAAACATAAACCTACTCCTCATGTATTCAGTTTCCACAGAGACACTAGTCTACATTCTGCAGTCAAAGAGTAAATGATGCATTGCAAGCCGTTATAATTTTTTTTCTTCTCTTGCAGTAAGTTTAAAAAAATAGAAGCGAGAGTGGGAGTTGGGTGGTGCTTTCTTTTACCCTCCGAGTCAAAGTCTTTGGCCGCAGAAGCATTTTCCGGGCTGATAGGAAGGCCAGTTTCTCTCCCACAAAAAAATGGATTTCCATTTTTCAACCGTTCTCTCTTCTTTATCTTGAGCAATTGAAAATGACTCGTTTGCAGCCCATCAGTGCGGCGCACTGTAGAACCACCTGTCACTGCTGCCCTGTCACAATCAGCTACGTCACAGCCACGCTTAGCTGCCCCTCAATCACCACAGGGTAAAACATGCCTCGTGTAAAGACGGAAATGCAGTTTGCACAGTCAATGGAAGGTTTAGAAATGGTGCAAAAAATGCATGAGACGTGTAATGCATAGATCGGTATGTGCCATGTCATTCTGTGAACACAGTTGTCTCATTTATATCAGCATTCAATATGTACATTTAGATAAACTGTCCCAAAACAATGAAGATTGCATTGTATGCCGACCTCGGCTCTTTTTATAGCACATTTAAGTCGTACATTTCTGGTATATTGAGCATATGTAACAGACCTCGACACAACAACTGAAATTTCAGTGATTTGTTCTGGGTTTGGTTTGAGGTGAGTGCAATGAGGGATGGATGGTCCCCAAGTTTTGTTGACTTTGCGGTTCTCTCTTCATCATCAAACCATCACCACCACCACTTCTTGTACTTCCAACCAAAGCTATCCGACAAAAAATCCCATGTTTCAAGTATAACAAGTTACATCTAATCTCAGAAGCCTCATATCTTTTCACCGGTAATCGACCTCAGCGTTTGTTTCGCGGTGTGAGCATCAAGAGACCCCGTAGTGCCCGTTTGACTGCGTCCTCTACCTAGAGTTACTCGTCTCCGCCAGCCTGTTGTTCATGATGCCGAGCGCCCCCACCCCTCCAGAGAAGCCATTATGGCGGGAGCTGCCACAGACCGTCCTTGGATACCCATTGGCCGACTCGGACAGCTGCTTTTGCATGATGGCCAGCGACACCTTGTTAGAGGCTGCCAAGTCCTTCATAGAGATCATCTCGCCCGACAATCTGCGGCCCTCAGTATCACTATCGCCGGGCCCATCTGAGTCATGTGGGCGACCGTGGCGCCCCTTGGAGCCGGGGCGGATGGCATTGCGTCTGCCCAGGAGGACGTTGGCCTTATTGCAGCGCTGGCAAAACAAGCAGCTCATCTTCTCCAGAATCCAGTTGAGCACCTGCTTGATGACGATAGAGATGACGTTGAAGAGCGAGTAGATGCAGCACACGCCCATCAGCATGAAGAAGAAGTTGGCCACCCTGTAGAGGCCTTGGTGTCCGTAAGCCGCGCCCTGGCTGCTGACAAAATCCCCAAACCCGATGGTGCTGAAGGTGACAAAGCAGAAGTAGAGCGAGTCCAAGTAAGCCCAGCCCTCCACGGGGGTGTACATGGCGGACGCACAGCAGGAGATGGTGATGGCCGACAGGCCCAGGATCAGCATGACGTGGTAGACGGAAGGCTTCCAGCCGGGGAGGGAGTACGCCGAGAAGTCATGGCGGATCCCCGGCGGGAGCAGACCGCTGTTCCTGATTCGCCGCTCCCGCACGGCCTTCATCACCACGGCCAGCAGCGTGATGATGCGCTCAAGGAAGAGGTTGAAGAAGAGGATGGTGGCAGCGCAGCCCAGAAGCCCGTAAAAGATCAGGAACACTTTGCCGGCCACCGTCACGGGCGTTGTCATCCCAAAACCTGAAGGGACAGAGGAGAGATATCAGCCACTTCAGTCCCGTAACTGAGTCGACAACTTACACATAAGATAAGTTATATCTGTGATTATGAAACAAATCAAGCAATGCATGAAAGCAAAACATGAAATCCCAATATTGAGGTGCACAAGTAATGATAATGATATGGGATCATTTGAGAAACAGCAATGGTTTGCATTTCAAAATGAGCTGCATGTGGCATGCTCCATGTGAAGTGGAGAGATAATAAGGGAAAATAACAGAATTTGCACTTAGCCCAGTCACATGGTAGCTCTTTGTTCTTTGCAGCCAGCCAAGTTGAATACGGTATTTAATTTTGCAAGTTAGCCTAAAGGCTTTCTGCTAGGGAGAGGATTTCAGAATAGTCGTTAAAGTAGTATTAAGCAGTCTTAGTAGTATTATTACTAAGCAGTTTAAAGATAGACAAAGTTTGCCAAAAAACATCTATTGAAAAACATAAATTTAACTGTGTCTATTGTTGTTCTTATTATATATTCAGGAAATAAATAAAAAAAAAAACAAGGACATAGAGGCGAGAAGAATGCCAGCAATATGCTTAGGTAAGTCTTCTGAATATTCTTTGCTTCTCTGCTGTGTTGTTTGGCTTCCTGCGATCTTCCAATTAGACTGAGTGTCTAATTGGAAGCGGAGGAAGGGGTTACCAGAGGAGAGGCTGTTTGTGGATTCTGCCTCACATTGAAGGGGCACGTCTGTATCTCGAGGAGCATCTCAGGTGCAGCTCTGACTTTGCGGCTACAGTGTCTGACATTAATATTAGCTGATGGGTGCACTGTTTATTTGAGTAAAATCTTGTTTTTACTCCTGAAGATCACTGTGAAAAAGTTATTTTAGCATTATATTTGGTTACTTTGATGGTTCTACAGGGGCATTACTTAAACCTCATCCTATATACCCTATACTTAACCTTAACGTTGGCGTAACCTTAAATTTACCCTATAAAGTGTTTGTCCTAAAATGTAATTATTTCCATTACATTTATGTGCCCACAACACGGGTAAAACACACATACAAGCACACACCCTTGAACGCACAGACGCACACACAAACGCACAGACACAGTGTCATTCCCCTCCTCCACAAGACAGCAGATGGTATATTTGTCAACGAATCAAATCGTGCTGAAATATCAACCAGTTCACTTCCAGGCCAAGGTTAATTGATTGTTCCATCATGGCTACCGTCCATTTCAGAGCATTAGGGCCGAGTTTTTTCCCCCTTTTTTCCCCAACCATCCATGTCAGGTAATAAATTACATCAATATCTGGACAATACTTCCTTTATGATACCCAAAATGGCTTTTCTGACCTTATCTCTCGCCATGAAAACCACTCTCCTGTGGGTTTGCTGTTGACACGCCAGGTCATTTAGATCAACACTGATTGATACAGATTGTTTTATAGAGACGATGGGGAATGACCGTACACACACAGACATGTACGTGTGCAGGCTTCATACGGTACGCTGAATGACCTGGTTTTGTCCAAGATGGGGGCAAAGTTCAGTAACAAACAATGAGGGACAGTTAGGTGACTGGAAGGTGATGTGATTATCCAAATAAAGCCCTTCAGTGAAATCCTATTTCAGTGTTGCATGGTTAATTAATTAGCGGACCAAGTCTTTTTAACCCAACTGAACAATTGGGGAACCAGATTACATCTTCCAAAGGCGCACAGAGACAGTCTTCTGCACCGACTCATTACCAAGTAAATTGCCTTAGAGAGGGAAAGTCACCAGGCATTGATTCGGTGTAGCATTTCAGAGCCATTACTCAAGATGCATTAGGGAAAACAGAGCAATAATAGAAAGCAACGAATGGACAAGACCAAACACTGTGTGACTTCACACAGAAAGACGAGAGTTTAACTCCTAATAGTTACTAATTTTCCAATCCACACCAGTGATCCTGCTGCTGACCTCAGTTTAATCTTTCCACTGTGTCCGGGCAAGATGAGTCATTTCATTCGGCAGGATTTGATAATGCAGGAAATCATAAGTGCTAATCCAATTAAATGTTACGCTCTAATGATGCTTACACACATCATCTTACAATAGGGCGTCAACCAGAAGAAACGTTATGGAAATAGTGCCATTTGTATCTATTAATTAGCAGTTTTAAGAGAAGAAGAAGAAGAAGAAAAAGAAGAAAAAGACTGCTCTAATCCGTTATCACACTGCGGGGAGATGAATATAGATAGTTAGTGGCTTGCAGGGATTTGAAGGTTAAAGTGAGCTTTTACCGCCAGCCGTTTAAATCACATGTACTCAGGAGTAATCATACAGCCGACACTAAATAGTCTAAATAGCTCCTGTTACAGCCCAAGGGCAAATTACTTTGGTCAATTAAGTTGTGTATTGAAGTCAGGAAACATACAAAGAGTACAAACTACTTTGAATGTTACTAATCGAAGTACTGATGTTCTCTGCATTTGATTTGCACTCAGTAGACCACTCGCCTCTTACAAGCAATCAATCATCAGATGTTTACACATAAGAAAAAGACACCCGTTTTAAATCTTTAACTCTCAGAAGGTCCCTCTTTATCTCAATAATCTGAAACACTAAAGCAGCTATTAAATCAAATCTTAAAAGATGCAATAAAGATCATGGACAGGGCACGGACAAAAAAAAGACAACTCCAATTAAGCTCTGTGTCTGGGTAGGTAAAAAAGTAAGTGTCATAAATAAAAAGCCACAATATGTGAGAAAATCTAATCACCTTAAGTGCCTGTTGGTTCTTTGTGGGATTGATTCAAAATGAACAACATTCGCCATGTTACTAGTAATTAAGTGTAACAGTTGTGCCTCATTTGAAGGTTCTGTTAACCTTATTCGATCTGCACATGGCTTCTGTGTCACCTGCATACATGGAGGTGGCATCAGCGCTAAGGTCACTAACAGAGCTCACAACAGCAACGATGGCAACAGAGCCAACAGAGCGACCAAAAACAATAACAGAGAGCGCGTGTCGTCACCCCACAACATTTCACAGCACATAGTTGTTCGCTGCATATTCACGTTCCGTATGTCGTACGTTTAATAGATTTTGGTCAGCATTCAAGCTTGCACACGGAATGCGGGACATCCAGCCTTGGCTACGCAGAAAAGGCATTTCAGTGTGACCTTTGCATGGCATTTTCTTATCAATTTATCAGACAAATTGAATATAATATTTAACAATCTATTTAAGCAATACGGTACGAGAGGCTGTACTTTATCGTCCAGTAATGGTAACATTAATAACAGTTAAATTGCTTGAATAAAGATGAATCTCTTTTATAATTTGTGGCATGTAGAGTAGAGTCCTTGCTGTCACAGCTCATCTATGCGCTGTTGGCAGAGACAAATTGACCCCTTTTGCAAAACAAAGTGTCCTAAAAAAGACATATTGATTCACTTTCCTGGAAAATGGCCTCACAAGGCCAACTATAATTAAGGACCACATTTCCATCATGTTGGAAATGTCTGCTAGTTAAATCAGCTGATAATTGATGCAAAATCAGGACCTTCTGAACTAATCTGAAAAAAGACAAGAGGAATATAGATGGGGCCAAAGCCTTTAATGGATACACGCATGAGAATAAAAGGTTCCTGAATGAAGGACGTAGGCTGTACATTCAGCTGCCTTCCAGTATCGAATCTGAAGGTCACCGTGTGTCATTAAGGACGACAGCCCCCCACTTACAACTCCCACGGGGCTTCAAAATGGACCCAAAGATTAATTTAGCCCCTGTTATGCAAAGCTAAACTCAACCTCGGCCTCCTCCTTCCTTCCCATGTCCCCAATTATGAAAGCTTAAACGCGAGCCCCAAGTCAAACTAACTGCATCCCACTAGTGGGAATACGCTTAAATTGGCCTGATAGGAGCGGCAGCACAAAGCGCCACGTTCCTCTTATGGCTGTGTTTCTGTGACGAATAGGAAATTATTTGTCATGGGGGGCCGAGCGGGGGTCTGCGGAGAGGAGGCAGCAACATGGCCAGACCTGAGACATCAACACAACATTTACTGAGAAGCTGCCAGGGTTACTGGCAGACTGGATAATAATAGAAACACTCGCACGATCCTGCCAGTTTTACAGAAATCACAGGATAGAAAAGGTCACATACATCATTGATATGCAGCTATGTTGTTTATATCAGAGCACAATGTAAACAGGTCATATTTATAAAACACCCAAAGCCCAATATATCTATGTGCCCCCGAGGTAAGAGAATGTGGCTTTGAATTTAGCACCACACACAGGACAGGCGCTATGTTGAGCTGTTCTGTGTGTCAAGGCTTCCCTAATAAGTGTTTCGTGTTCCTTGTGTTCCACACGGCTGTGCAATGATTGGAAATAAGGGACTGAGGTGACACTTAGAACTTGTAAAAGCAAAGTCGGAACAGATATCAATTACGAGAGAACGAGTAACAAGATAACCTTCGCAGTAAAACACAATTTACAATACCTTCTTCCACAGATTTTGTAATTTGTTTGCCTCTTCCATAACTGAAACGAGTCTGGTGTTTTAAATTGTATCTCAGTCCTTAATTCCCTGGCGAGAGAGCCTGGAGGATTGATAGCCCCGCCTCTGTCTGTATTGATTTATTGTAAAAAGAAAAAAAGAAATATTGCATTGTCTTTGAATCTGTGCCAACATTTATTATTTTTCTCTTCATTCTTCGATCTTTATTTTTATCTTCACAGGGTTTAAAAAGAACTCGAATGACTCAGACATGCCCGGCGTCCCATATTGTGCACTTTATAGGAGTCGGGGCTTCAATAAGCAGAATGACGGCGTCGTCGTCCACCGGTAAAGGGCAACGCAGATTTTGTCCTTTCATGTGACTGAGGAGTCATGCTCTCATCAGATTAATAGCTTCTCCATGAATGATCTAAAGGCTGAATGTCCTTGTGTTTCCCAGTGTCTTGCTCTGAATGCAGAGTCAATGTTTGAGTAAAAGCTTAGCCACATAAAGCCCTCTTGTATTATTCCAAAAAGTAAACACAGCTGTGCAGGTGGGGCTTCGGGAAACACTATAACCCTCAGATCAGAGCGATAAGCCAGGTTCAACATAATAGATAATACAGATTTGTGGCACATATAGTGTCATGGTATCGCTACATTAAATGAACTGTACGTCTTCAGATCATGTGTTCCATTACAGGAAAACGGTAAAATCAGCTGGAACAGATATTGAATTGAATGTTTTTTCATCACTGAGAAAGTAAAAGCGCAAGTTCCTCAAATTTAAGGCCGAGCAAAGTTCTAAAACCCAGCTGCTAAGTGAGCGAGAGCTGCAATAAGGACCATGGATAGGGCATGGAAAAAATCACAGCGCGCTGTCTCAGAGAAACAAAGAGGCGACGCTCTGTTGCTCACAATTAAATCATGCTTTACTTTCTATTTACCAAATGTATCTGAGACTCGGGACGTCAGCCCGGAGGTAGCTGCATTGTTCATGAATGTTGGCATGATGACATAAAACATCGCTTTCGCTATGTGTGATCTGTTAAATAATGGATGACCATTATTTGATGATTGATATTTGTGCCAAATGAAAGTGTCCAAGTAGCAAGAGGCTGATTGTTTGAGAAGTACATCTGTTTCGGGAACGATTTAACTTCCTCCGCTTCTTGGCAGTTGATCTTCACTGTGTGTTCACTGAGAATCTCAAGACGGTTTTGCTGAAATAAAGGAAGGGATCAAGAGAGCTCTTTCCTCTAATCCAAACAGATTGTGTGAAAAACCCAACGTGATTGGAACGGCATATGGTCCCATTCTAGACGAGCATTGGTGTTTGAATTTGAATTTCTCTCCAAGGCAGATGTGTAATAGACAATCGCCGTGGCTACGACCAGAATGTGGCCCGGGATCTCGAGCTCCACGGACGACACCATCTTGTAATTCAATCATCTTTATGATTCAAGGTCAATCATTCACGAGTAACGCTGCTATTGGGTTTTGACCAAAAGGAATGTGATTTTGTCTCAAATTGTAAATTGAACTTGTGCTGCAGTGAATATTATTTCAGAATGCTGCTTGCATGTAAGCAGTTAAACGTCCTCGCGCGTCTCTCCGCTTTGCACAAGGAGCCGCTCCTTCGCACAATGAGACGGATGGACGGCTGCCAAATCGTTCTGTTTGTCGACCTGCTGATAGCTTATTTCCATTTAAACCTATTAAAGATGAACCGAGATGCAGATAAATGTTCTGCTGGTGCAGAAGTAAAATCTAATGTGCAATGTATGGCAACCTTTTTACTGGGGTTTCACTGCCGACCAACACAAAAGTTTCAAGAGAGCAACATTTCTGCTTACGGGATAAGTTTAAACTCTCACAACTGTGCGTCAGCATTGACGTCAGCACCAGTGCAAACTTGGTTGTCGGAGAAACTGATGATAGTCAAATATTAATACCCGAATAGGATTTACAATGTCTGTTGAAGTTATCCCTGATAGGAAGCAGTGCTGAGCACTGCAGGGTGTAAAGAGCACACAGAGTTTATTGTCTCTTTACGTCGGCCGGTGCAAAAGAGCAGAATCGGTGAAATGCTAAACAGTTTGGGAGGAGAAAGCCCAGTTATTCTGCTGCGCCCTCTAAATTGATCTGGGTATCACTCGGCCATGATCGTTTGAGTTTGTGAGTTACTGTACGTAGGCGAATGTCAGGGCAGATTTATGACCCGCTGTGACAGAGTGCAGAGGTGTGTACAGCCGTGCTGTACGGCTGCAGTTAAGATGGGGATTTATTGAAGTCAATCCCTCACAGCAAGTTTGCCCTACACACACACACACACACACACACACACACACACACACACACACACACACACACCACACTACACATCAGAAAGCACGCAGTGAGGCAAGAAACTCGGCGAGAGGCAGAATCAGTAGGATGAAATGTATTTCAAGCAGCTGTGTCATCTGGAGAATAATATTCTTATTTTTCCACTGAAGTCAGGCAATCTGAGTGGCTGATTATCAATTTAAAAGTTACAAAGAAAATTGTAAACATGAGTTACGGGCCAAATCATTTTCAAGTCTTCTTTGAGATAGCGTGGTTCCTTTTGGTTGCACAACCTATATGGCAACTAATAAAATGCGAACTTGAGGCTTCCACAGCAGTCCACAAACCAATAAGAGATGTCATGGTCCACCATTATGTCCCAGACCATCGATGGTTGTTGGCCCTATCTATGGTTTCAGCAATGTTAATCCAAAAAGAAATTTGCCATATTGCACGTCAACACGATCGCATTAGACGGACAGATTTATGCAGCGGCAGTTTGGCTCCACTTCCTCTTTGGGGACCCAGTTTTTGTGCTGAGCATCCGGACTGCACACAGTCCAAAGGGACCTCCAGTGCCTTTCATGTCACTGAAGCTCCTGTGTTTTCCATTTTTAACAGTGACATTTCCTCTGAGTCTGTGATTTCACAGAGCAGCCTGGAGATCTAAAGGGAAGAGAGGGGAGGTGAGGAACAGAGAGTCATACTGACCGGCTTCAAATGGTTCCGTAAAATAAACCGCAGTGATCTTCCCCTCATTATGTAAAGGGATGCTTGTATGTTATGAGCAGACTATTTTTTAACACAATTGCAATGTTGCGCTGCAGTAACTCACTGTATAAGGAGATCAAAATGACTGACTGAATGGATCCAAGTCAGTGAGGGGCATTGGAATGAGTCAGATGTGAGAAGGATGTTAGACAGGAGTCCACACGTGTTGGGCGGTGAACCAGTGCTAAACCGAGAGACAGAC
This sequence comes from Gasterosteus aculeatus, assembly GCF_964276395.1. Classification (NCBI taxonomy): domain Eukaryota; kingdom Metazoa; phylum Chordata; class Actinopteri; order Perciformes; family Gasterosteidae; genus Gasterosteus; species Gasterosteus aculeatus. Next base: position 8,989,258 of record NC_135693.1, on the reverse strand, counting down.
AAGAATGAACTTCGCTGTGCATCGAAGAATACGATTACCCAGACTTCAAACTCTTCCCGCCCACCTCCCTAAGCACACTCATAACATACACCAACAGCAGCAACAAAACAGATGTTGTTTTTTCTTCGGCCAGCGAGGCAGCACGGAGCGCTTCATCCAAATACAAGCATGAGATCAAAGACAAAACGCCGCCAGGAATTCACAGAGTCCGTCATGTGACATTTCGAACCGCATAAATGCCAAATGCATGCTTTGCCAGTCTGAGGTGATATTGTCTTGGAACCTCGGAGACTCGATATTTGATTTGAAGCATCATCCAGATTGGCTCTGGTCATACAAGCGTGTAATAATCCTCAGCGACATTGTGATCTGCCCATTTTTAAATTGGCACGAGAACACGAGGAAGACAACGCTAAACTAAGGCATTAGGCTTGACTGTTTAGAATCATAATGAGGGAGAGGACAAGGGCAATTAAAATTTTCGAAGGCATTTTGTCTGATGACACAAGAAGCTTGCCGTTTTCTTCAGATATTTCTTAATCCCAACATATTCACTTTAGGGACCAGAAATAGTGTCCGAATGCATTTTGTCAATGCAAATCAATGCTAATTGCAAAAAAAATAACGTGTTTGATCGGTCTTAAAGGCATGTGCATGTCCTCTCTGGCCACATCGTTTGCTCATTAAAAGTACTTTGTAGTCTCTCTGCTGAACATCTAACATCTGCATCTGCATCTGCATCGTATCGAGGTTCACTAGATTCAGCAGATGCTGCGGCTTCACTGTGGGGTACCACGGATTTCCCTGATGTGGGAGCTAAACAGTGTAATCAAATCTTGCACATGTACTCTATATTCTAGACCTAACTGGGTAAAGTTTGTGTCTTGGATTTTATAGTAATATGTTAACTTTTTATTGTATTTATATCTCAAAAGTGCTCTTTTACACTATTTGATTTGGCTCCATTTAAACGGATGTTACAACGAATTGGGAACTGAGTTTATAAAAAACGTACATATACGAACCTGATGATGTTGCTTTGGGATGACGTCAAACTAGACTACTGTTTGACAGACTCACTCCTCCAACTCGGCCCATTTATTTCAGAACCGAATGCAAAAATCCAGCCACAGGTGAACGACCTGTACAAATCTTGCTGGCGTAAAAGCTATATGTTTATGAATTTTGTACAATATAATGTTATAGAACTGGTTATAAAACAGTGACAATGTAATGGTGGTGCCTTTATATCTAAACCAAACTAATGCTGTCTGCTGTAAAACCAAAACGATGTGCTGAAATATGCTACTAAGAGCTGTGGAGCTGAGCAGAAAAGAAATTTAGCTGATAATTCTTCTGATTTGGTCACTTTGAATGACTCCTTTAACATTACACATGGTCTTTTTGATTGATTGTTAATATACAAATTTAAGTAGGGATTTAAGCAACAATCTTTTTTAATGCAACCTGATGTGACGCATCAAACGTACAAAAACAAATAACTTTAAATTGCTCTAACATGTCTCTTGGTGCCAATATAAACCCCCATTAGCCTAATGGGGCCACTCTGATTAAAATATTGAATAGAGAGCCTATCATCTTGCTGTAGCAAGAGATGTTTATCTTCCCTCAACTCCACTGACATGTAACCTAATTTTGCAAGCTGTGGACTACATGGAGGTTAAATCAGTCCTCATTTGCATGAAAGTCTCTATTGTGCAGTTTTTTCAACTCCTATCTGCATTGTCTGCCTTTGTGACTTCTCAGAGTGGGTGGATGTAAGTGTGATGGAGCTGGAAGCCACAGTGACTGCCAGAGGCAAAGACAGGCAGGACAGAGTCCATCTCCTGAAATAAATATCACTGAATATTATAATTGCAGAACAACTAACTGCTCTAACTGGCCCTCAACAAGTTAAAATTCGTAAATCAGACAGCACACTCGATCCCCAGACAAGTATTGCCCCTCTGAGCACTTCAAAGTGTCCAAAGTATTTCTCAAAAATCTCCCCCAAGCAACTTACAAGGAGACCTAGAGGCCCACTAACTGCTACAGAGAGCTGCCCTAATTGGCAGTTGGCAGCTATCAATCAGCCCTGAGGTTTATGAATAGCTTTGCTATTGATAGAAATTCTGTTTAAGGAGCAGACTCGTGTGCCCTCTTCATTGCGCATGCAAACATTAAAGCTGCGTCTGAAAATGTAGGGCAGGACAAAAAACAAAAACAGAGTTGGATGCAGACAAACAGAAACTCCTCAAAGCAGAGATGAGGGTCCACGGCTCAGTGAGGCGGCACATGGACAGAGTGGAGTTTTGAGCTAGATGCTGATGTTAACATGTGAAAATGGCCATAAAGACAATGCTGATACAATACTGTTAATGTTTACCCATGGATGCACTATACCGCACTGAAAGATGACACCCACTCACCCGTAACTGCCCAAAAGGTTGCCTATCAACATTGGATTGACAACATGCAAATAGCAATGGCTTTTCATTTTAATTAGCATTAAAGCATTTGTTTTGTTGGTATTTGGTCATAAATCAAAGCGTTGAACAATTGAAGTTCCCTTTCTAATTTCAAATGTCAACCAACCAACAGATTAATATTACCACCCAGAGAGCCACGCCAACACGTGGCTAAAGGTTGCTGAGGAAGATCCTGTGAAATGAGGGAAACATCATGAGTAAACCTTGTGACGAGGTTCTCTGAAAGCGGATGCATCATTTTGTGACAGAAGTTTACGCTGCACGTTAGGGGACAAATGGCTGGTGAATGTGGCCAAAACTTTTGGCAAACAATCCCCCGAAGGGACCATGGATTCCCTTTTGTTCTTCAATTAATCAAAGTGATACTGTGGAGGCACATCGAGGGGAGCGCAGAGATGATTTCCACCCGCTGCCACAGCACGGAGGCTGGAAGTGTTAACGAGGAATGTCTGGAGTGCACAGGGTGATACCACTCTGAAGTGTGTGGGGAGCCCCCCAAATCCCTTTGTGGGATGGAGATCATAGCGAGATGGAAATCTAGACAGAAATCCATGCAAGCACATGAAAACGACAAATACTGTAGAAAGCCTCCCCCTCACAACGAGTCGGTTTAAATGATCTTGCTTGACATGACCACTGGAGCACGAGAGGATTTCAACCTGAGACATGTGCACAAACACCAGCCGCTGCGGGTCCCTTCTGTGACTCGGCGAGCTGCGAGCGAGGGGCTCCCTGAGAGCGCTGAATTTGTGTATCTGAGAGGAGGAGGTTGAGGAGACAGTAGCTCTCGCGACAGGCCTTTACAATTAATAAACTTCTGACAGGTTTCCTGCTCGTATGGATCCAATTCTCCCTGTGCACGCGTGCAAAGCCGCCAGCTTCCCTAATCGCTCTCCTCGCTCATGTTTTCAATTATTAGGAGGCGCCGGAGGTATCACAGCGCACATATATGTTTGTTTGTGTGTGTTAAGGGCAAGGTCGGAAAATAGAGAGCAGCTGTCACCACAAACTAAACTAGACTATAGTGTTTGCTTGTTCACCCGTTTACACTCACTCTCTCACCCTGTTTGTGTGGCTCCTTTCTAACCACCAGGGTGGAGGGAGCAGAGGCGTTGGAGTCATCAGGCATGCAGCGCACCTCTCCGTTGGCCCTCGGGGTGCCCTGCGAGGCACACTTGCTCTTTTCTGACCTATCGCACGAGTAAATGTTAAATGAGGGGGAGCAGCCGGTGCTTCTCATTGACATTCCTGCATGTTTGAATGGCCATTCGGCAAGAAAAAAAAAAGACTGCACCCATGGGTGCTGTCCTATAACAAGGGATGAGTGTGCCATTCCTGGCAGGCGAGTCAGATGTCGCCCCCCGTTGCCAAAGTCCCTCACAGCCAAAATGTAACACATGACTGGAAAATAACCCAAAATGATAATCTGTTATTCTGTGTGTGAGCCAGTGGAAAGATAGCAGCCTGCAGGGATGGGAGCTCCTTTTGATGTCCAGACACTCAGTAATGGTATTATTATTTAACAAGCAAAGGCCATATAAACACTGCACATTATCCAACTTATTTGTCTTGAGCTTTCCAATAGGTCCCAAATGTGTTCAGTATTTAACTTCCCATATACCCCCTACATCGATCCAACAACTACTGACTTAAGGTGTGAACTGATTTGCACTGTGCTGCTTTTAAGGCTCTAAATGAGCCTGGACATAGTTTTACATGGCATGATGTTTCTCCACAACCGAATGGACGCAGAGCGAATGCATAGATCACCCACCTATAGTCGACACCACAGTTCCAACAAAATAAAAAGCCCCAGTAAAATCCCATCGTGGCCTCAGGGCATCGGCCCGGATCCCGGCGGCGATGGCGGCCTCGTACTCCCGCAGGAAGGAGTTGAGGTCCCGCAGGCTGATGTTGAAGGTCTCGCTGAAGTTGAGGAGCGTCCCGTTCCAGCGGCCGTGAGCCCGCAGCTCCGACGGCCTCTCGATGGCCGAGAAGACCGCGGCGCCACACAGCAAGTACAGCACGATGAGGGCGGCGAGCAGCGCGAAGCGGCCGTTGTCCTCGTTGAGGTGCAGGGAGCGGCAGCCTTGCAGTCGCTGGCCAGGCATCATCCGAATTTCAGCACCACGCGCGCGTCGGACAGCGACAAGCTCCACATCGGAGACGGCATTCACTCGTCCGCGGGTTTCCTCTGGAAGTCACCGCCTGGCACCCTCTCTGCACTTCTCCTGTCTGCAACATCTCCCCCACTCAGCCCGTCACGTTGTCCCATTGTAGTTGCGAAGTGGTTTAAATTGCCGCTGAGAGAGTGAGAAAAAACGCCCCGCCTGGGGATGGAAGTGTGGAGAACCACGAAAGAGTTCTTGGGAAAAGCTGCATTGAGTCATGATGGGTACATTCTCTCCTACAGTTGTGGCAATGCAGTTGACGTGGAAGTAGACTGCAGCTGAACGCTTGTGTGTGCATGCAGCACTAGAGTAGTATCATCTGGGTCCGGCTGCACCAAATTGGTCTTACACGAGGAAGAAACAAAAGAAAAGACACAATGACGCTCGAAATTCTGCAGGTTCGAGCGGATTCGCGACCCGAGGCAAAAGCCCGCTCTTAAATAAAGTCATCCATCATCCGGCTTGCTGGGGCTGGAGAAGTGCGGAGCTGCTTGAGCTTTCATGTGGAGCCTTTACAGGCACGTTGCATGCGTATATGCACCAATGCATATGTCAAAATCTCCACTCTCCGCTACCAATCTGGGACTATAGAATCCCGCCGCAGCAGAAGAAGGACAGCAGATTTGTGGCGTGCAGGTTGCGCCGTCGGCTAAATGAGTGTCCTCGTGCGCCCTTATTGAGTGAAAGCATTTACATTTTCACTCCAGTGCAGCGGTGGTAACTCGTTCCATGCGCACTGAGGACGCTCCGCTCATTCAACTCTTTCTCACTTTCCTCAACGCGGCAAATGGTTTAGAAAGAAAGGTGCACTCTTGACCTAAGCACCATGAAAAGTTTATAAAAGCTTCAGCAGTCCCAAGGAGAGTGTACAAATGTGAAAAACACCACACTTTCCAAGAAAAATAAATTCCACTTTCACAATTGGTATATTTCAAATTGTTAAATTAAACGTACTCCTCATGCAGCAGAAAGATACCTCTTGGAAATATATTTATGATTGATTATGAATAAACTGTAGATTCATACGTGCAAGAAATCATATAAGCTTGCAGGTGGAGCTACTTAAATGCATTGTTTTGCGTGTTTATAGGTGATTTAATAAGGTTTGGGCCCAGGAAGCCACAATGATTAGATATTTTAAAATTATATCAATCTGCCAATTGATTTTCATTCATTCAGCCATGATAAACGCACTGATACATTTTTCTCCAATCCCACTTTACAGTTCCTTTTGCTGCATCTTGCTGTCTATCTTAAAAAAAAAGAATACTCAAGAAAAGTAACATGATTTCATTTCCAATAGCTACAATAGCAATATAGAGTTGAATCCTATGCATTTATGTGTGTGCCTGTATGATACTCGAGATGCATTAAGAAAACAGTTGGAGACAGACATGATCTCACTGTGCTGTCATCGCTTGAACTAAAGGAATAACGACCCGCTCTGCATGCTTTTAAGAACCAACAGAGGTCTACAGAGGAAGATGGAGAAATGCAATGCACTGACTGACTGAAAACACAAAATAGATACATCTCATTTCTGCTGCACATTAACAACAGCAACCGTTAAGACTTGCTCAATTAAAGGCGATAGAGCTGCTTGTCCATAAAAATACCTTTTAAAACGACATGTTATTCAACTAATGAACAGTGATTCAATAATCTGTGACGGTAGAATGCTGTCAGAGTGATTATATGATTCCAAACTTCAAACCTCTTCCTACTCCACAAATGCCTGAACCAATATTGGGTCTTATGAATATAATATACACTATGATTGTGGTTTGAATCCGCATTGCAGAGACAGGCAATAAATATAATTTTTCCAATGAGAAGGCAGTAAATGGGCTTCACAAAGCAGTTGTATTGATTACGCTGGGGTTATTGTCTTGGGGTTATTGGCTGGAAAACGACAAGTCAGGCATGCTCAGCACAGTCCTCTCCGCTAAAGCTGAGATGTGAGAAAGCACGGAACGATGATGTAAAAGGAGAAAACACCAATGAAGAGTTATGTCCGAGGACGCCTGAATGCCAGAGACGTGATACATGAGCGGAATTCAACCAGATGCAACAAACGCAGCATCAGTGATGATGATGAGCAGCAAAATGAGGGAAACACTGATCAGTGGAAAATGAAGCGATGTGTGTTCTGCCGTTTTCTGTCATCTATGTTTCAGGGTGCGGGGGAGGAGGGCAGGAAACACGGCGCCTGCTTCAGATCTACGCCTGATACTTGCATAGCAGGAGCTAATAGAGTCTCCAGTCCACCTGACAGTGGAAGGACACCAGCAAAGCTGAAGCAAAAAACTAACCCTGGGGGTGTTTGTTTTAGGGAACGATGATATCAACCACTGAGGTGCTAAACATTTTTAAACAGCAGTATCACAGTTGGATTGATTTGGTAGCTGTGTTTGAACCTTGCCTTTGTTGCATTTATTTGCAGTAAATACACACCTTGCACTATAACGCAAATTAAAAAACATGTTCATGTATATCCAGGTTTAAATACTCATACCATCCATAATTTGGAGGATGTTTAGGTATTGAATCAATTAACGAACCCAAAACTGCTCAGAACTGCTGTTCAATGTTGTGAAATATGGAATTTTTGATACTAAAGTAAAAACGACCATTTGACTTTTGCAGTATCACAAACATTTCGGCCAAAAAAGATCATTTCTGGATGATGGTTTGTGGATCGTTTAACAGCAAAACAAGTAGGACGATTGACAATGACGGCCAAGTGACAGGAGACACAGACAGCTTAAATACACTAGGGAGGTGCAGGTGATTGGACACAGGTGGAAACAATCAGACAATCACAGACGATGACTGGACAAGGCAGGAAGTGAAGTTACCCAGGGAGACAAGAAGCAGAAAACTACAAAATAAGACAGGAAGTGAACCACACCGTGACATCCTAATGTTATTTAACATTTGCTGTCATTATATATAGCTACTGGCATACTAGACTGAGTGTATTGTCGTTGCTCATGAGTTAATCTTCTTAATTGTAACATTCTTATGAGGCTATATAGTTTAAGGTTAAACCACTGAACATTAAAATAAAAAACATGCTGTATTCCCCTTTGAGCCGGCGGTTGCAGTGAGTGTTAAATGGAGAACATCACTGCAGCCCAACCTTGAAACCTTAACCGGCCTGTTACAGTGGAGTTAAAGGACGTTTGGACATGATAGAGGGAGACAATCCTCGCTCCGGCCTCCTGCTGTGAATAAAGATGAGGAGACCGGAGAGGACACACATCCGCTTACAGTGGGAAATGAAACGGCCAGGTGAAGCGAAAGAGGGCTGATCCCAATGATTGAGAACATCGTGTGAAATCAATCCTTTCGGCATTTTGAAAAAGCACTTTGTAAACAGCCTTTTGACGGTTAAATGGGACCTTAGGTTCTTGTGCATGACAATAGTGAATTGAGAGTTGAACACGATAGTGTTGCAAGCAGTAAAGGGGGCATTGATTTACATCTGGCTTGAAAAGGCCAATTAAGCCAACGCAGGCCTCCGAGATAACGGAGGATCCCTTTTGAAAACGTGTTGTGAAAAGGTTTAGAGCGAGTGACTAAATCCGAATGTCCCCCATAAACCCATGTTCATCATTCATGTCACCTGGTAAGTGGTTGAGTCTGAAAGGGCTTGACGTTGTGTAAATACGAACAGCCCTTTGCTGCAACACATCACGCCACCTTGACAACGTCAAGATGTATGTTAATGTGATGTACAGTTGAGGGTATTTTCGACCTGATTTGAACGTCCTCACAAGATCAGGGGTCATTTGGCCATCAACGCAACGCCTTGACACTGTGCCAGAGGTCAGCGCTGTTCTCACCATACATGCTGAGATGCGGTGGTTCTTTAGTATTTCTGCAGCTTTACAAGTAAAACTTTCTCTGTTAATTAGAAGTTTAGATTCATCTTTCTAACAAAAAACGTTGTGTATAAAAAAAGCACTATGAATCAGAATCTAAGCTGCACATGGCTTTACTCTTCCATTTCAAATCCCAGGTTTGCTTTTTAAATAACACCCTGTTGCAATCTCTGACATGAGCACTGGGAAGAGTGCAATCCACTTTTTGGGTTGCATTTATGATTTTGTGTGTTCGTGCATTTGCTTTGAATGAAAACCATTTCCCCGCTCTTACCGCCGAGGAGGTTTGGCCATCAAGAATCCAATTAGATTTACAGTCCAACAAAAATAGTCCCAAAACATCCTGGCAGGTACATTATCTAGAGTAGGTTTATTCGGTTGTCGAACCTGCATTTTATTTTCCACAAAAACAGAGTGAGTAATAGAGGTGAACTCTTTCCAACAATATGGAATTCTCCAAAATACGTCTTCCTCACTTCCCACTCTTATTTCTGAAAATGTTACGGTTGTGACTCATCCAAGTGTTGTTGTCTTAAGATGAATCACAATAAAGGTCTTGTGTTCTATCTGTACACCTTTTTTACTGCGGTAGATATATTTTATTGATAATGATACTATTCTTCAACACACTTTCTACCTTAATGCAACACAATGATTTCATTCTGCAGCGTGAAACTCTCAACATGTCCACTAACTCGCGGCCTTTTGAGAGGATCCTCTAGTTTAAAATGTATTACTCTCGATGAAAAGAGTTCACGGCAAAACCCGGAGGAGGCCCACATAAGAGAGCGTAAGAGTATAAGAGTTTAGAGCGCCTATTGTACCTTTCAAATCCACACACTTTTTCAATAGCTTGCAGATCTCAAGGGCAGCCAGAGGAGTGGAACTAAAAACTACAAATCATAACTATCCGGCAAGCCAAACAGTACAGAGAGGAGGGAAGTAGACTTTAAAGTGTCCCAGGGATCGCTGGCAGTGTGTCGGCAGCAGTTCTTACACTGTCGCACTCTTATCAAACACCACTTCAGAATGTAAAGCTGATATTCAGGGAATGATGGCTGCAGTGGTTGCGCCTGCTTTGGATGCTTATCTCCCTGAAACACGCTCTTGCTGTAACTACTGTCAGCTCTGCTGTAGGGCCGCACACCCTCGACTGTTAATATGAAACACACGAAGCGCCGTGCTTAACTTGTGTCTTTTGGACTCACGTTAAACAAATTATAACAAGTGAACGGCTGCCAATGCCATAAAACAAGTGCATTGTTTCTTTTGGTCTTTTTTAATTGTCGCTATTCTCCAAAGGACACAACACACAGAAAAAAGCGACAGTAGTGTAGCGAGGGGTCTGTTAATGACTGTTTATAGGCTGATTGGACAGCTTCACGTCCCAGCGGGCCGTTCCTCTGCTTGCTGTAGATCCCTCCTAACTGTGGATGTCACAGCCCAGCAGTTTTCTCCAAGTAAAGATGATAATGCCTTACCCACAACAGAAGGCAAAAAAAGAATAATCAATTGCTCCCCGGATAATTTATAGTCCTCTTCCTCTTAAACCTAAATCCCTTTTGGTCCTTTGAGACTTTGAGCTGCACAGTAAAGAAACTCTGACTCTCAGCGATTCATCCATCAAGGTGACAGGTGCCTATAGGTTCTCCCTGTCCCTCTCTGCAGGCTCTGTCTCCGTCGGACCATTCCTCCAACTTCGTCGTCCTAGATGTGCGGCCAAGATACCGTTGCAGTGGGATGCACATGACACACGTCATGTTACATGCTGGCTTATGAAAACACATACTGTAACACGTTTGTTTTGCATTGGAGACATTTTAGTCAACAGGAATGAAAAAACAAGTGGACTATATAGACACTTAAAGATGTATTGATCGCTGGAGGAAAAGAAATCCACAAATAATGCCTAAACTACGCTGACATCAACAATAAAAGCAACATTTCACGCTCCGGATGTTCAGCAGGTTCTAGGAGGCGTTGGGGAGTTATACAGCAGGTTGAATTGTTGTGGATGGGAGAGCAGGAGTAGGAAATGTCTTGTCACAGTGTATTACTCGGATTAGATGAGGTTTGCTTCATTCTCAGCAAGCGTCTTAGTCAGCAGATTGTGGAAGCTTGTGCAGGCTCACAATGCTGTTTACAGGGAAAGGTTTTAAAACCTCTCATTCAGACAGCAGGATGTTTTTATTACACCCTGCGTTGATGTTATGGAACCAGCCTCCTATAGGTCATGGCCCGGCTATGTGTGAGTATCTCACACCCACACATATACAAATATATGTCTCCGTTCGCAGTTTATACCAAGGAGAAAACAAACAGCATTATTTTTGCAATAATGAAATGTAATGGCATGAACCAAGTCAATGAGCAACCAGAAAATACTGATTGAGTTCTGAGATGAGATGAAGTTGAGATGCTGCTGAACAGTACTTGAATGCCTAAAAGCGTCAAAAGAAATTAAACATGAAGCTCACTGATGCTTCTCTTGACAGCTTTTATATCCTCATCCTTCTTTGTGGATTTTTTTGATGAATACAAAAAAAATGCATAAGTGTCATCTGTTCTAAACCCAGAACAGACAGGAAATGTATGTTTGCTGTGAGGCAGGTTGACCTAATGGCACATTCAACCGATGTCGCATCTGTGCCTAAAGGACATGATCAGATTACTGTCTCTTTCTTCTCTATCTCTGTCTCAGCTCCACCACCAGGAGCCCATGTGGGACGGGAGGGGGGGGGGGTCAGTTATCAGCAGGGTAGCTTTTATTGTCTTCCACAAAGCAGCATTTTATTACCACTGGCATTGTGATGAGGGGCAGACAGATAACCCCTTCTGCCATTACCAAAAAGCTTCCCCACCTTTGTGTTGTGAGACTCGAACTGCTGCCGTCTCTCTTTTATTTATCAAACGCTATCACAGTTGCACCGTTACAATGGGGGCCACAGTAATGACACACTGGGGACATTTTAATTGGCCAGAGATGTGTCTGTCAGCAACAGATGAGCTTCTATCTGTGGCGCCAGGTGCCTTGTAGTAGTCCAAAAACAAAAAAGTGAATCTAATTGGACACAAAGTCATATCAGCAGAGAGGCTAATTGGAACTCACTTTATGGGATTCACAGAGATAAGTGGCAAGTTTCAGCTCACCGGTTATTATGCAATGCCGATTCCTCATCTCTGATATTTATACACAGTGGTGCCCGTTTTATCTCCGTAATACATTTTTAAAATACTACGGGGCCATGTTCATATATACATAATATCAAAAACGGTGTTTGATTCCATGAATGTTAACAATTCTACATTAAAGATCTAGTTTCCAAGAACTCACACTGCGAAAACAATTTTGGCCAAATCAGTAGTTTGCAGAGTGCAGTGTGTCTGCAACAACAACTACTATGGATTAGGTTAATGTTAATTGCATGTACGGTGTCGAAAAACATCCTTCAGTCAAGCTCAAAAACAAGTGGTGATGTAGCAGTCAATCGGCTCACATTGGTTCAATAAGACACAAAAACAAAATTATACTTTCTGCTGGCTAAGCAGTGGCTGAATTTGTGGTGCAGCAATCAATGTATTTGTACTGTTTGTACAAAACACACCACCCAAAACAATAGAGGTGAGCCATGAATGCAAGAGCTGTGGGTGTAGACATAAAGTGCACACGTACTCACTCAGGCACACATGATCGCAGGAACCTCTATATAAAAACAGTGAATGTGGAATATTAACTCCACCTGGTTTGCCTAAAACTCTATAGTGCAGATGAGTGTCTCAGTTTCTTTAAGGGTTACGGCCACAAAATATAATATGCTATTTAATAACGAACTTTTCAGTATTTCTACCCTTTTATTCAAAAGTAAAGATGTATGCAATAGCAAGCATTAGATGTGATCAGATTGAATATTCTGTTTAATGCACCAGGGTGTTCATGCCATCTGGAAATGCCAATGGCTCCAACCCCAGAGATGGATGGAAATCCAACTGCTCGAGAGATAATAATACCAGGACCTTCTGGAAAGATATTCTAGTTGCATAAAACATGTTCATCCAGGTGTACCCTCAACACAGGGGGCTCTCTCATCGGGCACAACACAAATCCAACCAGTCTCCAGGTGGAGTCCCACAGAAGCCTAAACAATTAGCAGTACATCTTTCATCATCACTCTGTTTCAAACTCTGCTGTTAAATTTAGTTTTCTGCTATTTATTTGTGTCAAACTGGTATGAAAGCAGAACAGATTGCAGGAGAGGAGTCAAGGTCTCCAACGAAATATTGTAACTTTTTCTTCCCAAAACGATTCAAAAGAAAGTTATGATGTACCGAAACTAAAAAAGCAATTATCTCCTCCACGGGGATGTGTGTCGTCCTGTCTGAAAACCCAAATGTGTGAAATCCCTGAACTGAGAGTGAGAAGGTCTTTGGTTAGCTTGTTTTTGTTTATGTTATTTCTCATTAATCTGCACAGGAAGAAAATTGTATTGTGATTGGAAAATATATATATATATATATATATATATATATATATATATATATATATATATATATACAAAATATAAATCGAGCTGCGAGAATAAATACAGCAGAACAACATGGTCAGTCACTCATATGGCACATGATTAATCAATGATACAGGTTAAGCCAGGGAAAAAGAAAAATATAATTATTACCCTTCTGGTCAGACCTTAGAGGAAGCATTAAATATATTAAAGGATTTGCTAAAACAATGTAACAACTGACAAATGATTCTAAAAGTAATCAAATTTAATTGAGAAATGGTGTATTTGACTGCTTAATGTATTGTCACTTCTTTTAGAAGTTGGTCTCGTGTCACATGCCAGTTTACTAGAGCCTGTGTTTTGCTCCTAAATCCCTAATTAGTATCCCAGTATGCCGTATACTGCATAGCCGCCCTATAGCCAGTCCTCCACAAACTGACTTCCTACTGATGCTCGTTTTGGAAGTGACAGCTTGCTTCGGCTGCCTTGGTCACGTCTGTTGCACTCAGTCCAGCATCAAAAGTGCAATAGGGTAAGACTTTGTTGTGTTGAAATAAATCGTTTCATTTTAATGAGACTTAAAGCTTGTTTGTACAGAAATAAACTGAAGAGTTGCAATTATTTTTTGACACCAGATCAGTTTTCAGGGCTTCGGTATATTTGTCACAATGGGAAGCAGATTCAAATCCTGGTAATGAGCACGTTAGCTCACTGTCACACGTTTATACTGGGACATCATAATCCCTATTGTTATTAGTTACAACTGTGCTATTGTCCTACCGCCACGCGTCAACATGTCAGATGGGGAAATCTGTATAGCTTCTCTCACTGTCTAATTGACCACATGTCTCCTCCGTGTCTAACTTGCTGGGTAAGGTGGACGTGTTGCAACGCAGGGGCAGCTCCATCTAGTGGATCCTGAGATTGAGGTGATGCGGAATTACCAGATGTTCATCATGGCAAATGATACTTGTACAGTAATTTGTCATTTTGCGATTTTAGGCTACACAAAATGAGTTGAACTAAATTTGAGGTTGCAAATCATCATTTACTGCCGTTTTATACGGGGAATGGATGAGAGATGACGGTTGTGCAATGCTTTCCCCCATGCCAGTAATAAAGCACATGGGGCTGTTTCTGAGGGAATCTGGCAGTACCTCAGTCCGACAGGAGGCACGGCACAAAACAACCAGACGATAACACCATAGGGGGTGGGACAAAGAACAGAGAATGGTCAGAGCGCAAAAGGCTTAATCATCCATCAGTGTCTAAAACAGTTGTTACATCAACCTCGGCCCAAGATTGACACAATTAATACATACTAAAAAGGGAATATAAAGTAACACCTTAGTGTAAGATTTAACATATAGTGTAAGAAGTAGCTGATACAAACCTTATACATTTAAATGTTGGCATATTCAACCTTTTTCACTCACACGCAGAGCATGCTGAATCAAGAACGGGAGGCAGATTGTTAATAGTGCGACAAACATTTCTAATTCATTTGAAATGAAAATGTCCAACAAGACAAGTCAGCGAGTTTGCTGTGGTAAATATATTTTTATATGTTCTTAAGGAGACTGAACAATTCAATTGGTCTTTGGAGGCATGGATAATGAAATTATTCGAATTCTGGTGGGGATTTTACCACAAGTAAGGCCTCAATAGCCAGCTTGACCCTTTTGTAGAGAAAGGCCTTGCTTTACTTATAATTCTCCACTGAATGATTTTAAGGAAGCTCATCTGAGGCGACCTCAGGTACCCATCCGTCAGGCAGGGTGAAGAGGTGCAGGTAGAATCTGGTAGATTTTGGAGAGGAAGGAGGTGAGCAAGAGGAGTGGAGAGCGAGTCAGGAAGTGCATTAATATTTAATCAGTTGGTCCTGTTCTGTCAGGAGGGACGTCTCCAAGGAGACAATTATGTGTAAAGTTGGAACTCCAAGAGATACTGCATGAGGCAGAGTTTGGGGCCATATACCTACAATTAAGCACATATTGTATCAGCTTCCCACAGCACTGACCGCTCGTTGGGGAAAAAAACAGGGCTCCCTTCTCATATGTTTTTAAATGGCCATTCATAAAGTTTCCCTAGAGAGTTGTAACTCTCACGCTATTGATCTGGTCTGGGAAGCCGTATTGTGTGGAAAGCAGTGATTTGAGGCATGTAACCCTGCAGTTGTTCATATGTGTCGAGCCGTGCTTCCATGTGATGGGTATCTCCCCCTACCTGCGCCTTCCTAGAAAACTTACTGTCCAACAAGGTATCTGTTGACTGAGACCTTGTTGGACAAAGCCCAGGGAAATTAATTACATTAGGAAACTAAGCTGCTGTCAAAAACCAAAGGAGACATACCTGATTACTCTGTTTTGATTTGATCCTCTCTGGCTTATGCCTCATGGAATATAAGTGCTCCATCACCTTGCCGTTAACCAACCATTGTTCACACTCACGTCTCCAGAACCCATCAAAGACTGTAACATAATGTAACATCAATGTAAAACACATCATGCAGTTTTGATTTGAGTGAATTCGAGACCAGAAATGCGATTTCTTCGATTGTTTCTGCACCATACAGCAAAGTCAGATTAAAAAATGTTTATGTCAGATTTTTGCAGCAAAATATGAAACCGTTAACAATGTTAGGCTGACCTACCTCGTCCTCTCCACTTGTGGCGCTAAAGGTAATTAAGGTCGGACTGGCCCTTTAACTCTGACGTTTCAGGTTTCTTCCACGTTGCCGCACATGCGCACATCGCTCGGTCACCTGCTGGACGTTAGTAGCGAACAAGGAAGTCTAGCACTGAGGACTTCATGTCAGCCTAAAATTAACTACATATATCTCCGCCGGATAGAAGTTATCGGCTCATCGGCTGTCAGCTGCATCGGCGTGACAAGATGTTTAAAAAACTCAAGCAGAAGATAAACGAGGAGCAGTCCCCGCAGAGGAATGCGCAGTCACCTCAGCAGGCCCAGGTTAGTTGTTGTGTTGGTGGGAGCTTACAAGCTAGGCTAACATCTGTTTACATTGCTCAGGCACTAGCGAAGGAGGCTAGCTGTCGTTTCGCAGACGTTATGATTCGCACTCCGAAATTGATTGATTCCAATATTTCATAAACATATCTTTTAGCTGGCAGCTATCGTTTAACGGTTTACTTGTATTCTCAGTGGCAATTTGCTGTCTTCTAAACGTTAGCGTCATGCTAAGTACTTTAGCTGCCTAACTCGACTGCTGCTAATAAGGTGCGTTCAATAAAACTTTACCACGTCATCTCAGGTACAAAAACAAACAAACAGAGCGTGATCTTTGTTTGCCTGAACTTAAGTCATGGATCCTATAATACACACAGACATGCTTGTCTGTGTTATGTTGCTTTCATTGGCTGAAAGGGAACGTCCGCTTGCAGCTGTAATTGACATATGCAAATCCAGCGAGTGCAAAGAGCCAGCTGACATCAGAGAAACTAATGTATGAGTTAGTGAATAGGTGGAAACGCTGCTGCAACTGGAAGCTACCATGGTCCTTAAATGAAACGGCATCGTATCAATGTTTTCCATTCGATAATCTTATTGGTGTATTCCTCTGTGGGTTGAACAACGATTATTTGACCTCTTTAGAGGTGAGGTGTATCATTTTCTTTTAAAATACAAAATCCACATTTCAGTGTTTTTTCAGTTTTTAACCTCATTTGCTTTAGCTGTTAAAGGCCACTAATTACATCATCTATTATACATGTGTCAGAGGTAAAACGCCCATTTTGATAGTCAGTGACATTGTTTTGTCTACTTTCTTGTTTGTATTGCTCTCTATGCACCTGTGGATTTCATTTTATTACTTGTTTGTGACTACATTTCATGACAAAAAAGCCAAGCAGAAAGTGACAACGACAGGGAAGAAGAGTGTAGTTTGGGGAGATGGATGCTGTATTCTTTTCTTTTTTTTTAACATTGATACTAGTTATTTAATTTATTTGAACAGATGGGCAGTGGAGACCGACGCAGCAGTCAAACCCCCCCGTTTCATTATGAAGGCTCACCCTCGAGCAGCGACAGAGAGGTGAGAATGGGGTCGGCTTCTTCTAGAAATGTTGAATATCTATGCGCTCAAACTGTTGCCCGCAGATAAGTCGCGTTATACCCTGAGCTCATATTCCAATGTTTCTGTTAGTCATGCGTTTGTTACGCTCAGTGCTTCCTCAATAACACACCAGCCCGTTTTTGCCAGTTGTCAGTGACCAGGTGACACTTTCAGTGTACGCTACAAGAGTGTAGGCTACTGATTTCCACCATTCTGTATCTACTTTCAAATAAAATACTCTCAACGTATTTACTGAATTAATTACAACAAATACAAATCTGCCCTCATGATTTTGCGAAAAAGAGATTCCCAGTTCGATGCATTGGTGGAGCAGGCATGTGTGTGACTAATGGATGTTTTTTTTCCTCTTCATTTTTTTGCAACATTTTTGCCTGTAGATATGGGCGAGTCTATGCAATACGTCCTTGATTTATTACGTGGAGGCACACCGGCAATGAGTTACCAACCGTTACTGTGAGATTGATGATGCAACAACTGTAAATCCATTTTAGCGCTGGTATGTGGATGGTTACAGTTAAGCCTGTATGATCGTCCCATACAATAAAATGGCCTCATTCATGACAAGATCTTACATTTCAACACTGCCAGACTGCGAGTTGGAATAGTGACGGGGCCCCTTTTGCTCAGGTTTTTATCCTCTACTTTCTTCCTTATCCTTTGGAGGCACACATGTGTTGTTTCGCCCTCAACTTCTAATCATTACAGCCTATTTTTCCACCGCACAAACCTTTTACTTTTTGGCATCTCGGAAAGGGTCTATTTGCTTATTAGAGGGCAAATTCGGCAAATAACTTGCAGAGTTAAGACTCCATGCAGAGTCCATGCAGAGATGTCAAACGGTTCTTCATAACATTAGTGTTGATCGAGTGTTTTTTCTTTCTTGCTTTTCATAATTTCTTTCTATCCCATGTAGTGTCCCTCTCTTTCTCTCTGTCTGTCTGTCTCTCTCTTTCTCTCTGTCCATCCACACATCCGTCGGCTAGCCTCTGTCTGGGTAGACACTCCCTTCGGCGCTCTTTCACACTCATGCTGTTGTTTTTCTCATTGCTCTCTGTGTTCCTCTCCTTTTCCCCCCACCTTTTGTCCCGTTACGGCACTGACGGGGTCAGATGCTGGCCGGGATGATAGCAGAGCCCGCTTTTCTCTCAGAGTATACTATCTTTGCTCTGGACCATTCAAAACAACCCCAAACGGCCCAGGTAGCCAGTGTGGTGAGTTTGTCCTCACTTCCTGTCTCTTCCTCCTCACCTTTCTCCTCCTCCTCCTCCTCTCGCCCTGTTCCTTCCTCCCGTCTCCATGCCTTTGGGGAATCGGTAGAGGACCGTGGCCCCAGTAGGGACAGCTTGTTCCCTGCTTTCTGTCTCCTGTTTCCTTTGGATAAAGCAACAAGAAGGCATCTCATATGGAGGCTAACCCTGCATCCGATGGCAGTTATGGTTTAAGTTGTGGAATAGAAGCTTGTGTGCTTTCCGCTGTATGTCGGTGTATCGGCCCACCTTTCAGTTCTTGTAGTCTGCTACTGAAGAAACTATTGCTCCTTTGTGTTCAGGTGTCCTTAGTTGCTTGCCTTATAGACCCCCCCCCCCCCCCAACCCTCTCCGATGTTGCCTGGCCCGTGTCCCCTCGTCCCACAAGTATGTTTATTTGGAGAGTTGCCATTTACATTTTACAAGCCCCAGCTAAGCAGTCGAAATGTTAAATAGTTTGTAACTTTTCCAAATAAACAAAACGACCGGAGCCCCTTTTGTAGATGCACAAAATGTAGATGTGTTTTCAAATGTGGAGGCAGTTAGAAGACTAGAAGACAACAACAATTAATCAAATTCTAAATGCAAACACTAAAATCATTTTGCTAACATTCAACACTTCTATTTACACGTATATGTCCGTAACCTTAAACCTCTAAACCTCTAAAATGGATTAATAAATAAGATATTTGTGTTTTCACTACTAATGAACTACTCTGTGTAAAGGTAGTCAGGATCGCTTCTTACACATCCTCCAACATCAAGTCTATTTTGATAGACTCATTTCAAACTGTTTCATAGTAGTACAGGGATATGATGTGTAATAATACATAAGCATACATTAATAAGTATATTTTCTCATGTATATATCTCAGGGTCAAGTGTTCCGACTTTGTCAGTCTTTTTAAGAAAACCCTGTTAAAGTGGATACACTAATATTTAAGTCATATTGAGCAGTTGTTCTTGTTTCACTTTGCTGATATTTGACTTTAGAGCAGACGAGTCATTGCTCTGCAGTATTGTAATGTGCTGTAGCTACAAAGACCACTTATGCGATTAACCACAAATATCCGAATTATATCCACGTCTCTGTCGCGTTCCATCTACGTATCATTCCAAATTCTAAACATGTCCTCACTCACAAAATGTTCATTGCTCAGTCCAATCACAGTAATTCATCCAACCATATCATCCATTTACTAATGTTTTACTTAGTACTTTAATGTTTGACATTTTATTTTGGCGCTACAAACTTTTTTTCCAGCATTGTTTGTCACTAAATTTAAGAAATCGCTCCGTTTTTTTGGAATTATGTTTATGTTGTTGCAGCTGTAGACACAATTGCGAGTATCATGATTTTGAATCCGCTCTGATTTTAATCGGTCGTTTGTCGTCGGTGAGAATTGGGTGGTGTGCTTGGACGTGCTGAAAGACAGTGCTTGAAACCTCATCTGTATTTACCCTTCTGGAACAGTAAAATCAGGGCTTTCTTTCTGTTCATTTAGCTTTTGTGACGCACACATTACACACAGCAGAGTGAAAGTAAATGAATTGATTTGGTTTTAAACCTCACCCATCCCTGACAAAAGAAACACTCCAAGCATCATTGCAGTTGCGTTGTAAGCCAAACAGATCCTGGAAGTGACTTTCATCAACAACCTCTGAATCAGTACAGTAACGTTGAAGGTTTTGCACTGTAATGCAAAGGAAGGCAGTAGCTTGGAGCTGGACAAGGGAGGAGAAAACTTGCTTATCCTGCTTCTAACAAGTCAACTAAACCAACTAAGCCGCTAAATGTCCACTTAAATTAGGATTCTCTCATAATACAGCTGCACACTGCACTGCCAAGCATCTTTAATTCAAAAACCAGCTGCTCTTCTTGACTTTTAACTGTCTTGTTTGTTTTGGCGTCACGGCCGTTATGTAGTCTAGTCTTAACCCTTTATGTTTTGGTAGAGATGCCTTCTCTTATGTATTTAACCCCTCTGTTTTTTCCAAGTTGCATGAGGGTACCCGTTGCCCCTGCATTGCTCCCAGCAATTCTAATATTGCTCCCTCCAGAGTAATCAGGGAGAGCCAAGCTGGGTGTGGATGACTAACTGGCCCAGGAGGAGCCCTCTGGCACAGTTTTCCTTTCCTCTCATAATGTATTTTATCTGCAGAGTACGCCTACAGGTGGCGCAAGATCTCCCAGAGGTAGCATCAACGGGGATGGAGGTGCTTCTCCTCATGTAGGTTTTTGTCGCTCAGCCGATCTTCGGAAATCTTCTGAGGCTGTGGCTCATTGTTCGTAACGTTGTATGCGATGTTGTGACCCTCCCCAGCAGAGAGAGGAGACGCAGTCGTTTGCCCAGAAACTGCAGTTGAGGGTTCCCTCGATGGAGTCGTTGATTCGTGGTGGCGCCAGTCGGGCAGAGAACCTGTTCCGCTCCCCCTCGAAAGAAAGCCTGGTGCGAAGCTCATCGCGGGACTCCCTGACCCCTTTGGGGGAAAGCGAGTCCCCGGGCGCCCCCTCGTACGACCCCCCGTCAGATATTGAGAGCGAGGCGGAGGAGCCGCCAGGCAGCGCAGAGTCCCTTTCCAAAGAGCAGCTGTTGCACCGCCTGCTACGAGTGGAGAGTAGCCTTGGGAAGTACAGAGGGAAGTACTCCGAGGTAAGTTGTTCGTTAGGCAGACCTAGAAATGTATAACAGAGTTACTTTGATTCCTCCTCATTCGTGATTGTTTTTCTCTCTGATTCTCCCCCCACCCTCCTTTTACGTCCACTAACGTCCACTTCTTAACCAGCTGGTTACTACGTACCGCACAGTTCAACGAGAGAAAGAAAAAACGCAGGTAATTTCTTCAGCAGGAACCACCATGTTGTTGTTTTTTATTCGTCGGACTGAAGATATGTGGCATCCTGAATCAGAATTCTGTTTCCTCCCCTCAGATCATCCTCAGTCAGAGTCAAGATAAAGCTCTCCGCAGGATCGGGGAGCTGCGGGAGGTACGGCCATATGTTCTAAATGTTGCCATGTCCCGAGGTCATGTATCCATCTTCCTTTTTCTTTGATGCATCATTTACGTGTTAGTGAGCATATTGAATGACCTCTAGGAGCTACAAATGGACCAGCAGGCCAAGAAGCACCTACAAGAGGAGTTTGATGCTGCGCTGGAGGAGAAGGATCAGATGATCACTGTGCTCCAAACACAGGTGAGTGTTGGTTCCAGGGTGGGGACGTGGTGATGGTGGTGAATGATTTTCACGTATGCATGGCACCAAAACATTATACAATACATTGGATTGACACTGATTTGAAAATCTTACACTTAAACATTTTACATTAAATCTGTTAAATGCGCTTTCTAAACAGGTCGCTCTGTTAAAGAAACGAACCAAGGGCGTCTCTGACGGCGCTGTGCCACTCGAGGGGGGCGTTCCTCAATCTGAAGATGCAACCTCCTCCACACAAAGTCCTTTAAAGGAGCAAGGAGTGGAGCTTGAAGGCACTGAGGGCAAGCAAATCTTTTACTTATTCTTTGGTTTAGAACTAAAAGCGGTGTTTAATCTTTTTTTAATGAATGCATTTCATTTTCTGGGCAGGAGAGGGCAACAGTGATCCAACCAAACTCATGGAGGCTTTGCAGAAGAGAGTGAAGAGGCAGGAAAACCTGCTGCAGAAGTGCAAAGAAGTGATGCGAACACACAAGGAGAGGAGCTCCCAGCTGGGCAGTGAGAATGAGACCCTGCAGGAGCAGCTGCAGGAGAGACTGCAGGAGCTGGAGAAGATGAAGGTGCTTAATCTGTGTTCATCCCCAGTGATACTGGAGTTTGGACAATAACCAAAAGGACCTTTTTACATCAAATTCATAAATCTGCTAATTTGGTATTTCTTGAAGACTGATCAAAATGAGGCTGTGATACCTCAAGTGACTGAATGCTGTCTTTACTGTTTAGGGTGATTCGTGTTGAGAGTCTTAACGGTTCACTGATGATTTCAGTCAATTATCTCAGGCGCACAGAGGGTTGCTGTTGCTCCCAGAGTCCGAGCATACAAATTCTCTGGCGAAGCTCCACGGTTCATGTCAAGTCAGCGTGACTGAACCGTTTGTTTTTTTTATTTCCAAACTTCAAGCCGATAATAATAGACTGCTCGTCCGCTGCATGTGACGATTGACTTGTCTTCCCTTTTTTGCTAATGGTTGTAGTGAAGCTGCTCTGCGTTTGGGAACAGGGCCTTCCTGTGTCAGGAAAAGCAGAGGTTAACAGGCGTTCAGCCCTCTTAAGCAGCATGAAGGCATCCTGCAACTGCCAGGCTGTGCAGTGCTCATCCTCTTCCCATAAAACAAACCATCTGTCGAAGATTCCAGACCTTCAGCTTGGAGGGTTTTAAAATGGTTTTATATAGACTCTGGTTTACACAGTGTTGTATTCTCTGTTGTATTATGTATATTTACAGTAAGACCATTCATATGTACCATTTTTCTGCTTAGATACTAAGGCCTTGTGGTCCGCAAGGATCGAACAAGGATTAAAATACAGACAGTGCGGCGTTCCCTTTTCTGTAACCGTTGGTTTCACAGCAGTGCCACAGAGACATAGCCACTACATGCCGCTGCTGCTAAAGTGGGCTGTAATTTGGGTCGGCTTGTTGGTTTAGCTGGGCTCGTGTGTCGGGTTATTTTGCTTGTGGGTGAGGCATCCTGGGTGGCAGAGAAAACATCTCTGTTTGAAGTTATCTGACCAAAAGCCGATGCAGGATCCAAGTCTGAAAATCCAAATAGGATCTGCGTGAAGTACATGAAATTCTCATTTGTAATTTTGTCACAATGTTTGTGTTTATAGGATCTGCACACCACAGAGAAGACTAAGCTGATCACTCAGCTCCGCGATGCCAAGAACCTCATTGAACAGCTGGAGCAGGACAAGGTGAGAGAGGGGGGCTCAGGCTTTAGTCACGTCTTGATTGAAGGTCCTGCAGAGACCTGTATTTTATTGACACGAAGGAGTCCGACACTTTGAAGTCCAATAAGGTTTCCCTTGAACTTTGACCCCAACTCTGCAGGAAGGACAGCAGCATGATATCTGTGTGAGAAATGCTAAAAGCATTTAACGTCCAAAACGATTTACTAAACTCAATTTTGCATTGTAAAATACAGAGTGAACATCTGTTTGTCTGTTTATTTGCTCTGACTCTACAGTTAATAGGTTGATAATGCTTGATGGCGTACTTTCTTTCAGGGAATGGTGATTGCTGAAACAAAGAGGCAGATGCACGAGACTCTGGAAATGAAGGAAGAGGAGGTTGCACAGCTACGCTCCAGGCTGCATCAGGCTACGGTGCAGAAAGAAGAATTACAGGAGCAGAAAGAAAAGGCTGAGAAATCAGGTGAGTGGAATCCACTTCTGGAAGTGAACATGCAAAGGTCTTTCTGTATATTCTAATAGCATTTTCTCCATCAAAGCATTTGAAGAACTCGAACGAGCGCTGGGTGCAGCTCAGAGGGCGGACGAGGCCCGAAAACAGCTGCAGGTTCAGCTGGAGGAGCGAGTGAAAGATGTTGAAGTGGCCAGTGAGGAAGAGCGGAAGAGTCTGCAGCAGGAACTCACGAGGGTCAAACAGGAGGTCGTCACCATCATGAAGGTCAGAGAGGCAATGACATTACCTTAGCACAGTGGTTCTCAACCTTTTTAGTGCTGTACCCCCTACAAAATGTTTCTTCTTCAACCCGTCTGTGCCATCGGTGTCTGATTGACTGTTAACACTGAAACTACACAAAGCTTTGGGTGGGTTGCACCTTGTGAACGTGTTTTCAGCAGCAGTGCTGCTTCGTTTCACCCGCGACTCGTTTTGTTTAAGCTTATAAAACAGCAGTAATTCACAGGTGATGAGGGAGGCGCGCGTGCCAGGTTGAGTCAAAGCATTCTGAATAAAACGATCCCCCATTTGAGAACCACTGCGGGAGGAGTTGGTTTTTCTGGTTGTGTCTTTTAGACCATAACTTGTGATAGTTGCTTATTAGAAGCTATTTAGAAACGATTTATAACCAACATGGAGGACTCCGCAAGGGAAACATATTCTCATTGAATTTATTCACTTCTTTCCAATGTAAGTTATGCTTTAAAGTGTCTTTGAGGTTCATTAAAGCACATATTATCCTTATTATCCATATTATTATTAACAATTTTAGAAGTCATCGGAGGAAACTGTTGCTGATTTGGAAAAACAACACAGTGAAGCTTTGGCTGCTAAAGAAGAAGAGATGAGTGTCCGAATCAACAACGCTGTGGTATGTGCCCGAGGTTTAAAGTCGTCTAATTTAACACTGTAACCGTGTGAATAAGATGAAATACCTTCACTTTTGAATTTTGATGTGATCTGTTTATGCTGCTTGTGTATGTAGGAGCAATGCAAAGAAGAGTTGTCCCTGCTAGGGAAGGAGCGGGAACAGCAGTTCTCTCTGGCTCTGGAGGATGTGGAGTTACAGAAGATCGCTGTGAGGACAGAGGCTGATAACAAGGTGAAAGAGATACGGTTGGAGCTGGAAGTTGCAAAAACTGTGAGTGGTTTGCAGTATTTTTCTATACATATGTAGTTATAGGGAGACATTAATTAGGGCTGACTGAATCCTCTGATGCTCAAGTTGCTAATTGTCGTGTTAACACTATAGTGCTGCTTTTCATTTATTTATGAAATGGAATAATGCATGTAAGGAACATTTCTAATTGGCTAAACACAAGTGCTATATTTTAATTGTCCCTTGAAATATTGTGCTGTTAAAATACGATTGACCGTTTTATGTCGTATTAAAATCCTGTGAAATGATAACCCTTCGGAGAATTCATAGAACGATCTGACTACTTGTGTGTTTGTGGTTGCAGAGAGTATTGGAGCTGGAGAGCACTCTAGAGAAGATCTCACAAGATGGATCAAGTGTCTCCCATGAACTTTCTGGTCAGTTGGAGGAGCTGAAGGTCAAACACAAAGAGGAAATTGCCGCGTTGGAGGAGAAGCACCAGGAGCAGCTGGAAAAGCACAAGGGCACCCTAACGCAGCAGAACCACCTCGCTCTGCAGGAGCTCGAGGAAAAACACAGGGTCCAAGTGGAGATCCTTCTCAAAGATAAAGACCTGCAGCTCCAGGCACATGTGGAAGACATGAACCAGAAAATCTTGGAGAAACTCGATGCAAAGCAGGCAGAGCTGGAGGCACTGTCAGCGGAACTTTCTGAGGCTTTGAAAAATAAACAGCTCCTGGAGGGGAAGTTGGTGGCAGCTGAAGATGCTCACAGTTCAGCCCAACAGCAACACGAGAAGAGCTTTCGAGATCACATGGAAAAGCACAAGGTAGAGCTCGCGAATATCAAACAGGAGCACAAGCAGTCACTTGGCGGGGTCAAGAAAACTCTTAAGGAGGAACTTAACGCGTTGCGGATTGTTCTGACTGAGAAGGAAAAGGAAATTAAAGAACACATGCTGAGAGAAAAAACACTACAAGAGGAGTCAAATTCCATTGTGCAGGAATTAAATGTCAAAGTCAAGGAGCTGGAGGAGCTGCAGCAACATTTGTCACAGTCCCAGCTAGAAAGTGGAACCCTAAAGGAATCTAACGCGCAGCTGGGTAATATTGCCGAGGATCTTCATCAGTGCAAGAAGGATTTGACCGATATGGAGCATCGCCTGGAAGCAGCAAAGAACGACCAGCAACACAAAGAAAAGGCACTTCAAGAACTAGAGGACAAATTACAACAGACCAAGAAGCAGCTGTCGGAGCAGAAGAAGTCATTTACCGCAGAACTGAACACTAAGCAGGAAGAAGGAGCTCTCATTAAGAAACAGCTGGAGGATGAGAAAGCTGCCCTCGAGAAAAAGATGAAAAACACAGTTACTGAGTTGGAAGATAAGCTGAAATCGCAGGAAACAAAGATGGAAAAGTTTAAACACAAGGCCAAAGAAATGCACGAGAGCTTTAAGAAAAAGCTGCAGCAGACTGAAGAGACCTTGAAGCAGGAACTGGCAAAGAAGGACCTAGAGCTTCAGAAGACCGAGCAACAAGTGCAAGAGAAAATTGTAGAGATGGCCCAAAAAAGCTCTCACGGCATCAGCAGTGCGATGTCAGAGCTGCAGGCCAACCACAAGGAAGAAGTGGAGAAGATAAACAACACACATAAGCACGAGATCGAGGAGCTGGAGCATCGCTGGGTGGAGAAGTTGGCACAGCAGGAGGAGGAACTAATGGAGAAACACTTGCACACACTACAGGAGAAGGCTCAGGACCTGGAGGAAGCTGCTCAGCAGCTGAGCAGAGCCAAGGAGCAGAACGAGCAGGTATCGCGCGAAATAAAGGATCTAAAGGAGGACCTGGCCATCCGAGAAACCACGGTGCAGAAGCTGCAAGAAGAGCTGAACGGAGCGGCGGTGAAGCTTGAAGCGTTGTCTCACAGTGAGGCGTTGCTCGTGGAACAGATGGAGTCGGTGGAGAGGAACCTCAACCAAGCGCTGAACGAGAGGAACTCCCTCCAAGATGAGCTCAACTCGACGCGGGAAGAGAACAAAGAGAATTTGAAGACCTTGGCGGGAAAGTTGAAGGAAGCAGAGAAGCAGTGCAAGTCGCTGAAAGGCTCCAAATCTAAGGAGAGCAAGGAATTGCAGAAGAAAATGGAGGAAACCGCAAACCAGCTACAAGCCAAGGAAGCAGAGTTCCAACAGCATTCGGTTATGACCAGAAACCAAATGGAGCACTACTGTAAGGAGGTCCAGTCCAGAGTGGAGTGTGGATCCAACGAACTGTGTCAACGGGTTGAATGTAGGCTGAACGAGCTGAAAGACGGACTGCTCCGGAGCCAGAAGAAGGTTGGGAACCTCAAAAACGTCATCCTCACTAAATCAGATCGAATTTGCACCTTGGAGGAGAATCTCCGCCAGCAGACGGAGGAGAACCAGAAACTATGCATGTCACTGGAACAGATGTCTGCTCAGGTAAACGCTCATGCAGAGCACGTCGAGGCCTTAACACGCGACAAAGAGAATCGCTCTCGATCTGTCGAGGAGAAAGCTCTGCAGATTGAGGAGCTGAGCGAAGCGAGCCGCGTGGCGTTGGAGAGCGTTAAAAGCCACGAGTTGCATATCAGCAACCTGGAGACTATCACTGGAGACTTGAAAAAGCAGCTCGCAAGTAGCATAGAAGAGAAGGAGGAAGCCATAAGTCAGCTGAATCGGCAGTATGAAGAGCAGAGACGACAGACGGAGGAGATCGTTGGGAGGTTAGAGCGGGAGAGAGAGTCTGCTTTGGGAGAGGCCGAAGCCCTCAGGAACAGTCTCTCTGAGCGCGAGAAGACGACCGAGGCCCAGTTCAGCCAGAACAACAACACTATAACATCTCTGCAGGCCCGGCTCAACCAGCTGGAGCGAGAGATCTCGGAAAAGAATGAGGCCCTGGGGACGCTGACGGCAAGTATCGACAATCAGGCCATCAGCAAGTCCGAAACGGACCAGGCGCTGAGCGAGAAGGAGCGGGAGGTCGGCGGCCTCACCTCCGAGCTCGGCGGGCTTCTCGAGCAGTTGGCCTCGAAGACCCGAGAGTGCGAGCAACTCGCCGCCGACCTCGAACGGCAGCGCGGCATCGGGGAGGAGGAGAAGGGCGCGCTGGCGGAGCAGCTGCAGCGGACCCAGGCGCAGTGCACTCAGAGCGGTCACGCGGAGCAGGAGATGGGCGGAAAGCTCGCCGCCCTCGACGAAGACAACCAAAAGCTCAGGCGCCAGCTCGAGAGTCAAAGGGAGGAATTTGAAAGGATGAGAGATGAAGTCGTAAAGGGGAAAGAGGAAAGTCTGAAGGCGGCGCAGGAGACGTTGTCCGCAGAGAGCGCCCGGAAGATGTCGGAGCTGAAGAAGAAAGCCGAGCAGAAGATCAGTCAGGTTAAAAAGCAGCTAACCTCGCAGCTCGAGGAGAAGGAGCAAGTTGTCCGGGCTCTGCAGACCAGCCTGGAGGAAGCCAGGGGCGACGTAGCCACCGGCAAGCAAAACACAGCAACCTTGGAGGAGAAAACGAAAACACTGGAGGACGCTCTCGTCAAGCACAAGGAAGAGCAGGAGCAGCGACTTGAGCAGATCTTACAGAACGAGAGGCTCGAGAAAGAAAGGACTTTGGAGGAATTGAAAAGCTCTTACGAAGAAAAGTTGTCATCCCTTCAGGCAGATGCGGCGCTCAAAGGAGCCGAGTCAGCGCTGTGCGAAATCCGGGCGAAGCTGAACGAAGCAGAGGAGCGGAACGGAGGCCTGGTCGCCGAGATGAACCGCCTGAGAGACGAAATATGTGCGAAAGACGGCCAGCTTGAGGAACATCAGGCAACGATTAAGCAGGCTCAGAATCCGGCTGGAGCAGAGGGGGCGAAGGTGGAACAGAGCAGCGTGCAGCAAACCGGGAGCGCGATGCAGGCCGAGGTGGAGAACCACTCCACGATGCAAGGAGAGCACGACGATTCTCCGGGGTCCCTCCACAGCGACCTGAGACAGGTGAGGAACGAGAAGGAGAAAATTCACAAAGACTTCGTCAGGTTGCAGAAAGACATGCGGGCGCTGAGGAAGGAGCACGAAAAGGACCTCGAGTACATGAAAACCGAGTTGTTGGAGGAGAATGAGAAAAAGCTCAAGTAGGTTCATGGCGTCAATGTGGTCAATTTCAATATTTCAGCCTGTTTTGCCCCAAATAATGAATTCCATTTCATCTGCTATCTGTCCCCATAGACTGGAGTTGGAGGATATGGAGATGAAGCACAACTCTGCTCTCAAGCAGTTAATGAGGGAGTTCAACACACAGATGGCTTTGAGGGAGACGGAGCTCGACGCAGCCGTGAAGGAGGCCATCGGTGAGATTGGAGGAATCCGTTGTGCTTTCATGAGAGGAAACTGACGAGGTTCACAGCCGCGTTGTGAAGTATGGGAAACGAGTGCTTCAGACTGCTGTTTTTAGTTGTGAGGAAGTCCTTGCTGTATACAGCAGTTTCCCTCTAATTTTGGCAGCCATATAACAGCGGAAAATCCAAGTGGATATAATTTGTCTTTCATGTATAGCCGGGTGCAACGACCACACGATGGATTTTTAATCACTGTACTTGGCGAAACCCATTGAAGGGATCTTTGCATTTGGGAAGCAGCGATTAGCCGTGTTTCCCTGTTCCCTTAATGTGTTGCATTCCGAATGGGGGAATATGAGCAGTTTGGAATATGATTTTTTGTTATGCAAGTTCTCACTCTGGCTTTTCTCCCGTTCCCTTTGACGCAGCAAAGGCCCAGACTGTGGAGGCGGAGCTCATGAGCAGCCACCGCGAGGAGGCCTGCCAGCTGAGGAAGGAGATCGGCGAGAAGGAGGATGATTTGCACAGAACTGTTCAGAAATATGAGGAGGTTTTACAGGTGCTCTGAAAAGATGAAGCTGCAAAAACATTTTATACAGTCGTTTTAAAACAATAAACTAAGCCGCCGTTAGAAGCTATCGGTGCGCTGGTCTCCCTGCAGTCTGAAGCAGAGGTTCCCAACATTGTGTTGTCAGACATGCACACATGATTACTTATCTATTCCTTGTATACTACCAAACTAAAAATATATATACTTTTAACTAGTGTTTTCAACGGTTAATGCAGCTGTTTATTTGATAACTACTTGATCTACTACTTATCCATGAGAGTTTAGTTGTCATTGTGCTGTCATGACCTTTTAAATTCATCTTTTCATCTATTGATTTTTATTGTTCACATTGTTAGTTTGTTTTAGCTAAATTGATATGGGATTCTTTGATTAGGAATGAGTTAATACCATCTGCTACCTTTACAATCCGTCTACATTTCCTCTGGCACACACTCCTGTGGGGAGAGGTTTGTCTGAATTATCAATGAACGTCTGGTATAACATTTTCTCCCTCGCCGTCTCCAGATATAATTACGTTTGGGATGTCTGAAAACACAAGCAGCGGGTGATTAGACCGGCATACTTGAGTTGTGATGCTGAGATGAAAAGTTAGGAAATGACTCAGCCGTTCTTTATTTTGTCAGAGTCGAGAGGAGGAGATGGGAAACAGAGTTTGGCAGATTCAGAAGGAGCTGGAGGAGTTGCAAACAAAGGCCCACGACACTGCTGAGGTACAAACATGTCTGACCCGGTCCATATTCACCAGCTCCAACATCTGTGACTGATGTCGTCGCTCGTTGAGGCATTGGGAATATTTTTGGGTTTACACAGATGAAAGCAATCATACAGGCCGTTAAAATATATGCGACTGGAGGTTTTAGATTAAATTCATACAGCAATTCTGTTGAAATCATCAGTCATTGCAATGGCTGAATGAAATAACAACGGCTGTCAAAAATCCCTTATTTCTCAGCCCCCCCTTCTTTCCCTCGGGAAGGGGGGGGGGCTGTCTGATGTAAGAATTATGATCCGGATGTATTTTTTGTGTCCGCGCCACGATGTCGTTTCAGGTACCTTTTTTATTACTTCAAGGTTCAACGTCCAGTTTAACAGACTCGTCAGTTATCGGTTATCTTCTCCTTCGCTTTGCAATTGAAGGATTCCGAGCTTGGGGACCGCTTGCTCGCATACTTTGCGCTCATCAGTCTCTCGCTCCGGTCGTGTGGCTGCGCTCCAAAGGGCGCCGGATGCTGTGGCGCTCGTTTGAAAATCTCAGGAATGTTCCCCTCAAAAAAAAAGACAAAAGAAAAAACAGAGATTGCGAAGCTGCAGCCAGCCTCCATCCCTGGTCTCAATTATCATCCTACGAGGTGATTCCAGGCGTTAGATTTATACTACAGCAATGCTCACGGGCTCTTGCTGCACACTGGAGAGGGGCCAGATGGGACGAATGGACCCCCACGCAGATGTTTTACCCAGGTGTTGAGGTTCCACGGGACCGCTGCTCACGTCTTCTACCTTTTTTGCCCTGTGTCCAAAAGCACACAAACACAGAGAGTTGCACTGCTCCCTCTCTGGTGCATTTTTGACTGGTGAGGTAATGACTTTATGAGTTCATGGTCAGGGAGGCCTTTCCTCACTGAAGGCCTCACAGACCATTCTTCATTTTAGACAGTCAGTGTGTTTCTCCAAAGAGACATCATGCAAACACGAGGGACAGACACGGGAGGAATTCTGTCAGTCCTTCTGATCTTTACCGGGCCGATATTGATAGACCGGCGTTATTCTATTCGTTCATTATCATTTCAAAGACCAAACTCAGCAGTTTATATTCATGTAACAAACCCTCAAAATCTCTTTGTTGTTGTTCTTTTTTTGGCCACAGATGAGTACAGAAGAACTACAGGTATGTGAGCTGACAGTATCTGGTTTTACTTTCTGCCATCCATGTTATTCCACTCCATCGAACGCGCGTCACAGTCACACGTGTGTGCGTGCGCTCTGCATTACTAGTTTCACCGACAGGTTTGTCCTTCTCCACGTCAGGCTCAACTAGCCGAGAAGACAACTTTGCTGAGTGAGGCTCGTCTGAAGGAGCAGGGCTTCGTCGAGAGAGTGAGTGTGGGACCCCAGCCCCCCCCCTGGGTGCACAGGCACGAGCGGATGGCATCTCCCATGAAGTGTGTTCCCAGGACTCGGCTCGCCTCCAGCCAGAGCAGCTACTGCTCTCCTCCTGCATCAACTTTATTACAAAGCACATCTGCTTACATTTGGTTTAACGCTATAAACAATCGCAGCACAGCTCCCCCCCACAGTTTTTCTCACACGCAGCGTCATTCTGGCAAAGATCCGCTGGAGATGGTCACACAATGCTGCGCAATTATTAGGGCTAACGCATAGGTTGGACCCACTGGGGTCGGATAGCTTTTTTAAAAGTGACTAATCTGTGTGTGTGTGTGTGTGTGTGTGTGTTTCTCCACGGTAGATTCACTCGCTTGAGGACAAGATGAAATGTTTCCACCGGGCCACTGTTGTAACTCATCTCGGGAGCTCATTTAAAGGTAATGGCAACACCATGAATCACTTAGTTCTGCTTCTCGAGCCAATTTCCCTTTTAGCTCAGCACAATCAGGATGCCACACAAAATGCTTGAACAAAGTGCGATACCGTGGGAAATGTGTTGTTTTTGAACCTGTGATGTGTGATCATACATAGCGTTAACATGTGAATTTGGTAGTTAACCGTCCCAATAGGTAGCTGCTGTGTAGGATCTTGGGAGTGTTGACACACTACCAGTAGCCTGCCCAGTCTGCCAGCACCGCTCATCGCCGCGTGGATCAGAGATCCTGAGAAGCGTGTTGGGGTGTGTGGTTTGGTTTGAATATGCAGTCTGGTAAAAGGCTTGATGGTTAAGATGAGTGGTGCGGCGTTGATGAGGGTTTGGAGAGGCGGTCTGCATCTGGTAAGGGTTCGGGTTAGACAAATAACCCATGTGGTCCGGTTAAGCCTCTGGGTGCTGACCATAAGTCAACGCAGTATCCCCGAGTACATCATAAAGCGAACCTGGTGTGTGAGATCGAGTGGACTCAACCCTCCTCTTACGGCTTCCCTGCTGGTGTAATAAAGAGAATCTGCTGTCAGAAAAAGGGGGTGACGAAGACCCCATCGTTGAGTTTAATGGAGTTTGCAGATTTGGGTTCTCACGTCTCCCACACAGACTTTTACTTCTTCGATCCTTTACTTACAATAAACATGCCACGCCCACGCTGTCCCGTGTTGCTTTGGATTACAGCGCTTATTAGTGAACGCATATTTAATCAATCTTCTCAAAGTATAGAGCTTTTGTTTTTCAGGTGGAAGGGCTTTTAATGGATGGTTTCATGTGGGGTCGGGTGGTCGGCTCCACTGGAGCAACGTGGGGTCAGGAGGACAAAGGCTATAGGATTTATTGGTGACCCCTGACTTCAAACGAGGGATCAAAGACTTGTTTTCACTTGTCTCTTCCTCTCCCCTGAGCGCTCGCTCTCTGCAGGCGAATGCAGCAACAGTCAGCCTCGTCTGAATGATGATTCCAGACAAACCGAGACCAAGTGGGTGTTGTTCCATAGTGAAGAGCTGAATGGGGGATTTCAGTGGTAGAAGCAGTCGTCTAAGTGTTACCAGCCATTGAACACAGTTTCCCATTCATAGTTTTTAGAGGCTTGTTGGCGTTTGTAGCTCTGGGCGTGGAAGTAAAACGTTCATTCTTTGACTCTTGTGGTATAAGTGGGGTGATGCTGAGCTCTACAAATCTTTTCTGTGCTTCTATTTGCTTCAACGCAAACACTTTCTCGGGTTGTTCTCTTCAGTCAGCTTGAGCGTTTGACAGTGAGGACGAGCGTTGATGTATGCCAGCCAAGCGAAAAAAATACAGAAATATATTTAATGTTAATAAATATATCTGAATTTAAACACTTTTTAGCAATGGTCTATTTAATTCTTTTTTTATTCCAAATGTCAGAGTTACAGTATATTTTACCAGAGAGACGTGAACACGGTGTCTGGTGTCACCGTGTCCACATTTAGTGGAGTGAAATGAAAATTCTATTCATCAAAGATTATACAGTTGATGATCACAGTGAAATGTTAACTCTTGTGTGTCTGAGCAGGTCAATGTTTTGTGCTTGTTTTCACAGAACCTGCATACAACAGCAGTGAGCCTACTGAGATGGAGTATCTGAGGAAGGTGCTGTTTGAATACATGATGGGGCGGGAAACCAAAGTATGCCTGTTTTTATTCTGTAGTGTGATACTTCAAAAAGTCATTGTTTACCATGTGCTTCAATTTTCTTTTTTTTTTTTTTCAGTTCATACTGTCTAATATTACTGAACATCAGATATTGAACATCTGTCTTCAGCTTGGATTGATAGTTGGTAAATTGAGAAATATTAGGATTCGCCATAAGTCGCTGGGCCCTATTTTCATTGCCCAAGCAGGAAGCAGTAAACCGTGTATGGTTCTTCGATAAATAGATCGACTCTCAGACAATCGCATCAATGGTCTCATCTCAGACACAGCTGGGCCAATCACAGCGACGCACGATGACAGCAGCTCAACATCTGTATTGAATCTTCTCCAGTAAATCATTGTTTAGTGAGAGTCGATTTCCATCTTTATTCTGCTGTTTTACGTTTTGCAGACGGTTAGCACTTCGTTCATGCCAAAAAAGTCATGTTGTGTCCAGTCGTGTCCGGTAAAAGCAACAGCGATCTCCATAATTAACACTTTGTGAACGGCTCCTAAAGTCAGCGGGACTGTCCCGGCTCCACAGCAAATAAGTTAGTCTTCCCGGCATTGCGGCGGACCACCCGGCGTGCAGGATGTCCCCCCAGGCGGCCTGCTAGCGTATACATCTCGCATGACGTACACGTGTGCCATTTTAAAGACACGCCGGCCTTGTTCAGTGTGGATTAGGCCGGTTCGCTTTCCTGTTTCTGATTATCCTGCGTGTTTATGGGGAAGTGCACCCTGGTAGATGGGTAGATAGGCCTGGAGTTAATTTATCTTTTTTATTTTTATTGGCGCGTTTAATTGTCGAAGAACAAGCTCCATTTCGGCTGTCAATGGTCAGTAGAGTCTTTGGAAAAAAACAACAACAACATCCTGTTATTTATTTATTTGCTGATGTGTTTGTTTGCTTTGCTCCCCGTCCACAGACGATGGCCAAAGTGATCACCTCCATGCTTAAGTTTTCTCCAGACCAGGCGCAAAAGGTTTTGGACAAAGAAGACTCGAAAGCGATCGTAAGCATCTGTTCACCTCCACAAAGATACTTTCACTCGCAAAACACACGTGACATACGTTTCTCCAGATGATCGCATGACTAATTGAGTTCCTGTCTCCTACCTCCACAGCCTTGGTTACGGTGAACGTGTGAATGATTCAGGTATTTATGGATGAAAATCTGCTGCTGCTGAAGGCGAAGACTGTCATGGATTTGATCAAGCTCTTCTCTCTGCATTTATTTGTATTGTATGTATGTGTGGTTGTGTGTGAGCATCACAGGTGCATAAGCGTGGTGTGTGCGTGGGTGCTTGTGTGTGGGTGCTTGTGCGTGCGGTGAGGTATGCTTGGGTATATAATCTAATGATATGAGGTAATTAGAGAATATGACAGGATCACAAATCTTCCATAGATCTAGTTTTACTCATTAAGTTTGTTAATATATACATTTTAGATGAAAGGAAATTGTTTTTTCTTTTTGTTTTAGAATATCTTTATACAGATTGGCTTGTGCAATAAATTATATAATTATCAGGCATCAAGCTGAACATTGTCAGTTGATTTATAGGTTTCTGTGTTGTGCTGTTGTCTGACTTCCTCTGTTAACCCGTTTATCTGTGCACATGCACCCCATTAAGATTTACCTGTGGACCTGTTTGTTGAACACAGCTTTTCTATGCTTTATATTTTCTCTACACTGACATAGAGACACAAAAACACAAACTGTAAATTGTACAAGGATAGTTGAGACTGTAAATTACACAATGAGGGCACTATGACTTGCTACACCTTTTCAGACTAACAAATTAAATCTTATTTACAGAACACAGTTTGTCACTCCTGTATCTTTATTGTCCTGCATCACCTTAAGGTATGTGTTAAAACCAGGTAAAGCTATTGGATCGAAGTGTTTAGTTTGTCTAGCAGAGGATAAAGTATGACGACATTGTGTAGAAATGTAAGCATGTGAAATGCCGACATCAAAATCCTTTATTTAGTTCCCATACAGGTAACTTATTCATTACAGGCCGACTTCTTATCAGCTACTTCTATTCTAAGAGTTGATGTATTATATATAGTGTGCTTAACCGTACACGGGACGCTGACGTGGTATTTACATGTTGTTGCACAATGTATATTTTACACTATAATAAAAATGTAAACCTCAGGTCTGTTTACCCAAAAGACTCAGCCGCAAAAAATTGAGCGGCTTGCCGAAGATTAAGAAATGAGACAAGCTGAACAAAATATTCATACCCATTTAATCTTTGCCTTTTTATTGTGAATCTTGATAGTTTATTTTGTAAGGACTATGAAAGGTCTTCAACTTAAACAAGAAAATGGAAACCAGTCTTTGACTGAGCACAAACTGGTTGGCTTTGCAAGGCGACATCGCTTTTGTTTTAAAGGGGCACTGGCTGAAAGTATCGGGAGCCTCTGCTGCTTTTATGTAGATTGTAAGATGATTTGTCCCTGCAAACCATATCAAAGGCAGCTCTTGAATGGGTTTTTCAATCATACATTTTGCAGCAAAAAGTCTGATTCTAGAAGAATTCCTTAGATTACAATATAAAGTTTACTTATATATATATTTTAACATGGCTGAAATGTAAAGGTATTGCAATGTTTTTGTTCCAATAAATAAAATCAATAGACTTCTCTTTAGTATGAAGGCTTTACTAGTGAGGGAGTTCCGCTGTTGGGGGAACGTTAGAGGGCAGCAGCGCGCCCTCGTCGCGCGTCCCCCGTGGCCGATGCGTGAAATGTGACTCTTGTGCGCCTCAAAACCCTCCTTGTGCGTGAAAATAAAAAACACTCTTTCCGGTTCTACCTGTCACATTAAAACCCTCGCTGGCTTCCCGCCTTTTATACACACTTTGACCGGCAGGGATGCTTTTATTCTTTTAATAAATCCCCTCGCATCCGGACGTGTCCACGCTAAACCTCGGCAGCTTGACGCCAGCGACCGCGTTTATCACCGCGACGGAGGAGACCGAGAGCAACAAACTTTGTCCGGTTGGCACAGAATGGAGAGGAGCTGACGCACTGCCATTTACCGGACCGTTAACTTCCCTCCTCACGCACAGACTCCGCGCTTCACCGGGAACATACAACTGAAAGATAGTTTCGTAACAGCTTCACCACTGAAGAGCTGAACATTTCCCCTCAATATTTTCCTCCCCTTGTTCCTCTTTTTCTTCTTTTCGGACACGTTGAGCGCGTTATTACGCACGATGCGCAAAGAGATGGCTTTTCTGCGGGGACACAAAACGGGAGTACAACAAGTTTTTTATGCATATCTGTCCATTTCACTGGCTTATTCTTACAATATAGACTTAGAACATCCTTTAGTGTTTCGAGGACCAAATTCTAGTTTTTTTGGCTACTCTGTGCTGGAGCATTATCACGACAACACACGCTGGTGAGTCCCACGTTTTACTGGAAATGCTGTAATGCATCGCTCTGTGTACTTGTGCAGCCCAGTGCATATAAACCACCAATCCCGCTATTCCAATGAAGCACCTTTTTGTGTTTTGTACCATCATTTCTGCAGGGTAATAGTTGGGGCTCCGAGGGCAAACTCAACGTACAGCAGCTCTGCGCATTCCCCGGGGGCCGTGTACAAGTGTCGGCTTCACAGCAACCCCGAGCGCCGCTGCACGGAGATGGACCTGGGACGAGGTCAGTCGCTCCACACACGCGAGACCAAACCGCAGAAACGTTCCCGATCCGAGCGTTGAGCTTTCCAGCATCTTTCCCTCTTCCTCTTTTTTTTTTCTTCTTTCTAAACTCCCCCAAGCATCTGTTTTGTTTTACCAGAATAATGCAGCCTTATGCTGCTCTTCACAGTGTGACATGTGTTCCGTCACTTCCGAACTGCTTCATCGAGACACCCAAAAGAAAAGAGGGCTCTGTGCGCCGAGGTCCATAGATGATTCTGATAAATACGATTTACGCTTTTGCTAATATTTTTCAAGCATGGGAGCCAAAAAGTTGAGCTCCAAACCCCCTCCTCACCACCAGCCCCCGGCCTCGGCTCTATTCTTGTGGTCAAGGAAGCAGGCTTCGCTTTAATATTCACTCCGTGCTCAGTTCGCGTGTCACCAGAAAAAGAGAACGTGCGTTACACAGTGAGCGTGTGCAGTTTGAAGCAACGCGCTCATGGACCAGAGGAGCTGAACTCTGACAGGCCAACACACAACACACTGCACAACGCACACTGCACAAAACTCAACGCACACTGCACAACCCACAACGCACACTGCACAACACTCAACGCACACTGCACAACACTCAACGCACACTGCACAACCCACAACGCACACTGCACAAAACTCAACGCACACTGCACAACCCACAACGCACACTGCACAACACTCAACGCACACTGCACAACACTCAACGCACACTGCACGCCTCACAGCTGCATGCCATTGTGCTGAACCGGTTGTCTGCAGAAAGAAAGAGAACACACTTAGGGAAGGAACAGTCTTCTTTTATAAAGAGTGGGACCGTTAAAAATGTGTCACAGAATTTTCTAACCATGCACATTTGGGTGAAATTGCCTTAAAGTATGAACAAGCTCCAAAGGGTTTAAAACGGTGTAAAGGTCCCACACACATTAAGCAGAAATTAAGAGTGAAGCACACTGAAATCAAAGAGCTGAAAGTCACTTGCTGCGAGATATCCTCCGTCCTGAAGGCTCCACGCCTGCACAAACCGCTCTCATTGTCCTTCAGGAAACAAGCAGAGAGAGTCGTGTGGGAAGACGTGCCAGGGAGACCGGGACGACGAGTGGATGGGCGTCAGCCTGGCCCGCCAGGATAGCGCCAACGGCAAAATCGTGGTAAGCATCTCCGAAATGTTTCATGTGAGCGACGTAGAAAGGGACCCCATAAGACCAACAGATTGTTAATGTCTCACCATGAACCACACTGTTGAGCCACAGCTGCACTTAATACTACAACGCTCCTTAAATGAGAAATAACTTCAACTTCAACTACAATTCAAGATTACAACGTATTTCTTTTGCATAGTCCAAGCTGGAGTAACAGCTGGAAACGGCTGAGTGGTTACATAACACTGTGAGGCGTCCCGCCTCGTGTTCGGAGCTGGAGGAGTTGACTGGGACTGGGTTTGTCAAAAGTGAAATGAGGGATTTAGACAAACCAGAAGACAAACTAGCGGTGCTAATCCCACAGGTGCTTGGCTGCGTATTTGCTCAGAGATCACAGAGCAGCTGGCACAGTTTGTTTAGGCTTCGGCCCCTCTGCGGTGGTCCCGTTCAAGGGCAACCTTTCATTAAACGTCAAGCTCAGCCCCCTGCAGTGGTCGGCGAGGGGACGGGCGGCCTTCCTGAACGTTTTCAAGGGGATCGATGGGTCGGGCAGCTCTAGTCACACTCATGACAGGTGTGACAGTCGAAACAAGTCCCGATGTTAAAGCCCCGTAGAGAGACTTCATATAACTCTTTGCCCTTTTAAACCTTTATAAATTGCCATATGTTTGTCTTGAGTCCATTCTTTTTATACCTTTAGTGGAATGTACTGGCATGATTTTAAAAACATGACCCAAAACTTGAAGCATTCTTGGAGTTGTCGGTCTTTGGACTTTTACATAGAGTAATGAGATGCGCGTTGCTGCACACTCAACGGCCGTCCAGACAGGAATATGATAAAAGAAACTGGACTTTCTGCCCCTCGCTGCCTCGCTTTTTATTTAGTTTGTTTTCTATAAAGCTCGTCTGAATGGACTCGCGTTTTCATTGCAACAGGAGGGAAATGGCTTCTTGGCAGATGTGCACAGTGGTGAGTTCATCTGGGCTTTTGCTGAAGGCCTTGTTTGTGACCAGCGAGCCCGTTAACTGAACAGGAACAGGACAACGGCTCAGACTCCAACCATAAAAGCTTAAAACAGTCAGTGCAAGAGCTCTTTTTACTGTGTTGATATCAGCTGATTGCTGTTGTTGTCATCTGACGCTCAGTGTCTGCAGAGCTCTTCTATTCATTTAGACTGGCTTGTGCGTGTCTGTGTGTGTGCGCGTGTGCGCGTGCACAGCGCGAGGGGAAATGAAGGGAACTTTGTCTGCACAGAGGCGTCCAGATCTGTCCCCAGAGCCACAGGAGCTCCACCACCGTCCCCTTCAGGGGCACTACATTAATACCACATTTACTCATTTATGAGGCCTGAATTGTGCCAGAAGTTGAAATCCAGTCTATATTATTGTGTTTGCTTATCGAACTGCGGAATGTTTCATTTTTAAATACACGGCGGCCAAATATTGTTTTGAGAATTACTCACTGTCAGTTGCAGAAATGTGCCCCCACGTTTCAGCAGCAGCATAATAGAGTGGGAGTTTGTTTTATGTCTTGATCCGCCGTCTGAACTTTCGGCTTCGCTAGCTGCCTGCGGGACCCCTGGGGAGCTGTTTTTGAAACCAAAACTGGAGAGGATTTTTCTTGCTGCGTGTTAAACGGTGCTGAGGAAACACAGATGAGACATTCGCACCGCAGACCGCGGCTGTTACGGTGTGACTTGTGGATGCGTTTTACTCACCCTTCTTATTGACTGATCATTCGACAGCCGAGCGACACGCCGGTCCGGCGTGCTGCGGTTACAGCGTGAACGTGTGTCTGAACGTGTTCTCCCCTTCTCTCCCGCAGGCCTGTGCTCACCGATGGAAAAACGTCTACTACGACTCGGAGCACATCCTCCCACATGGGTACTGCTCCATCATTCCCTCCACTCTGCAGGGCAGGGCCAAGCCTCTCATCCCTTGCTACGAAGGTACGGCAGGGGTGTAACTGGTGTCAGCCTCTGACGATAGGCAGACGCCGGGGAAGATCACGTGCGTTCGCTTGTTATGGGGTTAGTCCGGTGACTCATAACCCCTTTTGCCTCGTAACTCCTTGAAATGAAGCAAAGCCGAGGTTACGGCCTCAATGTGGACATGTGCAGTTCAAGTGCAATCGTTTTTCTCAGCTGGACGTTTAAAAGCCTGGTGACTTATCATATAATAAAAAATAATAATAATAAATTGTGCTGTTTATCCTTTTCTGTGGTTACTCACAGGGGCGTCTAGTAGCAGCAGAGCCTTAAAGTGTGACCTTGTGTCCTCAGTACTTTGGCAAGAGTAAATCTAATCCATTTTCGCTGCTTTCTTCTTCACGCACCAACAAATCAAAGTTCCATTTAAAAATAAGTGCCGTTGAAGGTGACTCATGCGAACATGTTTTGACATGTGACACAGCTTTTAAAAAAAATATCAAATCCAGTTTTACACCTTAATTGTGTTCCCAGGTCGGTATTTTACTCCCTCAGTGTCGTTGTCTTTAGTTGTGGAGAAGCCAGACACATTGTGCATGGGACCGTATTCATAGTGCATTTTGCACAAATCCAAGCTCAATATTTGTGTATCCCGAGAGCAGAGTGTCCACCCCCCCCTCCAAGTAAGACGTCTCCTCGTCGAATGTGGTGTTGTATCCCTTCTCCCAGTCTGTGTTCTGGCCCCAGACTCCTCGGGGATCGGACTGGGACTTTGACTAGCTCCATATGGAATGCAGGAAAAACTCCCAGTAAATGCTGGCTCAGGCACACAGTGAAATAATTTGTGGTTTGTTTTTTCTTACAGACTATAAGCAGAAGTACGGGGAAGAGCACGGCTCGTGCCAAGCCGGGATAGCGGGAGTTTTCACGGAGGTCAGTAACGGTTCTCGTTCATCCTTTTTAATCCAGTCGAAACGCTCTTTCTTTCCGTCGCTGGTTGCCATGCCAACTCTGTCGTCGGTACAGTCACGGCCCGTCATCACTGAATTCAAAGTTTGGTAAGCTAAGCTCACCTTCAAATGCAATAACAGGAACAGTTTGGGGTTTTTGGTGCCAATAGAAGCGATTAGTCGTCTTTCACTGTAATTTTCTCAGTTAACTGTATGATTCCCGTTAACATTACCACCAATTTCCAAAAGAACTTCCCCTCACTCGTTGTTTACTTTGACTGTCAGCTGACTATCTACTAGGTTCGAGTAGATCGTTATCAGAGACATTATATATGCAACCGAGGGGAAACTTTCACTTGGAGTGGAACATTTCTTTTAGTCGGATGTACATCGTCGGAGTATTTGTGTCAAAGCAGCTGACCTGCTGCTGATATCTGTTGGCTTATGTTTCCTTAGGAAGATACGGCGACCTCACTTGACCTGGTGTGGTTTCCCATGCTAAGACGTTTAAGAAGTTTCCTCCGTCCCAGAGCATAGATGCATGGGAGCGCTGTATCAGCATATGACATCATCCTTTGTTGAAGAGTACATTTCTAACTTTATTATAACATTCATTATAACGTTTATAGCTTTTTTTCTGCAAGCCATGTAAAAATGGGAAACTGTCAAATGCATGTATATTTAACATGGAAATGGATTTGGGCAAAAACTATATATTGACATTAAAAAGAATGCAGACATTAAAACTTTAATTTGACCAATCATAACTTTTCGTTGGCGATACGCTGGCAGTCTTTCCTGATGCGTTACATGCAGTGGGCTGTAAGTGACTTAAAATGTGCCTTTGGAGCACAGCCGTGCCTTCAGGGTGAAACCATTTAACTGGTGAGAAAGTCTCATTCAAATCTAATTTTAGGTTTTATTTTTTATATTTGCTTAATGACATTCTTTCAGCTTTCTAGATGCAAAACTCGAGCAACTCTACACCAAAACAAGACACTGGAACATTCGCCCTCAGCTGTGGGAAACAGACAAATTTAGTAAACCAAAAGGTTTTTCCTGTCATGTTTAATAAAATAGGATAATTTCACATTATCTCACATTAACTTTTCTTTGACTTTTGTGTTTGAAAAGCCTTTGAAAAGATTGTTCACGGCTGTTAACAGCCCTTAAAGATGTTTATGACATCATGTTTTGGGAATTTGTGTCATGATTTTATTGAGTAAACTCGCATAAAAAAACACTATATACGCTGGAAAGAGCAGGTGAGGAGCGTAAAGGGTTTTCTTTGTAAACATCACATGAAAGCTTTAAATACCACTATAAAGAAACTTGTGGCTCATTATCTGGAAACATTAGATTCTACAATAAAGCTACTGCTTTAAAAACACGAAACCCTCTTTTTTTAAACACTGAAGACATCATTGTTGACCTGTTAAAGCATTTGAACAACAACACTTTAAAGAATGTGAGGAATTTTTTCATGTGAGGAAGACGTCCATCTGTTGAACCTTATCCTCTTCTGGACAATGGTGCCCAGATGTTTGGGACCACGGCACAGCGGATGTTCACT
The DNA here is from genome assembly GCF_964276395.1 of Gasterosteus aculeatus. NCBI lineage: Eukaryota > Metazoa > Chordata > Actinopteri > Perciformes > Gasterosteidae > Gasterosteus > Gasterosteus aculeatus. Next base: position 8,945,928 of record NC_135693.1, on the reverse strand, counting down.
GCTGAGTGTTGGTAAGCAACCGCACACATCCTCTTAGACACACGGATCTCACGGTGAGCTGCAGCGACGCTTTAAGACAATGTGAAACACAACGTGTTAATTGTCGCGCTCCGGTCCCCTTTTTAATACCTGTGGGGTATCAAAGCAACTCAATTTACAGCTGTCATCGGAAGGAGCCCCTTCAGCCGACAGGCCGTCTGGCCGTGTGGTTGAGAGCAGATAACGCAAACCAGTCTGTGGCCACTGGTTAAACCAGACGTCTGAACCCAGCGGCACTTTCCCCTCTCTTCCTTCAGCAGGCCACAGATCAAGCAGCAGAGTCAAAGTAATGTGCGTGAATGTGATCTTTTCATCTTCAGGAGCTGGTGGTGATGGGGGCGCCGGGGTCGTACTACTGGACCGGGACGATCAAGGTGTACAACCTGACTTCTGACTCGTTCTACAGCCCCAACAAAGAAGACGTCGACTCCCACAGATACAGCTACCTTGGTGAGAGGTTGTTGTTGTTCGGGAGGATCGTGGCGAATGTTAAAGTATCCGTAAGAATTTACTGCAACCTCGTAATCGTTTCCAGGCTACGCCGTGACTGCCGGACACTTCTCCTCTCCTAACGTAATCGACATCGCTGCAGGGGCGCCTCAGCACAGCGGCAGTGGAAAAGTAGAGTCTTCTTCTCCGTCCTATTTCCAGCTGTTGAGTTGAGGTCATCTCGCGCTGCTTTGCTTCACTGATTTGCTTCACTGATTTGCTTTTCTCCCGCACAGGTTTACGTTTTCAAAATCGACGGCGTATCTTTGGTGAAGAGCTTTCAAGCCTCAGGAACAATGGTATGAGCCTGGATGAGTCCTTTGTTAAAATCATTAAATGACCTTATTATTATAAGACTCTATTCAACCATATTGGATTTAACCTCGTCTGCCTCACGGATCGGTTTGCTCCTCCACTTCCCTGATTGCTTTGTTGTGAAACGTATGTCAATGGCATGAACTGAAGAAGGCGTCTCTGTGATCTGACCCATTGCTCTGTGGCTCGGCTTGGTTCCAGATGGGCTCTTACTTTGGCTCCTCATTGTGTGCAGTTGATCTGAACCAGGACGGCTTGTCGGACCTACTGGTGGGGGCACCCATGCACAGCCAGCTCCGGGATGAGGGCCAGGTGTCTGTGTACCTCAGCAAGGGCAATGTGAGTGGGATCCGTGGTTCAGGAGGAACCATAACATGCCCATTTATTCCCATCCAGCGTGTCCGCTTTCGCTGAATATTTCTATACTGTTATTCTTGTCCGTAATGGATTTTTGATGAAATTAGGAAAAAAAAGCTTGAGCATTTTGAGACTTTTGCTTGTACATTTTGTATATGTGGTTCTGAGTTATTTCAAGGACGTTGAGTGTTTGGTTTGATAAATTGTTTTGGACAAAAAGCTGCAATAATTTCACCGCGGCAGTACAGTAATGTGACATTTCTGCCAGCTTAGTATATAAACTGTTCTCTCGCCTGCTTTTGTTCTCAGGGGGTGATGGAGGAAGGAGGTGTTTTGAGTGGTGATAATGCTTTCAATGCACACTTCGGAGAATGCATTGCGGCAATTGGAGACATTGATGATGACGGATATCAAGGTCAGCACAGCAGACACTGCACACACTTAATAAAAACGTTTTTTTATAAAAAATTGTCCAGCTGTAAAGAGTAATTCAATAACACACCTGTAACAAGTTTAACTGAAGTGCATCTGAAACCTGTGACAAGAGGTTGCAAGTAGGCGATAGTTTCTGTTAAAGGCTCAAAAGCCCAAAAAGATTGGAAACCACCAAAATGATAAGACCACACGGGATGTTTAACGTGTTTTAGTCCATGGAACTCAAATCATTAGTGTTGTAGTTTTCCACTGTGTCACAAATTGCTTCTCAGCCATTGTGAATTATCCAGTTTACCATCATGTCAAACATGTTACATACATAATATCCATATTTTGCCATGCAAGCAAAACAAGGGTTCATATCAAAGCCTCAGATGCCAAAAACATCTATAAATGCAACAAAAAAGAAAGTAAAAGTTAAAAATGACTGAATTACTGGACAGTTTGTTGCCCAGATTGTTGTCTTCTAATGTAAGTAGTACATAAATATGAAGTCCAAGCAATGACCAACACTTGTCAATAGCCCTCATTGCTGTTAGTGTGACTTTTGCTTCAGTCGTGAAACAAAACTCTCGCCTGCTGAGTGATTCACAGTTGATGTCGTCGGCTGTTGGAGTCCCAGTAGGTGCAACAAAAAAAACGTCAGTTTAACAGACGTTTTGTTTTCATTACCCTGCGGCGAGGAGCTCTTTAGAGAGCATTGCCCTCTCTCACCCCTGTGAAGCGTGTGTCATCCAGATGCAGACCAAATCCTGCACACACAAATGTACATTTGCACTCTCCGTTTTCCTGGCACTCGCATGGCTTTGGCTTTTGAGGGCTCGACTTGGCGTCTATCACACGCTCAAGGCCGGGAGCTTCTGCCTGTATTCATCTGTGTGCAATGCACGCTTCGAGGCGGGCCGCCTGGCACAAAGTGTGTGTGTGTGTGTGTGTGTGTGTGTGTGTGTGTGTGTGTGTGTGTGTGCAGAGAAAGATTGCAGCTGGGAATCATAACTCATCCTGTAACTCAACACTGTCGAGTTACAGGATGACCAAATAGCCAGACTCCATCGCTGACTGACAGTCTTTTTATTTACTAAATTGCTAATATTTCATTTGAAAGAGCTTGAAAACAAAATACACATTTTGTTCCACAAATAAAAAGAAAACGTCATTATGCCTCCTACATAATGAGTCAATCATCATGTAATCTAAAGAAAAGAATGCCACTCATTTACCATTCCCGCTTTGCTATGCTGCACCACGTGGCCTGGAAGTGTTTTGGTTTATAAAAAGAAAGTTTATATGTGGAGTTTCTTTTCAAATGGAATGTGGAGACATTGTTTCAGTGCTCTTGCCAGCACTTTATAGCCTTGTTTCCACTCTCTCAGAGGTTGCGCTGGTCTTTATTGCCAATAACGACACTTAATTGTCTGTTAAGACTGTCAGTGAAACGGCTTGTTTCTCAGGCTTAATGAAAGCTTTTGTACACACAGTTCTGTACTCTCAACACAGCTCACTCATTTCCACGCCGTCTTTAACGGAAACTCTTTCGCCCTGTATTCAGATGTCGCCATAGGAGCCCCTAAAGAGGATGACTACGGAGGAGCCGTCTATATCTACCACGGGGACGCCACAGGGATCATCAGCAAATACTCCATGGTAAGAAGTGTCACGTAACACACCAATAACGCTTTAAGCAAGCGAATGATAGAGTTCTCCTGTAGTAGTAATTCCACTGGTTTAACCTGCAAATGTTCCGTTTTTTTTGTTTGAGACCCCACGTTGCTCTGAATGAGGAGCGGGCCCCTCTTAGTGGGACTTAACAAATGAGCAGCGTTTATCTTGTTTGCATGAAACGGTGTTAAATGGAGTAGTTGCAGTCTGACGACGAGCTGAGAAAAAGCAAATCACGTTGTTTCCATGTTGGCAAACAGAAACTGTCTGGGCGCAGTGTGAACCCTGGTCTGCAGATGTTTGGCCAGTCAATCTCCGGCAGTGTGGACATGGATGGCAACGGATACGCAGGTAAAGAGCGGCTTAACCACATCAGAAAGACCAAAACATCCAATGGGGAAGGAGGAGATTATGAAATTAGTTTTTTTTGCCCTGTTTTTTTGCCTCCCTCTCGCCAGTCTGCGCGGTGCTCTGCTGATTGTGCAAAGCACTGCGCAGACCCGTGATCGAGGCATCTTGTTTACTGCATTCCACGGCTGACATCCAGACGGTTAAAAGACTTCTGTGCATTGTTTGAGTACTGCAGGTGTGATCTGTGCTGTCAGCAGATTGCTGCGTTAACATCACGGCTTTCCCAAATCAAACCACGTTTGTGTTTTTGTTGCAGATGTCACTATTGGAGCGTTCATGTCGGATAGCGTGGTCCTGCTGAGGTGAGTAGCAGACCGGCGACTCCGCGCCGTCACTTCTGCTGCCGCGCGGCGTTATAACGCCACACTGTGTTCTGGTCTCGGTCGATGTGGTTGCAGAACCCGGCCTGTCATTACGGTGGACGTCTCCATCTTCCTGCCCGTCTCCATCAACATCTCGGTGCCGCAGTGCCACGAGGGCCAGCACAACCTAAACTGCTTCAACGTAACCGTCTGCATGCGCTTCAGGGGAAGGCAGCTGCCGGGACAGATAGGTGAGTAGCAAATCCAGACAAGAGAAACCCCTGCTAGTTCAAATGAAGCTGGTTCCCCTCACGAGTTCAAAGTCCACACTGAAAGGGACTCTGAGTAAACTCGGTAGATACTAACACATGATTCATAGTTTAGTTTTTGCTCCTAATAATACCTCTAAAACTAATAATTCTATCTTATTTGTTCAATCTGTACATTCAGTAATGTCGTCATGTGTCTCTCACTGCTTTTGCTGGTCATCAGTGTAGATTCTAGTCATTCAGTGTTGTGAGGAGGGGAAATTCATACTCCTTGAACGTATGGCGATCATTTAAATGGGGAGGATTTGTGAACATGCTGCAGGTGAGTAACGCCGTCCCCGTGCTGGGAGGCGGCCGGTTTGGTTAACCTGGTGGACGCTGTACACCTCGTCCTGGGATAACGGACTCTTTGGCGGCGTGCTTTTTTTTTGGGTGCTGGGGCGCAGTCCCGTTGCGGTGTTTGGGTGCGTTCACTCGCGAACCCCCAGGAGCCCCGTCGTTAAATAACGCCCGCGTCCGGGCGCGAAGCAACAAAGCTTCTCTGTCTCGGCTGTCTGGCAAACACCGTGGAAAGTGTAGCGCCGTGTGTTTGGTGACTCCCTTAATGAAGGCTTCCTTCGCCTCCCCTGAGTGAGGTCATGGCGCTGTTGGACGGGGGGGAAGCAGCAGGCTCTGGTCCTACGAAAGGGTGTGTTTGCCACCCTTCTGCCTGTTTTTCAACGGGGTGATTACTCCAGACTGAGGCTGATTCATTCAGAGGAGTGGATTCTGAAATGACCGATATACGGTCACCTCGGAAATGTTGGGTAGTGTTTGCTTGTTTGGGGTTAAGATTTCTCAAGTTGTTGCCTCGATTTCATTAAAACCAGGGGTGGAACCGGCAGGGAGGATACTTTTGGATGTTTTCCCACCACCAGCTGGAAAATGACGTTAATATTTTTTATTTGTAAAATATCTGAACACAATCCTCGTTTTAACTGTATGAATTCAGTTTTTGCTGACATAATAAATTGTTTTCATGTCTGGCCCTGGTTTCAAGGGTAAATGGAAATACTTTCATCCAGCTTTTTGTCAAATAGCGTCGTAAAGTCAGATGATTTGTCCAAGAAATCCCAACCGTATACCATCTTCCCTCTGACTAAAATGTTACTGCAATAAGCGCTGATGGATTTCCCTTCATGTTTTGTGTGCAGTTACTTTGACACGGTGAATCTCTTCACAGAGCTGCTGTACAACATAACGGCCGATGTGGATAAGCGACAGAAGAGCCAGCCGGCCCGCGTCTACTTCACTCAAAGCGGATCTCAGATCAACCAGATGAGCCAGCAGATCAGCCTGGACATCAACCGGGAGGAGTGCCGGCGCTACACCGCCTACGTTAAGGTGAGGTTTAGGTCGCCTGGCCGCGTTTGCGCCGGCTTGTCCGTCCGCAGGCTCATGACCTCGGGTGAACTCTCTGCTTTCACGTGACCTCGGGCACTCTCACCCTGCCGGGCTTGATGTGTGTCATAAGTTATCTGCTTATGTGGTCTGTTTTTCTTTCTTATCTGTATTTTTCTGACTTTTGGCTGGAGCATCGCGGCCTGTGTGTTTTTCCAGTTAACGTGTTCAGACGGATCAAAATCAAGAGGGGAAAAAAAAATATTAAAAAAAAGACACCACGAAGGTCCGTCCCATTATTGCACAGTGGTGCAGGAGCCACTCAGCTGCTGCCGCTGAAGGCCGCGGATCAGCATCCATCAGCTGGGGAGCTCTTTGTGTCACCCAGCTGGCTTCGGTTAAAGGCACCTCCTTAAAGGTCAGGCTATTGATGTGTCGTCAAACCGTGCCGCTCGAGTGTGCGTTTGAAGACCGGGACAGAGACGGGAAACAGGGTCTGCTTTGTCACGGCATAGTCCCTCCATTGTGCTCATGTGATGTAGCCTCAGAGAGGGTGTTTCACCTTCACCAACGCGGAGGCCCGTAAATTTCACTGGCATTCTTAGCTGCGCTCGCCGAGCGCTCTCACCGTGGGGGGGCTGAGCCGCCGACTGAGGGGGGCTGTCATTACCGCGCCTGCCTGCCTGCCTCCCTTCAACCCCTTCAGGCTGTAATGAGCGAACATTACACAGAGCTTTATTCAGCACAACATGCTCATCACGGTTATCAAGGTGTGTCATTCGATGTCTGCCGTAGGTTTGTTTAGGCTCCTCGGGAAAACCTGGAAAGAAGAATACAACATTTCAAATGTAATTTCTACTTCTTTCCATCCCCGTTTCAACACGTTAAGCAGCATTGAAAGTCCGACATTTCACTTCTTCTTTGTGTGGGTGGGCAGATGAGTTATCGATCAGTCGAAACTGGTAACTTCCACATATGTGCAGCATCTCTATACACACAAATACTTGAAGTGCCATCAGGTCACATGTTACATCAGGGGCCTTTTAGCAGGATTGTTTTATTACCTTGCGATCATAGTCAGCCCAGCCCTTTGCCCTCTGTTTTTCTAGCGTTTATGCTAAGCTATGTTCACTGTCACACGGCTCCAGCTGGAGAAGATACAAATCGTCCAACTGAAGTGCACCTGGTTGGCACTCTTGCTGAGCGGATTAAAATTTTTTGTCTGCACATGTGGCCACGACGGCGACCTGCTCATTAGCAAAGAGAAGAGGCGATCCCGGAGTTACAACAAGCCGAGGAGCCACACAGGACGGTGAAGGTGTGGTGCCCAAATGGCCCCTTTGCCACATGTATGAAAGAGGGCAAAGATTGAGACCTTGCACGATAACTATCTGCCGTGGCTCTTCATCATCATAAAGTATGTGTTTTTACTGCAGAGCTGAGGAATCACCATCATCATTCTGCGATGAGTAAAGTCTACTTGCCCAATCGCATCGTTTATCCTCCTCGTGTGTCTGCCCTCACGAGCCAGTCCTCCCATTCCTCAGCAGAGCTATGCTAATGCAAACCAGCTGGTTGCCCCGACTGCATCCTCGGGGGGAGGGGAGGGATTGTGCGCCCCCCCCGTCCCCGTCCCACCCTTCCCTCAGCTAAAACACAGCAGGGTGCTGAGCTGCTGTTGTGTCAACAGGAGCTGCGCGCTGGCGCTGCTGATGGAAAACCCTCATGTCAGAGTTGATTGCTCAGCCCCCGATGCGTGAGGGCCGGCGGTGGGAGGGGGGGGTGAGCTATTCTGAGCCACCCTCACGTTTGTAACTGCGCTGACCACCTGCACGCCCCATTTGTTGGCTTTATGAATTGTATAAACACTTTTAAAGGACCTCAGCTAACGGCTTGAATTAATAAGGCGCTGTAAAGTTGGATTTGCTCTGATTACATACTTAAAGAAACAGGACAGACACATTTTCACCATCTGAAATCTAGTAAAAAAAAAAGCATGAATGCCGCTCAGTAAATCATGTAGTGCTGAGAACACAAGGGCATAGTTGGAGCTGTTCAAAGAGCACGAAAAAACAGGAGCTAATAATTCAGTCTCTTACTTTTTTTTTTTTTTTTTTAAGTAATGAAATTAAATTATGCACGTCTTTTCTAGCTGATGATATTAACATGTTTTCATTGGCATTGGCTGACAGAGACCATCTGGAGGGCTGGTATGCTGTTTGGTTATTTTTAGCTAAATAAACTTCATGCAGGCTTTTCCTTCAGTTGTACCTCACATCCAGGGGGGATAAACAGTTCCTCAGAGTGATGACTGATGAACGATTAGGGCTCGGCTGACCAGAGGTGCCGTGTGCGTGAGATATGCAACGAGTCGTTTAACGAGAGCCACCGACTGTAAGCTGGAATTCTCCAGTTTGATGTCGTCATTTTGGTGTCTCAGGTATTAGAGAAATAGCTTCATATTTACTTACTTTTCAGTCTACAGCCTCGCTAGCGACAGTTTGCACTAAATACAACTAAATAGTTGCGGTTGCTTGGAATGTCATTAGTTTTGCAGGTATTTTGTCATAAACTAAACTAATAAAAGGCGAAAGGATCACCAAGCTGGTTCAAATTATCCTGATGGAGACGTGAATGCCTGCGCTATTCATCATTGCAGTCCCTCCAGCTGTAGAGATGCTGTCTTCTAACCTCATGGTGGAGCTTAGGGAAATGTTGAGGTACCGCCAAAGTCCTTATGATACATCAAGTGGAAAACATGAATCTCTGTAAATCCACCACAATTTATTCATATATTTCTGTCTGGACCCAAGTGCTGGACATCCGTCCACAGAGCCAGGCTGAACCAAACAAGCAAAAACAAGCTTTGAAAGTAGTTGAGATCCTGTCTGTACGCATGCTGATGTACTCGCTATATGTTGAGTTAAGGACCTCCGTGTCGGTAGATGTAAAATGCCACAGGTGTAATGTCAACATGACATTGTGACGTATGTCTCACTATAAACAATAAAACATTCATAGTGTCAAGTATATGAGGCTGAAGGCTGAGTGTTACAGCTCACCTGCCTTTGGTTTGTTGCTTGTCTTATAAACACATTGTAGTGTTTCAGTCCTGCACCGCTTCTGCAATCTATATATCTCATGGCACGTTTACGTCTCGTCATGGACATGTTTTTACTCCAGCCGTCCCATCACAGAGCAGTAGGCGTGAGCCTTGAAGTCATGCCAGGGGCCAATTCCATCTGTGGTCATGAGCGGCGTTGTGTAGCTCTGTAGAAGCATCACAGTCTCCGAGGAGGAGCTAAAATAGGATTTAAAAGCCGAGCCTGTAACAGTTGTCTGTTTAATTTAGCTTGTAAAGTACCCTGCTCACTTTCCCCCTCCACCTCCCTCCGGCCTATATCCCACTGAGCTTGTGCCCTATATCTCATGTCCCCATTACATTTGCTTGGCACCAAAGGAGTATTTAAAGGTTCACCCAACATTATTCTGTTGTGCTGCAGCTCGTGGGGGAAACCGAGCATCTGCCCGTCAAAGCTAAATGCCCTGATGGCCCTCACAAGGCTCTTATATATGCATGTTGGAATTGAGCAATACAATGTTGAATATTATCAGATGGGTTCATGAGGTGATGGATGACGGTCTGTGGAGTTACAGAAAGTCTTGTCAGAATTATTGCAAATGCATTTGAAAAGAAGCTGATGATGTTTTTACCTTCTGTACCTGTGTGTTTGCGTCATGCAGCGCTCATTCATATCTCATTTGACTAAACTTGATGGACAAATCCATCATTGACATGCTATATTTTGTTATTTTGCCTAGTATGACAACGATTGTAAAAGGATTCGTTGATTCATTGATGTGGTTAATCCGTGACAGTTCTGAACCATTTGCATGTTTTCTTTAATCTTCTTCAATAGTAAACAGAATATCTTTGGGCTTTGGGCATGATGTGCATCTGCACTGCACATCATGCAGTGGAATCCACTGTTTCCTCCAAAGACCTCAAAACAAAAATGTGAAAAAATGATTCATGCTTGCTGTTTGACCTCAAGTCAGCTCCACAAACGGGACACCCTGCAGAGCAGAGCAAAGCGGGAGTTCCTGTCGCTGCATCCCGACGGATCCGTAGTAAGTCCTAGTCCCTCAACGCGGTCTGGCACGTGGAAACCCGTCGCGGAGCCGCTGCCACACTGCCTGCTTTGTTTGCCCCTTTACAGTTCAACAGAAACGTGCAATTCCCCCGATGCCGATCCCCCGGTTTCATTTACCTCAGGCCAAGAGCGCTGATACAATGAAAGTATATAGCAGGCCGGTAATCACATCCAGATGTCTTCTATTACACATCGCAGCAAGTCTATTTATAAAGACTATAGTGGAAAAAAGGGGGGGAAATATACGAGCTGTGCACTGTGATATTAAATCGAGTGGAAAATGTCATAGACACTGTCCGATGAACAAGTTCAGTTGAATGCTCGGTCTGCAAGTATTAGTGTTAATACCATGTAGTGGATACTGAAGAAGAGCTGTACTGGTTTATTTTGGTCAGGATTTCCCTACATGGTTGTGTCAGAGTGAGTATGAAACACTTCTTCTCCAGGCTTGTTTTGGGAGCGCACAGACTTTTTCTGCAATGAATCAAGTCAGATTTCTCATGAAGTTTCTTATGCATTTATATTAAAGATATGCAGGTTTTTTTTCTTTGCTATCACTGCTAATTAGATCCATCCTCTGTGTTGTTGCCATAGTAAATGCATTGTTGCTACTCGCATTAAGGTTGGGCATATTTGATGATTTGTTGATGTTGGCAGCAAAGCACGCTGGGCAGAATGTTCCTGCCGTCTTTTGGCCGTGTTACTGCCACACGATGCCACCGCAAGGCAAAGTAATGGGTGGCCAAGTCTGACCACAATGAAAGAGTTTTTCTAGCCATGATTCCCACTTCCACTGCAGAGGAAGCACGCGTGTGTGTGTGCGGATGTTCAGTGTGTGCGCGTTGGGTAAAAACACGAGATGTGTGGTGTGGCCTGTGCACCAACACACCAAAATAGCACAAAACGTTGTGATTGATCATCGCTTGGCATTGACAAACCACTTCCTTGTCAATAGTCCCATTTCTTAATGTTTGAGTGCATGAGTGGGCTTCCTATGTAAACAGGCGGAATCAGCCCCAGAGGAAGCGGAATAAATGTATAGACAAGACGTTTGTTTGTGTCCAGAGGGAGACGGCTCTATCAGGTGGATATGGACAGATTAGTTTTGCAGCGCTGCAGCGATATCTGGGCTTTGTCTAAAAACAATGGCTCCATCAATATCAGTAAAGTGAAAGTGACCAAGCATTGGTGCACAGTGGCAAAATTGGCTGCAGGAAGCATCCGAGGACCTCCTCAATCCCCAAAATGAAACAAAAGTCCTCTGTAAAAGAGGCACATTTTGTGCTGCTCCTCATTGCTGGTATCTCATTTTATCACGACGTGAGGCAACTATGAAAAATATTAAGTAATCTTCATTCTTTGGGAAAATGTTCCAGTCCAATTAATCGCATAAGAGTGCAGATAACCAACTTCCTGTTTATGCTCAGATAACGTTCATCAGGATGTTGAGGGGAGTTAATCTCTCAAAGAAAGGAAGTCTTCAGATGCATGTTGTTGTTTCTAAACAGCAATAACATTTCAGAAGCTCTGTTGCTTTTAGATATATGAGTAAAACAAAATGATATTGTCTATCGCTCCTCATTCCTCGGTGCCTTTTATTAAAGCGAACATGGGAGTGATTTGGACACCGCTCTAATTCCAGTTGAGACATTAGTCTTCTTCTTGTTATTTTTATTATTAGTGGTATTGCCTTAAACATAATAGGAACTTAAGTGGCGACTAAATGAACCATGTTTCTATTTTACTCCCAGATCTCAAGACTCAAATTCGCTTCCTTAAAAGGATCTCATCTGGATTCTTTATTTTTTTTTTCCTTTTTTGCTTCTAAGGGGAGCTGTGCATTTGTCCTTGTGGTGACTCCAAACCCATCAGTCAGGTTGCAATAGGGATCAGCGACGGGTTAAAGGAAGCTACACGGCGGGTCGAGAATTTGGGGAATGAAGGTTATAAATGCAGAAGCTGTTACTTAGACGGATTCGCCATCAGTTCTGTTCCTGCTGACTTTCCACAACTCGGCTTTGGGGTCATCTCAAGTGTGAAAAGTCTCGTAATGCTCTCAAATGACCTTTTGGAAAGATGTTGAAAATTGGCCAGAAACAAACAATGCGTTGGGAACAATGTGGAAGCTGAGTGAGGAGCAACATCTGTTCGTAGATCCAGATGAGAAGCTAATTCCGCTATAGTTAGCATTGGTGTTAAATCAAGTTGTTGTTGGTGGAATGTAGTAAAAAAAAAAAAAATAACACCGATGAATTTGCTGTGTTTAAGCAGTGAACCTCTTCCATCGGCCAAATTCCAGCGTGGAAGTGAGGCACCTTTCTCTCCTTCTTTATAAATACCAGCTGTGGTTTTAACTGTCCGAGGGTCAAATGTTGAATGCCTCCTTCATGATGCATGCAAGACCGTAAAGGTTTCCTCTAATTCGTGTTTACGTGAACGTTGTTTAAAAAAGCAATAAATTCTATGCACTTGGATTCTCCAAGGCGAAAGAGACGTATACCGCCCTTATCTGCACCTTCGGGATCTTTATTGAGTGGAGTCATTTTACTCACAGTATGAAGCAAAGAGCTTCAGGTTTTTTGTTCGCGTGTTTCAGGGGAAACACAAGCATGTCGCAGAGTCTGTACCGTTACTGCGTAAGAGAAACATGGTATTTATTGGTGTTTAGCCGGGATGCGGCCTGACAGGACACATGTTGCACGTCTCAGTTGAGTGACGGTCAGGGGGAACCAGGGGAAACGCGTGTTTGCTCGGGGGGGAAATTATACCCCTCCGTATCTAGCAGCAGTTCATTGATTTATGTTTTCACAGAAAGAGCAGAACACAATTGTTCCCCAGATTCAGTGTTGTGTTTTTGAAAGTTGTACAACTGACTAGTGATTTATTTATGTTTTTAGGTGGTGAAGCGTTTTCTGTTCTAACTAAATTAGCTGAATATTCAGCATCATCCCTGAAGTAGTAGTAAAAATAACACATTTGCTTTTGTTTTAGAGCCAATGTCCGATGAACTCAGTTCACCGTTCTCTCTTTTGTAAAGCCGGTCTGTTGGTCTTTCGGGAACATTGTGTTTTGATGCACAACAGGTCATGGTGTTGCGGTGTTTGATTTATCAGGCTGGTGCTTGAAGCTGGACGGAGATCTGAGGATCACAGCTTACTACTAACTTCAGACGGGCTGAATTATTCTCCAGCGGTTGGAGTAAACATGGCTCGCGTGTTAAACTGGAGCCGTGTTCAAAGGCATAATGCATTCGATCGGTGGTAGTCTCGTCTCGAGGACTCGGAATGTGTTGGACAGGCTGAAGGTATTAAAACCCTCCAACCTCCTCCAGATATTTCCCTCCTGAGATAAAAATGAGAACTTCTAGGAGAATTAATCGCGGCTTCTTCACCAGATGGTCAGAGCCACCAATCCACACCAATGCCAATGTCTGCCTGGTGTGTAAATGAGCAACAATTTGCTCATTTGATGTAAACTTTATTAGTGAATAATGTGTTGGGTCCACAGGCCGCCCCCAAACGCTGGGGATCAGAAACATGACGCAATACATTGAAACATGTGCAATGTGTTCAGCGATTGCAGTCATTTTAAAGAGTGATGGTACCAAAGCAGTGACACAATCTGATATCTCCGTCACGACCCACGTAACCGGAAAGATTTATGAGAACGAGGATTTTTTCCCACAGACCAACTGAAGCTGTTCATACCCCAAACAACCAGACTGCACTCCTTCCCACTCCTACAGAGTTTGCCATTCAATGCTTCTCGACATCTGCTAAGCTACTCTGAGCAGAGCAGCTGCTGTAGTTTGACCTGTAGTTAATCTGGCAGAGAGATAACACACTGAGAACTTTACCAATTGTCTCTCTACTCAACTTTTTTCAAGGACAAACTGAGATAAGCTGCCTAAGTGCACGTCTGCCATTTACTGTTGACATTACTGTAAATACTTTCAATTTCCAGTTGTCTTCGTGTGCCTCGGTACACACACACACACACACACACACACACAATCCCAGCCTCTGACAGGCTGAACCCATTCATCACTTAACTAAAAAGCTTTTTCCATTCAAACCAAGGATCCCTGGCGCTTCGCCCTTGAATTAAAAAGGCCTCGACCTGTAAGTCGTCCAAAAAGCCGCTGTCCTAAAAAGGAGCGCTTGCGGGTGCGTTTCGGTCACAAGTTAATGAAGACTTCCCACCGGCGGGCTCGAGCCACATACGCTTCTGAGGCTATTGTTTCCCCGGGAAGAGAAGCTCTCGAGCGATCTCAGTTCAAGCTGAAGATCAGAGCCGTTTGGTAGCCTTACGTCATGCTCCCCCGCTCAGCGAGCAGGCCGGGCGGCGGGTTGGTGCGTTGCCATCTTGTTGATCAGATTAACATGTGGGAGGCGAGAGTACAACTGCAGTGCTGCTCAAGCAGTGTTCGAGGGGGGGGGGGGGGGGGGGGGTCTGCGTGCAATGAAGTCAGATGAAAAGCGTTCAGTAGCAGTGCTCATTAAACATGAAGCGTGAAGCGAGGGGGAAGTGTCCTACAGGCGGCGTTCCCTGAGTGGGAACACAAACACGGAGAGAGTGCATAGTGGCAAAGACCTGGTGCTGCAGAGGGTGGATGTTCTAGGTGAAGGTTTGAATCCCAGTTGTTTTCTTTCATAATATACGTGACGAGCTGTCCTCCGTCCTGTGAGAGGCTATGAAAACGCATGCAGGGAGGAAGACTTTGTGTCAAGTGTGTCATAAAAGATCGCAACTGCTGTCAAACGCTGTTTTTTTTTTTTTTTTTGTTCCCATGGTTTTGAATTTACAGTTTACAAAATGTGGTGTGAATCGATGTACGACAGCCGCTTCCTGCCGACGGCCGCTTCGCTGGAATCGTTAAAAAGAGATTTTGTCAATGGAACGATGAGAAGGTTTATGCTATTTTTAAGTGTCCAGGATGGAAATGTACCTATTTGTATTGGCAGCATTTCCTACCCGAAGGACACATTGAAAGGAAAATACTTCAACGTATTTAAAACCACTATATTTGAGATCCCCATGTGTGATTTTCTTCGTACTAAACTACCAGATAGTCAGAATAAATGAGTGATCTATTCATTTTGGAAGCAAGGAGCAGTTCTCACAATTCTGAAAGAATTATGCATATTGGGTGAATTACTTTTCTCAGCCAAAACAACCTTCAAAAGTGCTAGTTGACATTTTCCGTGTTGCTACGCGGTGTATCTATGTAACTAGCTGGTAGGAAGATACCTTCCACAACGTTTACATCGAGCACAGTGTAAAGCATTTTGAAACGCTTGAACTTATGTTGTTATTTAAAGATCTATATTATGGTGTTTTGTTTCCTGGTTTGATCATATTTTGTAGTGATAAAACCACCAATTCACCATCGTTAGTTAACTACAATAAACTACTGGTCATACAAGACAAGGTGAGGCTGAACAGCAAAACCCCCGAAATGTAATTGATTTTTTTTTTCATTAATTAAAGAGAAACACCCATTATTTCTTCTATTAAATCACACTGTTGCTTTAAGAAATACAGAAACTGAATTAACCTGCAGGTTTATATATAAACGCTCGTTGGCGCTATCTGATGCCCACCCTGCTGCCTCCGTCTTTAAATGAGGATTATCACAGTGGAGGCCTTTTGAGAAGAGAATGACCCGTCACGAGCTTCGCGGCATGTGAGGAACTGTTGTTGCGTTCCTTTCCATGTAGTTATCGGTAGCGGGCAGTTCAACACTAGCCTGTGTCCTTCTCCGCTGGAGCTCAGGAACTGCTCTGTTCCATAACTACAGGAATTAAAGGCCGGAGCAGCCGTGAGTAGGTGACTGGGCCCGGGGTGTGGACATGGGTGGGGCAAGTGGCAGCATTGATCAAGGGATAATAAAAGTCCAAGTGTTACCGAAAGGCCTCGGGCACTTCTGATGTGTGCTCGCCTTGTGTCAGCGGTGTTTCAAGAAGAAAGTAGTCCTGTATGTGCTCAATAATAGATGCTCTGTTTGAAAAAAGCGCTGGCAACCCTTCACCGCTCGCTCGGTTAATGCTAGTGAGCTGAAGAGATTTACTGGCATTAAAGTCACTCTTCAACCATGAGAGTGTCGAGAATGACTTCACTTCATTTGCGATCATCATGCCCCCCCCCCCTCAGTTCTTCTCTGGCTTTCTGAAACTGTGAGATGAGCGGTGGGAGTTTGCGGCAGTCAGGTCCCAGAGGGGGGGTCAGTTCACTCAGAGGCCAACGGACAGGGGGGGGGGGGGTCGCCCATTGCAAGCATTCGGTCTTAATGGCTGTTGAGGTTGAAGGGCTTTGCTCGCCTCAGAGTATTCCAGCACTGACTGCAGCATTGTGTCACGTTACCTCCCAGTTGAGGCAACATACTACTAGAACCAACACGGCCTCTATAAGTCTAATGAGCCATGAGCTGCAGTCCAGTGAAGGATGGGAGGTCAGCCTCTATTGACCAACGCTGGGCGGCTAATGCTGTCATTTGCTCATAAGAGCTTAAGCAGTTAGTGGATCAGTTGATTGAAGTAATTCTCAGGCTATGTGCCATTTGTAGTCTTACATGAAAGCCCATCAAATATCTTTACAAACTGAATTGATATCTTTATCTGTCTGCAGCACCGTTTCCAAAATGTCTATTCATGTCCTGCTCTTTCCTGCTCTGAATCTCACTGTGGACGAGTTGGGTGTGCTCTTGAACTGGTGATGTGTTCAAAGCCCACACTGGCTCACGGCCCGCCTGAGGAAAGAGGATGGGTGGGTTCCCACTGGAAAAAAGCTGCTGTTATAATGGACAGAAGAGAGAAAGTGCAAAAAGAACAAGTGGCCCAAGTGACCAGCGGAAGGCACGGGGAAGTTCTTTGTGTTTGCGTTGTGGGTTTGGCTGCGTGTCCGTGGACATAAGTTGGGCGCAGGAATACGGTGTGAATTGAGCTCGTCTGTGTGCGTTTCTGCTGCAGCTTTTAAACTCTAAGACCAAAGGCAGAGCCCACCAGGCCACCTTCAAAGAGTTGAGTTTAACTGCAGCGGACGGAAGAGATCAGGATCTGCTTTTCTCATGGACGTCTTTCCCCGCTGTCGTCTAATGAAGATACAGGATTTCTCTCTTTTCGATCCAATCTGCATTGTTTCCAAACCTGATGCCAAATCAAACACTTCATTTGTGGTCTCAGTTGGAGTTGCCAAAAACGCAAAGATACCTCTCACAGGCCGTGCCAGCAGGTTAACAAAGTGATCCATGACTTTCCTTTGCTGGAAACCCAGTGACGCCCCGCTTTTATACCTTTAAGCATAATGACAAAGAAGGAATAGTAATAAATCAGATTTCACTCGCCCCTTTTAAACCAATTCAGATCATTTTATCAATATAACGGCATATCAGCCCTATGGATCTCTCACGCAGTGATTACAGCAATAACGTCACATCTAGACTGTATAATCCGTCAGCGTAATCAGTCTTTGCGCCAGGCGTCAATTGGAGAAATATGTTGAATTACCACCATCATCAAGGCGGTCGCGTGGCACTTATTTCTTTTTTTCAGATTAGTTTGAATAGATTTGTCTCTATAGCGGGAGATCTATCTTTGCAATAGCCTCGTTGTTTGTGCTCCCCGCAGAAGGACGTGAAGGACGTGTTCACGGCCATCGCCTTCGAGGTGGCGTACGGCCTGGGGAAGCACGTGCTGTCGGCACACGAGGAGCGAGACCTGCCCGCGCTCACGCCGGTGCTACGATGGAGGAAAGGAAACAGGATCGCGGCGAGAAATGAGGTGACATTTTGGGATGAAATGATTCGGCGTTTGGGATCAATATTGTTCATTTTTTTATTGTTATATTGGTATAAATTGTTCAGTTACCACAACGTCTTTTACGAGGTGATGCTTTATTTCAGGACGATGAAAGGATGGTCACTTTCCAGTAACATAGCATTTTCAATTAATTCCGTTCATCATTACATCTCTATATTGATTGTAAAGAATATATTTTGAAGGAGTTGAAGGAAATAGCTCAAATTGAGGTTATAATGATTTGGTGTGGGTTACCAGCTTATTATTGTCTGTGTTAGCTTTTCTTGAGTGGAACCCAAAAAGACAGATTCATTTATTTTCTTTGCAACCACCTCTAACCTGCCCCACATGTGTTTCCCCCGCTGTCTGCACTTCTTGAAAATCGGAGGGATTTGCGTCTTTCAACACCTCCAGATTCCATTTATCTGAAGATCGTAACATCGAACTTTAGCGCTCGACTCAAGTTTCCTTTCATGATTTAACCTTAAACGAAAGATTATCGAGACCGATTAAAAGAAAAAAGACCACAAATAGTAAAGATTCTGGCCTCCACGTATAAAAGAAATCGACTAGACAGCTTCACCAACAACACAATACTGCCCCCTGGTCTGAACGAGGAGTTGGTGTGTTGACTGCATGATGTCATATGAACTGTGTACTCATTTCTCCTTAGACTTTGTTCGAGAAGAACTGCCTGTCAGACGACTGTGCTGCAGACCTCCGGCTCCATGGGAAACTTTTGCTCTCTGGGTAAAACAAAACGTTGACTTCCTCGACAGCCTAGAATCCCTCTGTCTTCTTTGGTACTAAGGAAGCGAGCGGACGTCACAGGCCCTGTGGGTGCGCGTAGTGGAACCATGACGCATGCTTGGAGGATATCCATGTGTTTTTCCATACTTAGGGAGTTCCTTTTTTCTTTTTAGTGTGGATCTGTTGCCCTTTGTATATTCAGTGAGAGCATGCGTGTGTCATGGGAAACAGCAACTCTTTTTGAGCTTTTTAAAGCAAAGATATCAATATTACCACACTTAGATCTGCTGTTTGTATACATCTTTCGTGACATCCCACAGTTGTCTCAAGACGCTTGATTATACTCTGACGTGCATCGTTTATTTGGTGTTCCCATCAGGTTGCACAGCAAACCCCATCTGGCCCTTGGCGGAGTGAAGAATGTCTCTTTGAACCTGACCATCTCTAACGCTGGGGACGACGCCTACGACACCAACATCTACTTCAACTTCTCCAGAGAAGTTTTCTACATCAACTTCTGGCAGAAGGTCTGTTATTCTTCTTGCTCTTCACGTACCGGCTGTTTGTTTACTGACGTTCTCATGTTTGTTTCTGAAACCTATTTGGTTGTTTGGCTGGAAAGATGAGGATGAAGTGGACCGGGAGCCATTTACATATTTAGCAGCTGAACAGCATTAGTTTTCCGCTGAGATGTATATTTAGCAGAAGATTTAAATAGGCAGTAAAAGAAATGCACTCCTGGTTTAATGTCGGGAGCGCAGTCTAAACAGTGAAGCATACAAGAGCGGCGGCGGCGGCGGCGGCAGCAGCTGTCCGATGTCACGGCTCCTCTGGCCGACCGGTCACACGCTTCTCTGTCTCATTCAAGGCAGACACAGCGAGTCAACAACGTACGAGCTGTGTGCGTGAGGACAAATCAGATCACACATGCCTCACGTCCACACATGCTTGACTTCAAATTGCATTACTCATGACCGACCTTCATGGGATACTGATCGGATCCTCACGCTCAGCAAAAATAAATAATTCCAGCATTTGGTCCCCGTTAAAGAAATGTCTACCCGCTGCCGTCCCACATTACACCTGAGAGACTCCTCCAGGAGGCCGCGGTGTGCCACATCTGGATCGGTCCTACAGTGGCCTCCTCCGCCCGCGATGAGGCCAGCGGGGCGTCTCACGCCACCTCAGTCAGAGCGCTCCGACGCGAGCTCGCACAGGCTCAGCAGGCGATGGAGGGGACAACGTCCATCATGAAGGCTTTGGCTCTCGCGAGGGACCTTGTGCTTTATGTCCTCTGAGTTTTGAATCTTGTGGTTAAAAAAAAACATCTCTCTGAATCACATAGCCTGTGAAATGATTTAGAAAAGAAACAAAAGAAAGCTGTGATTTAATTAAAATTGAATACAAACTGCAGGTAAATATTAGAAAAACAGTGTTTCAGTTTCACTTTCATGGCTAATCTAATGAACCAATTAAGTATCAAGTTGCCAGCAGCCACAGAGGCTCATTGTGCTCAGGACCCTGATCAGTCAGCACAAAGGGAGCAGGAAGTAAGGAAGGAACAGTATGAAGAGATGACAAAGAGGCCATCGTGCAGGTTTACCCCCCTTTTAGACATTTCCAATTATGACTGGCCAAGTCGAAGGTGACGACGTGACCCCTTTTTGCAAAGTTAAGGTCAGCTTCCAGTCCTCCCCTGGGGCTTTTTCCTCGGCGAGCGAAGCGTGAACTTGTGCTCCCTGCTCATATTTGAGAGTGGGGTGTGTTATCTTTCTGTTGTTCTTGCAACACAACCTGTCAGAGCGCCGTGGAGGTGAATTGGTTTCAGCAGCACTGACTTTACTCCCGTGGGATTCAGAGACACCGGCTTCTGTTTTTTCTTTGTTTTTTAAGGAATTGTTTGTTCTGGCTCATGTCTTTTGTTGCAGCTGTTAAGTTTCGGCGGTTCATTCTTCCGCCCTACTCCTCTTCATATGTCAACGCTGTACCTTTTTCACCACTTAATTTACCTGAAAGTCATAGTTATACGCTACTTTGCCATTTAGGACTTTTCACACAAACCCGACAGCCTCCAAATATTACAATTGATTCGTGGGGTGGAGCCCAATGTACAAATACCAAAGTTGATGGCGACATAAAAAGACTTGCAGAAAATGGGCCTCCTGAAGAGGCTTCAGACAAGACCAAAGCAGGTTAAACAATGCCGGTGATATTTCTTGTCTTGCCATTTGTGAAAAACCCTGCGTATGTTTGTTCCCGACGGAGACGGACAAGCGAAAGAAAGAGCAGACTTTGTCACTTCCCCCCCCACGGAGGCACAACGTGTCCGAGGGCTCTGCTCGCTCTCAAGAGCTGCCAGGTGGACGATGGGTAAACAGACTGACTTCCCCAATCCTGCCCGGCCCCACATGACCAGCAGTGTTTGCACTGCAGCATGAAGGAATACAGGAAATAGAGGACATTCCATCATTGCCAGTAGTGCCCCCCCCTCCCCCCCCCGTACCCTACTTAGAGGGCTCGTTACAGTCTCCATGTAAAGGGCAGCACTGCTTATTTAAGATGACTTAAAGAAGATGGAGAGAACCGCCTCAGCCTGGATTTTCCCCCGGAATTTGCTGAATAATGTGCACAGCGGTGATACTGTGGATATAGAGACGACCTTCCCCCCTCTGTTCTTTATCACCTTTTGAAACATGTTATAAACATGAGTCCAAACTGCACAGCAGACGCCGCATGCAGGCGTTTTGTATGACTTAACTCAAGCCCCCCACCGCTGAATATTTCCGGGAGCGCTATCCGTCTTTTTCTTCGTTTAAGGATGTTTGTGAACAATTCCGACCCTCTTTCGGGCTCCCCAGCACACGAGCGCCGCCGGCAGCCTCCTAGTGAACTCCCGCCAAAAGAATTCTTCCTCCTCGTAGGGTCAAGGCCGAGTGTTTACACAGCGCAGCCGGCGAAGATCCGTATTGTTTAGACAAGCTTCCAAACACGCAGCCTGGAGGTCGTCCAATTACCCACCCGCTCGGATGTGTGAGCCGCCGCTGCTTGGTGCATTCTTCCTTTAACCTAATTTAGAACTTCAATAAAAAAAAAACGAACACCTATTCTTTTACACGCCGACGTCTGTTCCCAACAATAAACTTTAATCTTACTGTGTATGTTGGCGGGTGTGTCTACTTGCATGTGTGTTTTTAGAGGTGTGCTGTTACTTTTCTGCATGCATGTGTGATTACGTTATCTATAATAGTAGCATGCATTTGACCACCCAAAGCCTTCGCTGGGACGTTTTGCTCGGTAGCTTAAAAGGGTTTTCACTATCACAGTCTGCGTCGTGTCTACTTCGCTTCCTCTTTGTGTCTCTCATCACCGTGAGTGTCGCCCACTGTGTCTCCAGCCGGTCTGTCTTTATCTCCTCCTCTCACTCGCTGTCTATCTGTCTTTTTGCAGGAAGAGAAGGGTATTTCCTGTGGATTTGTTGATTTGGACTTCCTCAAATGCAGCGTGGGATTTCCCTTCATGAGAGCGCAGACTAAGGTATTAGAACTAATTGCACAATGTCAGAATCGCATCGGTTGCTGAACTCCTGGTTTATTCTGGGTTTTTTTTTTTGGTCCCCAGTATCATTTTGCAGTGATTTTTGACACGAGTCAGCTTTCTGGGGAAAATGACACGTTACACTTCGCAGTTCAGGCAAAAAGGTGAGTCTCAAGGGTCTGACATCTTACAATTTAACTACACATATTTTCGGGTGCCTTTTAAATGTGCCTAAACGTAATCCCCGTAGAGCGAATGCAGTTTTCATGCTCTTTACCCCTGTTTGTTACAGCGCCAATCCTGAGCACAACCTCTCTGACAACAGTTTGGATCTGTCCATCCCGCTGGTTCACGAGACCGACACAACGATCACTGGGTAGGAACATAACGAACCATAACAAACCTAAAGCTGAAAACCAGCTCGAACTGGTATGCCATCTGTTGGCTGTTGGGAGGAGAGGGAGTGTTTTCCTCAGTATGGAGCATGTCAACTTGAAAAGCCTTATCTCTGAAAGCTCTGCTTCACAGGGAAGGAAGAGAGATGTAAAACAGCCCAAGTGCTGCAGACGTCTGACAAAGCTGCTGTATGTGTATGTGTGTGTGTGTGTGTGTGTGTGTGTGTGTGTGTGTGTGTGTGTGTGTGTGTGTGCGCGTGTGCGCGCGTGCTGTCTTTAATGTGAGGGGAGGCTTCAGAGCAAAGCAGGACTTATCCGACACGCATCTAAACCGCTAAAGAAAACGCTGATAACATGATTGAAGCCAGAGATGTTCATGCAGCTATTTGTTTAGGTTGATTCTGTCGGCGCTTTAATAGTCGCCGTTAATGCGTCTTCTGCTGTCCGCAGTGTGGTGACACCGAGCTCCTTTGTCTACGGGAACTACATCGACGCCTCTCGCTTCATCCAGTTGGAAGACATGGAGTGTGACTTTCAGCCTCTTAATCTCACATTCCAGGTAGAGCTCGTAGGGAACGTGTAGGGTTTTGGGGTATTTGTCCACGCTTCTCTACATATTCACCTTACTCTCCCTTTGTCTTTTATCTTTTCCCGTCTTTATGTGGTTCCAGGCCATAAACAAGGGTCCCAGCAGGTTGCCCGGCTCCACTGTTGACATCAGGATACCAAACCGGCTGGCTGGCAGCGGAGCCGACATGTTCCACGTCATTGAAACACAGGTGGATGCCAAAAGCTGCTAAATCAGCATTATTTATCCCGGCCAAATCCTTATTCACCTGCAGGCAGACATATTTTTAGTTGATTTATCTTACACACTCGGGATCTTTTCTTCATGGCACGTATGCCTGTTTCCACCTCAAAGGACACTTTTATGAATAGAAAGCTGCTAAACCGGTGGGCCTTTTATGATGGCGTAGTCTGCTCAGTGTGAGGTACCACAAGCCAGTGAAAAGCTGAGCAAAAGTGTTGATGTTGCCACCAAAGCTAGGTAACCATTTAGTTTCACAACATTTTATATTTGGATAAAGAAACACAATACTCCCACTGGCTTTAAATGTTGTCGTAACCCTTACATTGCTCATTTCATATAGGTAGATCATGGGGGCGGCTGAAGCTGATAATTGTGTTCACTGTGAATGGGCACACGGGGTTCACTGTATCCCACCCTCCTCGAGCCCATCTGGAATCACTTCCAGGGGATCAGACAGCTTGCACGAAATGGGAATGGGACACCTGCAGAGCTGCCTACTGCCCAGTACCATCCTGAGCCTCGAAATACACACTATTAATGCTGTTAGCACCGGGTCGGGCCTTGTATTTTAGTGCAAGATATTCTTACAATTTATGCAGCGCTCCGTTTGTTCACGCATGATACACAAGTTCTCGACTGTTTTTCTCTACAAACTCCCCCAGTCGTCATTATTTAGTGTGACTTCTCTGTTCTCATGAGGTTTAAAGTTAGTGCAGCCTATGCATCTTCCCAACAGCAGCGGCAGCAGAAAAACAGGACATGAGAAATGTGCCGCAATAAAAGCTGAGACACGCTGGGTTTCAACAGAGCGGACAATGAGGGAGGCCAGAGGAGATTTCCACCTCCAGAGCTTCAGGTCGGCCTGAGCGGAGGGGAAAGTGTGCCCCGGGGGCTGGGCAGTAAACCAGACACCTCCTAAATCACTCCATATGGGAAATCTGGCTGGGCGGGGTAGCTGCTTCTTTTTAGGGAGAACTTCCTGTGAGCCCTGGAGACTCATAACAATAATGGGGTCGGGCCAGTTTAGGTGAATAAAGTGCTTACGAGTCCATTTTTGTTTTCAAACGCTGAATCTTTTTTTTAACTTTTTCAGGTAACCGAGGGCCGAGGGAACTGCACCCCTCACAGGAACCCGACACCGTGCAGCATCCCCCAGGACAAAGACAGCATCTTCCACTCCATCTTTGCCTTCTTCACCAAATCAGGACGCAAGGTCTTAGTAAGTATGCAGCCCCGACGGTGCTCTTTGACTCCTGAAGTCAGCGAAAGTCGCCCTCTGTGAGGGTTCCCGTTTTTAGTTTTTTTTTGTCAGTGCAACATCTGTTTATTACTCATGCTTCTCTCTCCCTCATAATCTCACCTGCTGTCTCCCACCCTCTGTTTCTAAGGACTGTGACCGGCCTGGAAGAGCTTGTATGACCATCTCCTGCAGTCTGGGCCCACAATTAAAAGAAGAAGCTCTGAGCATAGATATAAAGCTTCTACTCAATATTGAAATCCTTAAGAGGGTAGGAAGCATATCAGAAGCTTGTTAAACCTAGTTGCAGGCTGCTGTGATTCTAATAGTAACAGTGATCGACCCTCTCTCAACCCACAGGACAGTTCCTCTGTGGTCCAGTTTGTGACGAGAGGCAGCGTGCAAGTGAATGACAGGGCGGTCGAGGTGCCAAATGGCCTGCCAGAGGACATTTCGGTGAGTATATTATGTATTATATATATAATTGTATATTATTATTAACAGCGCATTCATCCTCCACTTATCAGAACAGTATCTGTTCTATTAAAGGCACACTTGACTGGAATCAAGAAGATTAAATCATGGCACATATAATAACTACATTTAACATCACAAATAAGTGAAATCGGGCCTCCCAGCTTTTGGCAACAGATTTCTTTGTTGTGTTCAAAAACGTCTTAATGTTAATATTTTTATTTTAACGTTAGGTCAGATAACTTGACAATGACAAACCCACAGAGATATTGTCCACTCCCTAAAGGAAGCGTTTCCCAGCCAGTGCGGAGTACGGGGCCTCAGGGTGCCATCTAGTGTCCCACCCATGTACTAGACAATACTATACATACATATAAATAGTTTAATTTCCTATATTTCTTCATTTTTGGAAAGGGGACGGGGGTTGATAATAATTTCAATGACTAGTTACGTTTAATTTCCAGACGTGATCAGGTAGAGACTCGTTTTGGCGCTTTTGCTTCGAGCCGACGTCCCTTCAGTTGTTGTGACATGAAATTGATCCGTTTTTAAAACACAAAATTGATGCAGGCGACAACCCTGCGCCAGCAAAAGCTCTAAAGCGTGGAGTGAGGAAATACAACCCTGCAAACATTACATCTGTGTTTATAATGTCAGGCAGTGAAGTATGAGGGTACGCAGAATATTTATTTGGTCGCTGCAGTGACAGTGATCTTTAAACATGCTGTCATTAGAACAATCATAGAGCCGCTGCCGTGAGCCCAGAGAACAGATGGGGACTGTGGGAATACTCTATGGGGACACTTTTATCAGCCTCTTTTTGGAGTCGGGGGCCTCAGCTGTGCTCAAGGACGGATCCCTCCCCCTACTGTTGCTTGCTGAGTGATTGAATGGCCCACCGGTTCACATGTGATGATTACATTGAGCACCCAGCATGCTCGCAGTGGGATCTCTCAAGTGATTGTGCCGCTGCCCGGGGGGCTGCACCCTGCTGACCCTGAGCGTCAGACGTGCTTGGAAAATGCAGAGCTGCTATGAATATGTCCATCCCATGCTGCTCTTTCAGCCCACCTTCTAGGTTTTGGTAAACACAGTTACCTCCCCCCCCCCCCACAGGATCCCTGCCGGCTAAAATACACACCGACGATTTGTGGCCCCTGGCCCCAAGTTACATATCTAGCATTGCAGTTTAATGAACGTCACATATACATTCCTAGAATGGTCTGATTGCAGTTAAAGTGCAACGACGAGTCGAGCTTTCATCTGCTCTGTGCACACAACAGTTAGATTGCAAAGCTAGGGGTGAGGGGAATGTATTAATGTCGGAAACTATTCTGCAGAGATTAATCTTCATTGTTCCGCATGTTTTTCGCCTCTGCTGACAGTTGGCGTCTCAAGACATAATTGGGTTCAAAGGAGCGTTCCAGCACTGTACACTTGAGCAGTAAATTCTTTAGTCATTTCTGAAATTGTCCCAGCATAGTTTGAACAAGTTAAGCAAGATTATCTGATATTTGGGAGATTACACATGATTTGACTTTGTTGAACGGGCTTACTGTCTAACTCAATGTGATGAAAACATAAAGGGGAACATCCTGTCACACGGTCAGCATGCTAACAAGCTCACAGTCATAACAATCTTTTATTTAGTGGTTAAACTTTTTACCATATTTACCATTAAGCATGCTATCAATTGCTTCATTCGTGTTGTTTTTCTGCTGAACGAAATAACTGATAGAAGGTGCTCCATGTCAAATAAACACTAATAAAAATAAAAAAATAGCGCTTCTTCAAATTAGTGAGCAACTAAAGCGCCTAAAATGATATCTACAAAAAGTAAGAAGTTGGTTGTTGCACTGCATTGCATCATTAGCGGCACATGACTTAATGATTACCCTTCTGTGTCCCTCCTTGTGTGTGTGTGTGTGTGTGTGTTGTATTTGAGTGTGACTCACTGACTGACGAAAGTGTTGTGTTTCAGCTGGTGTTCGAGGCGCTCCACAGTCAGGAACCGAGGGGTTACGTAGTCGGCTGGATCATTGCCATCAGTCTCCTGGTGGGAATCCTCATCTTTTTGCTGCTAGCGGTGCTCCTCTGGAAGGTAAATAACACATAAACACTCACTTTACCCCATTGGTCAACAAACTTCTCTCCTAATATTTAAAGTGAATGAGCGATAGTTGTCACAAACTTGTCACAGCCAGAGGCGTTGTGTGTCAGTATCCGCACAGTGTCCAGTTGTGCAGAGACAGCTGCAGGGAGGGGTGGGGGTCGGGGGTGTTCGCTTTGGGCCTTTAACATCCATGAAACGGATGAAAGTCCCAGACCTGACAATGATTCACAACACGCCACTCACATGAAAGAAGAATCTCGAAGGGGAAACGGCATTTACACTGATGTCCTGAGGCCCAGTTAGCACAAGACTTCTTTTCTTTTTTTCCGGCGGGAAAAATACCACAACGAAACCTTGGAATGTAGGTCCCCACCCCCCGCCCCCCATGCCCTCAGACTTTGCCAAAATAAGCCCCCACGTACAAGAGCGGCACACGTCCTGTATTGCTCTTTTGAGGAAATACCTGAGGGGAGCACAGGTCTGTATCATTAAATGTGGTTGTGAAATGCAGATGAATGAATGGAGCCGTGGGGAGAGGCATCGTCCCAGCGTGGCTGCCTTGTTTAGATGTACAGTAAGAATCGGCTGCTCGCTTTCATTACTTCTTTAGATTACACTTGGTTGTAAAATATACATTTCAGTACAATATTACTTTTCTGAAGAGACAGCTCATTTCTACAAGGAAAAGGTTTGGTTTTCCTCCATCATGGCTGTGGTTTAGCGTATTACATTAAAAATGTGAATATTTTGAAGCACTAGCATCAATTTTCAATTTTTTATCTCCGAAATATACAATGTTTTCTATTTGTGTCACTGAAGGATAAATTCCAGATGTTTTTGACTGTAAGATATGTTATATTCCATCATAATCAATTCAATATTGACTAATTGTTGATAATAATAATAATAATAATAATAATAGCTCAAACCATATGGTTTTATTGTAGTAATGCATTTGAAAGAAGAGATTATTTTTAATGAAATGTTACATCGGCCACGCATTCACTGACGATGGTGAGAGTCAGCTGCAGTCACAAGCTATGTCAAATGAAAACCTGAACCTTTTTGCATGAATCATGTTGCTTTCCTGCAGCTGAAGGTCACAAGTGTGCAGAAATCCCAGAAAAACAACAACGATGCACTACCTAAATACCCCAGTCAGATCTGCCCTCCGCCGGACCTCACTAAACACCATTCGGGTTTGTCTCGTTCTCTGACAGATGGGATTCTTCCGTCGGCGCTACAGAGAGATCATCGAGGCTGAAAAGAACAGGAAGGACAGTGACGAAAGCTGGGACTGGATGGAAAAGAACCACTGAGACTTGCAGTGGGGGTCCCGCAGGAGCCAATGAGATTAGGGATTGGGTCGAGAAAGGTCCAATAGCACGTGGTCTCGCAGCCCAGCCGCCCCAGTGGCCCTGCAGTCTTCCATATGTGGAAGAGAAGAATATTCTCCATATTTTTTGGAGACTTTTTTTTTTTTGTGTGTGGGAGGAATCAGGCTTCAGAAACGACATTGTGGTTTGCCAGAGGACACTTGCAGTGGAATCCGGCCAGCGAGAGTGGAGCTGGATGTCGATGGAGACCCACAGCCTTGCAGGGTTGTGGCGACAGCGTGAAATACTGATGGACGATAAAACCCTCAGGGCTGTTTTACATAGCAACTTTATTTTTCTACATACACTTTAAGCCATATTGTATAAACCTGGGCTTCAAGAAGAGGAGGGGTTTTGACGGGCCATTATAAACATACTGTATCTCAGTATGTTTTCCTAAAAGCACTGATGTTTGATAAGAATGAAGGCCTTGGCTCCATGGCTCTACTGTTACGCCAAAGATATGTCCTGTTTTTAGTATATGATTGGAGTCGTCTGTATATTCAGTTATTCCTTGGAGTGAAAGATTCTATCTTTTCTCTACTCTATTTCCGAGCTTATGAATATCTGGCTTACACATCTGACTCCCGCTTCCTCCCACCAATAACAAGCCAGAGCTAATTCGGGGTTTCGGACCCACACACACACACAACAATTGTCCTCGCGTCATCCGTTGGGGTTGTCAGGGAGGTCGGAGAGGCGCTGAGGACCCAGCAAACCCACTCTGAGGTCATTGGGATCTGGCCCACAGTCGAGTCTTCATTAACACTTCATTTGCCACGTTTCCTCTACTATCCACGCCTGAAGCGGTGGTGAATCAGACATTCAGATTTCAAGCTTTGAGATTATTTCTAAGCATTCCATTTGGTTTATGGTCTGGCTTTGAAACATTTGTGTTTAGGTCTCAAAAGCGGATGTACCAAAGTGATTTTGTCTGTTACATTTGGATGCACAAAGGCTGAGAAGGTGCAACGTGTGGGAGGAGAGCGAATTATCTGCCAGGATCTGTTGCTCAGGTATGCAGCTGACTTTTTTTCAATAGACCCCCAAAGGCTTCCAGGTTCAAGTGAAGACTCAAGTGTTGTAAGATATGAATCCTATCCTCTGGGACATTAGTCCTGATCATTTTGTGTTCCCCAAAACATTTGCAGACTTCTTCGAAGCGGACAATATTGTATTTAACTATTATTTTATAGGCATTTAGTGTGAAATTTGACATACGTTGCGCTCCATGGCCAGTTGAAAGTCTGGGATGGGAGTCCACCTTCAGTCATTTACTGGGGCCATGGCATGAGTAATGCCCTAAAAGTAGGTGGGATTTAATCACTTCACATGAACGAGCTCTTTGGAACTCATGGGAAAAGCTCATTTTAAGTCAACATGAAGGAATGTCCGCTCCCCAAAAATCTGCCACTCTTAAAGTTCAGAGCTTCTCAGTACTCAAATGTTACCCTCTCTGTTCGCAAGTCTCTAAAAGCTGTGGTTCATTGTGAATGGAAGTTTACAGACCACAGTGAATTACATTTTATTTTAAAGGTCCCTGAATGAATACATTTATTAAGTATTTTATACATTTGCGCAGCTTTATCTCAAATAAATATGGAGAAAGAAACGGGACAATAATTCATTATATCAAAACTGATATTTCACAGTAGTCTGCAGTCAGGTTAAAATGTGCAATGCCAAAGAACTAAAATTGTATTTTGAAAGTTTTCACACGACGGTGCTAACGCACTTCATGGCTCACTGTGATTGCTTGGTTTTCTGTTTTGTGCTGCACAAACCTTTTAATGATCCGGTTTATTTTATCATTTAATTCCACTGGCACGACAGCATATACTGTACACATTCACGATTTTCTTAAACCAATGCTATGCTTTTATGCAGAGGAACCAACACAATTCTATGATTGACGACATTTGAACTGTGATGACGTCAATCGCACCGTTATTTGGGGTTTTTGTTCTCCGTATACTACTGTCACTGAATATCATTTTCATTATAGTGTGATGTAGTGTGTATGTTTGATGTTAAAAGTCATGTTGGAGCTGTATATTTATCTGTTGATAAAAAATGGAGTGAAATTTCATGGCTGTGTATGTGGTTTTGTCCGTTAGTTCTTTTTTGAAGGTGTGTGTTGCTCTCTGCTGGTTGTTTTGCTTGAATGAACACAAACACACGACACACTGTATAAACTACATATTCAAAGTTATTTGAAAACTCTTAAACTATTTTTTGCATATGGTCAAACATGTTTTTGGTGTAAGTTTAAACAATACAGCAGGACTTTTCTATTAATGTTTTAATTATTAAAATTATTCTTAAGTAGTTCCAAAAGTCCTATTTGCTATCTGTCAGAGGTGCTTGTGAATGAGTTTTGTTTGGATAAACTTTTATAAAAAAAAAAAAAAGAAAACACTTCAATCAAGGGTCATCAATTATTAATAATTAATAAATAATAATAATTTTAAAGGATGGGTTTTACTTTAACTGTCAAAGTGCTGCACGTCAAGACCGATTTTATTTTCAATAAGTGGCCTCAATGGACTGGGAAGAAAAGGAACCAACTGAGACAACATCTTATCTGTGCTTAAGCTCTAAGGTACGGCCTTTTTTCTCATCACAAGCTTGTTTTATTTGTTGTAGAATATTGGAAGCATAAGTAAATATAAAATGTTGTGCCCTCTTTATCTTTGTTATGAAGTCACAGCATACCATGTCAAAGAAGCAATTAAACCATCACTGTATAAAATGTTGACAAAAATCAAAGAATATTAGAAAAAAAGCAGTCTAAAGAAGTAATAAAGGTCATTGTGCGTGTGAAAAAAGTCCTAGTATAGTATGTGGACAATAAGTCATAAAAGGTTTGAATGCCCAAAATATCCTTTGATATCATGTAAAAATCATGGTACTAATAATATAGTGTGTTGAAAAAAGTCATTAATACAAACAGTAAAGTCATAGTATAGCAAGTTATAGTGTTAGACTGTTAGTGTATGTAAAGCATAGTGACAAATGTTTAAAAAAAAAGTAATTGTATCGTCAGAGTCATTAAAAGTCTTTAAAAAGTCATGGTCCATCATGTCAAAAATCTTATAATATAGTATAATATGTTTCTCAAAGTATAGCAGATCAACAAAAAAAAGATTACGTCATAATATCATTTGTAAAGGTCCAATTCTAATATGTCATCAGATGTCACGTAAGTCTTAGATCAGTCGTGAAAAAGTCCTAGTGCTGCGTGTTGAAAGATGCAATACTTTAATCCTGAATTAATCCTGCCTTGGACGTTGGTTCATTATTTCATTATTTTCATTGAAAACATCGAATCCTCTATTATACTGAAATATTGAACGCAGATGCAACAGGCCTCAAAAGCCAGTTAAGTCACTACAAAAGCATTAAATAAATAGAAAACCAGTGTATATGCGTAACAAAGAAATGCATTTAACAACTCAAGCTAGTCAGGTTACACCAACAACAAGTGCGCGGTCAGGTGACCCCCAGTTGCTATGAAACACTGATGCCAAGCACAAGCTCCTCTGTGGAGCACATTCATTATTAACCCAGCCACGACAGTGAACACATCACCTTTTGACGGGAGAGACGAGACTCTCTGACAGCCATGTCCTCTCTGTTGGATCCCGGGTTGATCAGGACAGCGGTGGTGGAGCAGGTTGTCGCCCCCATCGCCAGTCATCTGTGCCACTTGGTGCTGCTGTGTGAGAGTGCAGAGGGACCTCAGCAGTTCTGCCAGCTGGAGGGTGCAGCTCAGGCGGTGGCCAAAGCCACCGTGAACATGGCAGCAGTGGCCTCCAGGTGCGTGCGTTGGGGAGCTGGAGAAGGAACCGATAGGCGGAATGCATTCTCCGACTAACGCCAGGGGCGTTTTTTTCCCTTTGCAGGAAAATGGGTGACAGGGAGGACGAGGTTTTTCACACAGAGATGTCGTCCCTGCTGGAGTCGGTCACCGTGTCCGGTCAGCACGTGCTGTTGGCAGCCCAGAAGCTCAGCATTCAGCCCGGCTTGACTGAGCACAGGGAGGAACTCATCGCCGCAGCACAGAACGTCTTCCTGGGAGTAACCAAAGTAAAGTAGGATTATTTTGCTCCTGGTTTAAAATCGGACCGCAAATGTGTGTACTAAAGAGGCTTATGTAAGCAAACAGACGCAGGGAATGCATTTCATTTAATGACTCATTAAATGCAAAGAAAGTTTCCAATGGATTCCATCTTCCACAGCTGCATATGCTTTATACTTTCTCAGAGATTTCCTATAGTGTGGATATTATTAAACGTAACAATAGGCCAAACCGCTGATTGAGCCTTAAATTTGAACATTTTCTGCAAATAAAAGCCCTAATTGTCCAAGGCAAGCTTTACTCCCCATCAATGTCCGAGGTTTAGGACAATCGCCAAATGATCTGGGACTTCTGTCTTACCCCAACATTTATATTGCCCATGAAATGATGCACAAGTCTCTTTATTTATCAAATACCTTTGCACAACTCTTTAGAACTTGTTCTAAGTAGAATACGTAACAAGTCCCCTTCTCTGTCTCCCCCGTCAGGTTCTGTTAGTGGACGATGATGCTATCGTCAGGACAGTGGTGGCTGCTGCCGATCGAGTTTCGGAGTGCTTATCTGAGCTCGCCTTCGCCTCTGACATCAAGTCTCTGCTTAAATCTTTCCAGGTGTTTTCTGAAGCTTTGCTTTTCCTCAACAATCTGACCGTTGAGAGAGCAAATGCCTTACAGGACCCCAGACAAACCAAGCAGCTTCTGGATTCCCTGGAGACCCTCGGGAGGTGCATCTCCATGCTGCACACAGCCATGTGCACGACCATCAAACACCCGACCAGCGAGCAGGCGCAGCACGCCAAGAGGTACATCCTGGACAAGGTGCACAGCACAGTGAGGGACATTGTTGTAACTCTGAAAAGCGAACGCCGCAGTGGACCACTGGGTCCTTGTGGGTATTACACAGCGAGGAGAAACAGTCTGTTGCTGCTGCTCACCAGTTCCCCCACCTCCTCCATCCCAGGCGGTGGCCTCGACAGTGTGGTGAGGGATTTTGTGTTTCACTGTATGGTTGTGGCCAACACTTCTCGTAGAGAGCTTCAACAGAGCGTGGTGGGCCATTGTCTTCACGTCCTGCAGCTCTGGTCCGACATAAGTAGGGTTTTAAAGTCCACAGAGGAGGATTTGAGGAAGAACCTTGAGAGTACTTGTCATTTTTTGGTGCAGCAAATAGGAATGCTTGATGAGGCTTTGATGACTAGTGTTCTCTATCAAGTCCTGGACACATTTCCTGCAGCATCGGCGACGGTTGAGGAACTTCTAAGACTGTCGGGAAAAATCCTGGTCGCCGATTGTCCCACAGAGATGGATCTGTCCTTCATTCAGGCAGAAGTTGAGGACGTCATAGCTTCCACTGACAGAATAATCAAAGTGGCAAATTTCCTCTCAGCTGTCGCCGTTGATGCAAAGAGTTTGGAGAGTGTGGAGAACTCGCGAGTCGGCCTCGCCAGACTCAGAGCTCAGCTCGCACCCCTCTCTCTGGAGCTGGCGGATAACTCGATGCAAACCGTTCAAAAGATTCACGAGGCCTGCGAAAAGTGGCAAGAGGAGACTGGTCAGCTTCAGGAAGCCCTCAGTGATGTAATGGACGTGAGGGAGTTCACCAGCGCTGCCGTCGATGAGGTGGTCAGCGATCGGCACGGATGTGACTCAGCGCACAGACAGCAGAGCTGCAAACTGTTTAAACAACACGCCGTGAGCCTTTTTTGTCACATGAAGCTGGCGGTCGACTCGGTGAGGAGGCACTTGGACAGAAGTGACGACCCCATCTACAGAAACGGGCTGCTGGTGCTGCTGAAACAGGTTCAGTCATCTGGAGTCAAAGCGAGTGAGTCGGTCAGAGACGTGCTCTTAGGTTCCGGTCTAAGCGTGGAGGTATATTCCACCTTTTCACACAATGTGTCCGCTGCCATCAAGCATTTAAAAGTGCTCAGAAAGGGGCTGGACGGCCTACAGCATCCACACCTCCTGAGCCCGCTGCGAGGAGACGCACGTCGGCCCGAAATCTCACAGCCGTGCGTGCCTGTAAAAGGCCCCCGCGAACTGGACGCGGGTCACATGACGAGAGGCCGTTCGGTTTTACAGGCTACGGAGAAGGATCCTCAAACCGAGCACGAGGAGGAACACTCGCACGAGGAAAGCATAGAAGCAGAACTGGCTCGTAAATATGATTTACTGGTCCCAGCTGTCCCCGTTGAGCTGAAACCGATCCACAGAACTCTTGAATTTGACCTTTTACCCCTCATGTACGAAGTCGTGACTGTGACTAAAGGGAAAGATGTGACACTACTGAACCGGGTCTGCACTGGCGTTTTTGAGCTGTCGAACTGCTACGCCCAAGCTGCGAAGGAGGCCGTGGCCGTTGTGGACGCGCTTGACTGTCAGACGTTGGAGAGTCTCAGAGCAGAGCTGGTGTCACTGACTCCGCTGCTCGTCCAGACGGCCCAGGAAACGGCGATGAGCTCGGCGATGAGCGCGGACAGCGTCTGCAGACACAGCGCGCGCTTCTCTGACCTCATAAACAACACCAGGAAGGTTTTGCTGCTGGTCGCTGGCACCTGGTACAACGCTGTTTACACTCAGCTGCAAGGAAACCCGCCGGCAACGCCCGCCACCGTTGCGCGGCAGCTAAACGAAGTGATGGCTTTATGCGCTGAAGCCGTCCAGCTCTTGACGTCGTCCGGTTTAACGTCCCAAGGCGACGGTCACGAAACATTGAGCGTTTTACACAACAAGCTGAACAAAGCCCAGAACAACACAAAGCATCTGATCGAGTTTTCCTCCTCAACGGACAGACCGGGGGATCAACTCGAGGGCCTCTGTGTCCTCTGGGGCCTGTCGATTCAGGTGTTGCTGCGTTCGCTTGACAAGATTTTGGGGACATCAACCGCGACGAACCCGCTGAGCCCCCAGAGACACGTGGCCGTGTTGTCTGAGACCTCGCTTCGGATCCAGGAGGCGACGAGGTTAACCTGCCAGAATTGCAGAAGTGCGTACAAATCCAAACAGCTGGCAGGATACCAGAATGAACTAAAAAGCCTGACTGAAGCGTATCTCCAAGCTGCAGAGGAGCTCGACGCGATGCCCAGCGTCACGCAACTTGCAAAATCTGATGTCTTCCAGAGGCATCTTTTGATTAAAATCCGAGCGCTTTCCTCTCATTTAAACAAGACAAACAAAGATTACGACGCTGCGCTTCAAAATATTGTCAGTGTCGCTCTTTTTTCTGCTGAACATTTCAAGGAGAGCAACACGGAGGACACAGAGCGAACATTTGACACCGCTGCTGAAACGCTGCTTGAAAATGTCAAAACCGCAACCAAAAGGGTCGAGGACAGCTTGCACTTCATCCGCGACCCACATGTGCGTTCCCACCTGAGGTCCGTCAACGACCACCTGCCTTTTCAGATCTCGGATGTAATCAGCAGGGCGAGGCTCATGCTGGAGACTCACTATATTAGTGACACACTCAGTCTGGACGTGCAGATCCAGTGCTGGTCAGCCAAAGCTCGTTACGTGGCGGAGGAGATCAGGAAACAGGACGGGATTCACCAAGAGGTCAAAGAGGTCATCACGGCCGGTCTGCAGGGCAGAAGCCTTGAGGATAGCACAGAGGCGTCGGCCGGGGGGCCGTCTAAAGTAAAAGAAGGGGGATTTCCCTGTGACGTGACAATGACGCCGTGGCAGAGAGGCAACGCGGAACGCGTAGATGCTGCAGAAACAAATACTAATGCGGTAAAATATGGAGATGGTAATATTGAAAATGTAGGTATTTCATCAAGTTACACTATTATTCAATTACCTTTCGGTCACAATTAATCATATGTTTCTCTGCAGGACCGGGTCGGGTCCAGCGGGCCCAAAGAGACTCATTCGCTGACGTCCACAGCCCTTTTTCTAAAGCAAGAAAGTGACAGCTGGGATCCCAAGGACAACAGAATTGTCCAGATGACCAGGAAGACGGCTGACACACTCTGTTACATGACTCAGTACCTGAGGAAGAGAGGCCCAATACTGGTAACCACCACCAGAGGGTACTTTACTCCCTTGACCCTGATATATTTTGCACCCTCATCCACAATCATTCCATTTTCTTTCAGAATAAGGAGGCATTTGTCACCGCAGCCAAAAACGTGATCTCAAACTGCCAGTCAGTCACTCAGTTCATCCGAGTTATTGCCAACCACTGCCTGGATAAACAGTCCACAGTTGAACTCTCCCTCATAGTTGAGCAAATTCTCACCATCACTAACCAGTTCAGCATCATCTCCAGGTAAGAAGAACAAAGCGGTAAATCCCACACTGAACTGAGATAAAAAACAACGGCGATGAGAGCGTTTTTCTTCATCTCCACTCAGCGTCAACGCTGTAACACCCGGGTGCAGATCATCCGACGAGATCCTGGTGAAGAACGCTCAAAATCTACTGCAGACGGTCCTGCGGGGGGTCCGCGCTGCAGAGTCAGCCTGCATCACAGTAAATCTAACAGCAAAATAAGAGATGACTATGAGAAAGACGGAGGCTCAGACACTGAAGCGGCTCAGTGAACCTCTCGTTTCAGGGGCTGAAGCAGCCTGAGCCGGACTCGGATGGTGCCGAGGCCACGGCCTTGTGTTTCCAGTGGAGGAGGAAACTGGAGATCCACCGAGCCCAGCAGACCTCGAACACGGAGACCGACGAGCTGGGCTTGAGGAAGACCTCCACCCACCCGGCGGCCCCCAGCCTTGTGCCGCCAGTTGGCTTCAAGTGACCACCACCCCTTCAAAGCACGAGTGGAAACAGTGTCTCAAGAAAGAAGTGTAAAATAGATCACACATTTAGTTTATTTAATAAGATAATGTGAAACACGGGGCTTTTCACAGACTTTCACATTTATATTGATAAGTTAGTCATTGTTTTGCACACTAATGAGACAATGCACTTTGATGTGTGACTCTGAACTGTTTTATGTCTTTATTTCAGGTATTCATAATAAAATCACTGAAGTGTAACAAGCGTATGTGTTAAAATGCCATATAGTATTTTCACAACCATCAAAACTGACAAAAAAAGCTTTTTTTTCATTAAAACACTCAAAAACAGGCTGTACATGTGATACTAAATATGTATATACACAGTGTGAAATATGAAAATGTTTTTTTAAAGTACATAGTTTAGTTTAAGTCCAACACAGCTCATTTGAACAGAGACTGGACTTTTTAAATACACGCCAACATCAAGCGAACAACATCTTTTTGTAGGACACGCATGACTCATCTGGAGTCAACTTAACAGGAATAACGTTCATATCATCTCAATGCAAAGCCAGCCAGATAACATCGGCTTTCTTTGTAAAGTAAACTTACTAGTTGTGATAAACTGTTCGATATCGATATTTACAAGCTTGTCAGCAGTGAGTGTTTTGAGGAATGATGATGTCGAATTAAATGAAGTAACCAGTGATTGAAGTCATTTTCTGTCATTGCAGCTAAAAGCCCACACGGTCACTTTACATCCACAAAGCGTTTAGCTCAGACGTTTGCCAAAACAGAAGCTGAGTTACAGCAAAATTACACATTTCCTCTCAGCTGAGCAGGGAACCGTCTCATTGTACGAATAGATGTCACGATTTAAAAATTACAAACTCATATCGGTGTCAAGTCAATAAAAATGTAAATTTTCAAGAAAACACCTGTAGACTTATTGTGGAAAAAGTACCTCATTATAAAAGTAAGATTGTATAATGTAAAAGTGCTTTGAAATAAGGAAATACAAAAGAAAACAATTTAAGGGAATATTTCAGTTCTCTAAACTTATATCGACTTGACAATATTTTAACAGGATGAATACAGGTGAATTCTTTGAGAAGACTATACAGATTACCATAGTTTCTTTTTCTGATCTTGTAAAAACATACATGAATCAAAAAGACCGTAACAATCACTTTCAAAATACATCATAACAATAAAATGGTTGTGTTAAAAGCAACTATGCACTGTGTACAATAGATAGTACGTCAAGCTATACAGGATCATTTATGTACAGAAATGAATAAGTTCAGGCAAAGCTGAATAGAAATGTCTCATCAGCACACCGACCTGTGACTTCATATATTTCCACACTGGGCTGCTTACTGACAGAAAGGCGAAGCAGTGGGATCAAAAGTCTTGAACACATCTTTGAGTGTCCTGTCGTCTGCCTCCTCCTGTGGATCTTCCTCTTTTGGTTCCTCGTCCTGTTTGTCCCGTTCCTTCTTCTCCTCTTGCTTATTTTCCTCCACCTCCTCCTGTGCTCTCGTGGAGCCGTGTCCGCCCAGCTTGGCCTGCCTCGGGTCGGCGTACTGGGGTCGGATTAGCCCGGCCAGTGCCTGGATGGGGAGGTTATGAACCGCAGGGGGTTTGACAGGCGAGGCGGGAGGCACCGTGGGAGAACCGGAAGGCGGAGGCCGATCCGAGGCGACGGCCGTGCCTCTGGCCTCCTCGAAAGAACCGCTTTGTTGGGTCGGTGAGGGTGGCGGAGTACTGTCTTTCTTAGCTGGGAGTTTCAGAGTCAGGGTCTTTTTAGGCGGCTCCGCCTGCTCCTTCTGTTCGGTTTGGTTCCGAGGATCGTACAGACTGATGCCGCCGAGGATCGTAGTGGGACTCTCGAGACCTCCGCCGGAGGACGCCAGGCGAGGGGCGTAAGGAGGCAGCCGCTCAGGCTCCGGCTTAACTTGCCCCGCTTGAGGAGAGGAGCTGACGCCGGCCTTCTGTAACCTCGGGTCCACGGCTCCTCCCACAGAGAAGGGCACCTTCTGACCCGGCGGCTTGGAGTCCAGACTCCCTTTGCGCTTCAGTCTAGGATCCAGAGTCTTCCGTTGACGCGGATCCACGGGCCTTTCGGTGGAGGATCGGGACTCTACGGACCCAGACGGCAACCGGCTCCTACGTTCCTTCAAACGGGCGGCGACCAGTCTGGGGTCGATGGCCGGAGGGCTGGAGACGGGGGGAAGGTCGGACAGGCTGGTTCGGTTCATCTGGGCATCTGCGATTAGAGGGGGCAGGGGCAGGTTGATGGAGTGTTCCTGTTTGGGCACCAGGGAAGGGATGAGGTCCTCCGGGCCCCACACCACCGTCTGTGCAAAGGCCGGCCGCTGCAGCAGGATGTCCACCCGGATGTGGCTGAACTGCTTCAGCTGGCAACGGGGGTCTCGCAGCGCCACGTCAGAGCTGGCCTCCAC
Organism: Gasterosteus aculeatus; assembly: GCF_964276395.1. Taxonomy (NCBI): domain Eukaryota; kingdom Metazoa; phylum Chordata; class Actinopteri; order Perciformes; family Gasterosteidae; genus Gasterosteus; species Gasterosteus aculeatus. The sequence goes on along the minus strand of NC_135693.1, from coordinate 8,906,357 downwards.
GGGGATGAGCACAGCTTTGTCCCGGAGTTCCCGCTCTCCTTCGTCGTCCTCGTCCCCCGTGGGAGGCCTCTGGGGAGCAGCGTGGCTCTGCTGGCGATAGGAGCTCTGCTCCACAGGCCTCACCTTCCGGGGGTCCCTGGAGAACCTCGGGTCTGCGACGCCATCCGACTCCTTTTTCATGTCAGGCGGTCGCTGTCGAGGGTCCGTCTTCACGCGGGGGTCGCTGGGCGGGGCCCTCTCCTTCACCAGCCGGGGGTCACCCAGTGCCGGGGCAACTGGGGCGGTCGGGGGGGGCTTGGACTGGGACTGCTGCATCTCACTCTGCTTCTTGAGCGATTGCAGGATGGAGGAAACACAACTCCCATCCTCCTCGTCGCTCGAGTACCAGTTTGTGGTTTCATCTGCAAGAAATACCAAATTATAATTTCACCTTTATTACTGACGTGATTGGGTCCTTTACCTTGTTAATAATAATCTGTTTACTTCAGTCCGTGCTCCATTTCTGAGGGCCTGAGTTTTATTTAATCTTAATTAAGTCAGCACACCGGGGGAACTTACCTCTGTTTGTACCGCTATCATCCTGGCCTTCTGCTCTCTGTGGCTCATTTCCCTGTAGATGTGACTCTTGTTGTTGCTGCTGCTGAGTCAGGTGTAATAAAATGGCCTTCTGTACAGCCGGCGGTAAGGACTGCAGCTGGGACTCTGCACCCATCTGCTGCTGGAGGTTCTGCAGGGCGGCCATACCGGGGTCTACTACTTTGAAAATAAAGCAGAGAAACCCAATACTTGCAATTTCACTGAAGCTTAAAACATAAACTGACCTTTTAGATAACAGTATAAACACTGCATTCACCTCCTTGTGGACCGATGACCTGGTTTCGGAGGAAGTTGCTGAAGAACTCTACCGGGTTCTGACCCATCGACGGAAAAGGGAAGAGACTCTGCAGCATCTGTAGATCCGCCGGAGGAGGGAACGGAGGCATCGGCATGTTGCTTCCATGGAAAGGTGGGGGTGGACACGGGGGGATCGGTGGCTGCATTGGAAATCTGTGCGGGGGGTGCTGCCCCTGGGGGCTCTGAGGCCCGGCCGGTCCAGCGGGGTGACCCATGGGATCAGGAGACCCGGAGGGAGGAACAGGAGGAGGAGCAGAGGGGCCTGAAGGCGCCATGCTCCCACTCGGCGAGTCCTCGGACCCGGCGCTGAACTGAGCGGCGCCTTCACCCTGATTCTGGGAGAAGTTGGATCCGCTGAAAAATAATGTGCAACGTGAGGTCAGGGGGGAAAAAAGCTATTTGGAGTTTGATTAACGGGGGATTTCAGTTACCTGAGACCAATTTTTTGTGCCAAGTCGACGGTAGGCAGGACGGAGATTTCAAACAGCGAGGGGATCTTCTTCCCCCCATCCGTAGGACTGCTCTGACCCGGGGTGGGCAGCAACCCCACCCCAGGAGGAGGCTTGGGGAGCGGAGCGATGCCCTGCTTTCTCAGATCCTCCAGCTCCAACTCGTCCTCGCGGGCGTTCTCCTCCTCGGTGTTGATTATCTGATAGGTGAGAAAGGAGAAATAAGACGGCCGTTGACCACGACAGCCGAGTGTCGCTTAGGATAGAAGGTTTATTAAAAGCATAAAAAAAAATAAAAAAACACACTTTGATTTTGATTCACCTTATCAAGCAACTCTTTGGTGACATCGTTCAAAGCCTCGTGGGAGAATTTGCAGTTGTCCCCTTGATAACATTTGGCTCCAGTATGAAAGAACTTGCACGGGTATTCATGTACACTCGTGAGTTAAGGAGTAGGACCGATTCAAAAATCAGGCAATGCGATGACACAAATGTAATTCAAACACTGGTGCAGAGTGAAGGATATTGTGCATGTAAATGCAATGATCTCCTTTACTGCAGTATCCTTGGAGGTAAAACTTACAAAGTTCCCTCTTCTTATCTGGTATGACAAGCTCGTGTTCAAACTTGCACTGTTCCCCCTGTATGAATGAAGGACAAATATTAAATAAGTTTCAGCTTACAATGTTAAATCAACTAAACCAACATGGACGCTGCTGTACCTTGATGCATCGACCCTCCAGGAAGTACTTGCAGATGTATCTACCGTTGTGTTCGACCGTGTGCTGATTGATGAACTCCTTGCTCATAATTGGTCGTTTCTTCTGAAACCCAGAGGAATGTTTTCCTTCCTGAGACAAAAAATAAAACAGTTTTCTCCACTTTAGTGTTAATGTACAGAACAAACTGTATTGTACAAAGATAAACCGCAAACTCACAAGCTGAAACCCTGTAAAAATAAAAGAACGCATTACATTTTGAGGTAGACGCTAACAATACAGGCAGCGGCTAATACAACATTTCATGTATTTAAATATCGGGGACAGTTGTGCCTCGTATTCTACTAAAATAATAAATAACACCAATACATCTGGCAGATTTTTTTTGGGCACACGTACCGGCATCATGTCTTCCATGCAATGGTCCCCCCCTCGGCCTCGTCCCCGTCCTCCCCAGGGTTTTCCCTTCAGCTTCTTGTTCTTGTAGAGCATCCCGCGGCCTCTTCCTGGGCCGCTCCCTCTGCCCCGTCCCCGCTGCCCAACTGAAGACGGAAGAACGTAATAGTGAAGTCCAGATGATCGCATGTGAAAAGTGGTGGTGATTTTGGAAGAACAACAGAGGGACATTCATACAGTGCTGTTGTTTCATCCCCCTCATGCTTCCTCTCTTCATCTGGCCCTGGGCATGGCGTCCCCTCCCACGACTCTGGGAAACGGAATCTTTCGACTGCGGATACTCGGACATGTCGTCTTCGTAGTCCTCCTCCTCCTCCTCGTAGTCGTACTTGTCTTCGCTGTAGTCGCTGTATTTTTCAAACTCGCCGCTCTTGTGCTGCGGGGACTTCTGCGAGTTGCCGTGGGCGCCCTTCGAGTCGCGTCCGTGCTGGCAAAGGTCAAAGGTCAAGTGAGAAAAACGTCCACCAGTAGTGCCCCTTATGAAAAAGGAAGGGTCAGCATGGCGGCGGCGGTGATCTCACCTGAGAGGACGGGCCATCAGATCCCTGGCTCTTGCGGTTTTTGGATCTCTCTGGTCGGTCGTAGTCAGAGTCGTAGCTGTCCGAGCTGGAGCTGCTGGAGGGGGAGTGGTGCTGAGCAACAAAAGGAAAAGCACATTATTCAAGTGAATTATTACGTAGCTTGAAATGATGCCTTCACGCCGTTGTTATGGCTTACTTTGGGTCTGTCGCGCCTCCTCCTTTTGGACCTCCTCTTCTCTCTGGTCTTCTTGTATCTTTTCCTGGAGTGTCTGTGAGTCTTCTCTTCTTTCCCTTTCTCTTCATTACCGGCTGCAGCCTCTTTGTTTTCCTCTTCAATTCCAATCCCTTCATCATCGATTTCTCCATCTTCCAGTTCGCCATCCTCTCTAAAAGAGTCAATAGAATAAGTAGGTAGGTTATTATTATTTTTAGATCGTATTTTGTCAGCTTTAATAACCCAGCAAATAACTTATTATTTTTTATTTCTTATTAAATAATTATAAAAAAAAGTCATAATGCATTTTCCATTCATTTGGAGAAAAGTACTAAATATTATGCCTCACAGTTTCCAAATTGCCTTTCCTGCACTAAAACATCCTGTCAAAATGTAAACGCTTAGTTTTGATTTTTCTGTGAACCAGTATGTGGTTGTTTCATGAAAGCCAAATAAATGTTAAACTCAGGATGAGTAATATCAATGAAAACATCCTATTTTTTGACTGCAAGGTTAGTTCGTATATTTTATGACCCCCTGTACTCAAGAGTTAAGTATGATTTAGGCTCAAATTGAACCTTCATGACTAAAGGTCCACAACTACTGCAAAGTAAAAGTAGGTTATTATTATCAACAAACTCAATGGGGCTTAAAGGCCTAAGCACCCCTCTAGGAGCATTTGAAAGGCATAACTGCAAGAATTGTTGTTGACGTTTAAAGACACAAACATCTACTGCTGTTATTAAACTTTTCGGTGTTCTGTGACTTTGTGCACCTACATTTATATTGACCGCTGTGTGTCTGCAGAGGAGCTGCTACTGAATTACGACTGAGCTGGTGACCAGGCGACTATTCACTTGTATATATTTAGATGGTTAACCTTTAACAATATCCCCTGGCAGTTAAAAAAAATCAAGCTTTTGTATCGTCTGTTTGACATTTACAATCATGCATTTACCAGCTGATCACTCATCCCAGTTTAAATGTTATTTTTTCTAAAATGTGAAATAAAGGTCAGCGCATTAAACAAAAACACCTTGCAAAGGGAATGAATGTCCAACAAACAATCCAGGTCTGTTTCCATAAACATAATTTACAATGACCTTTGACACCAGTGTGAATCGGGCCTCAACCGGGCTCCCTTCATACAGCCAGATAATACCTACATTTATTTTTTGATCCAGTTAAAATAGGCAGAGAACTTTAAAAGGCTAAATATGAAACATTTGCCAATTTAAAGTCACATTTGGTCAGAAATTATGTAACTGTAGACTGATCAAATCTAGGAAAATACTTAGTTCTAGAATGACTGGACGATGTTATACACATATCACAGCATGCATATTCAACTTGCACGTGCAAAATGGAACCACAACCATCTTTACCGAGCACAATTAGACCCATGCAATTTACCTTTCCAACACATTTTAAGATTTTAAAATGTAATTAAGAGGGGAAACAGGTTCCCAGGGTGAGGCATGCAAGGAGTAACACAGGGACTGGCAGCCCTCCAAACTACTACACCAGCTTATGTTCCAACCAAACACCGCACCAGTTGTTTCCTCTTCTCTGCTTGATCGTGTCTTAAACAATAACATCACCTGGGGGGGAAATATTTGCTTTAACCCCCAGGAAACTTCTGACCTCCTTTGTTAAACATGATTCTACAGCCCTCCGAGGACTTTCAGACCAGTCCGCGAGGCACACAAGTCTCCCTGCCGGCACCGCCGCCCGCTGCCCGGCAGGGGGCGCGCCGCGGGGATGGGCGTGGCCCTGCCTCTTACGTCACACGTCTTTCGCATCTGCAGACGGCAACAATGAAGCCATGACATTCATCCGAGAACCGCTGCGACACAAACGACGAGGCTTCGCCATCTCGCGCGGAAATGATCGTGTCGTGAACTCTAATCTATTTGGAAAGCGATATCTCCGTTGCACCAGAGAGGCATGCAAATATTTTTTTTAGGAGGTCGGGAGGAAGGGGGGGGAGACTGTGGACCTTAGATCCTGCAATTCGTGGGTAAATAAAGACGGTAACACAAGCACGTAGACCCACCACAGCACTCAAAACGCACAGATGAGCGTATTAAGAACGGCATAAGAACGGTACTCGACCTTTCATCCCTTGCAAGCTCAGAGTCTGTCATGTTTTTGTCAAGAACGGGGGCTGGGGGACTGGAAACCAGGCTCACAGAAGCCATTTGGAAAACGGATCTGCCTCCTTTCTCCCCGGTACGAGAGTGAATTAAACTCAGTCACTCGAGGAGACGTTGGGTTGTGAGAGATGCTGGAAGATTTCAGACTGGAAAAAAAACTCACGGTGTTACATGTCTCGACAGAGACCGTGAACGGACACTGTCCTCTTTCATATCAATGTCGTTTTAACTCTGTGAGCACAGCTCGATACCCCGCCTTGCTAATGTCCCGTCGGTTGACAGCTGCCATGGTGAAATAGAGGAGACGGAGGGAGAAACAGACAGAGGTGTAACCATGTTCGTTGATTTCAGCATCTTCCTAGGATTTCTCAACAAGGATATCATCTCAAAATGGCTTCTGAGGTCTGCTGCACATTCCTAAATCATGTATTCCTCCACGGACATATATAGTCCTTTGAGGATCAATCTAACATGGTTACGGTAAACTCTCGTCTGCTATTGGTTCAGCATCGCCCGGGTGACGAGAGCTGCAGTTTCTATTGGCTCAAAGCAACGTCAGTTATTTTCAACATCTGCAACAACAACAACTACGTAAAATACGCACAGCTATATTCTCGATCAACGTTTACATTTACGGGCGTGTCTATTACGCAGTTACAACAGCCCGAGTGTATGACAGTTTTGAAGGCAAAAAAGATAAAGTCGATTCCCTTTCTCGAGTCTTTTTTTAGCGTCTTTGTATTTAGACAGTGTCTCGGGTTCGGGCGCTCTGCAGTCCCGCCATTGACCACAAGGTGTCGCTCTGCTCCTACAAGACAAAACGCTAAAATACTTGCTTGTAAAACTTTTCACAAACAAACATAATCCACGTCCGGTTGTGAGTAAAATGTGTATTAAAGGGTCCACTGTAGACTCAAAATTAGTGTTGTTCATCATAGTCTACAAAAACAATGTTGCCGTAATGGTCGGCGATAGCTATTGGTTAGGAAGACGTGATTTCACGGTCAGAAGACGTGAAATCACGTCTTTTGGTAAATGAGCATCGTACAATACCGAGGAAGATCTTATTTCGAACATATCGAGTCATTGGAGTTTGTTAGGAAAAATAATACAATTGTCCCCCACCCCCCTTTAAAAAAACATTTATTAACAAACACAATTAAATGCATATCATACTCCTTATATTTACCAGGTAGCCTAAAGTTATACTGTCCCTGACAGCAACGCGGAGATGTGAGGAGAAAAACACGCACATGTTCCGGAGGGTCTCGGTGGGAGGGATTCTACTCCGTGCAGGAAACAGTCACGGTGGCGTGCAGAGCTCCAGAGGCTGAACCTTTCGGGCGAGCAGATAAAGAGACGGGAGCGCATCTCCGTCCCGGACACCTGACGAGCATCCTCCCAACTCTCCACCCAAGGGGACAGAAGCTCTCAGGAGATAATAAGGAGGGGGTGTTTTTTCGGGGGTCGGGAGGGGGGGGGTCGGGATTTTTTTTTTTATACCGAAGCACCAAATCTTTGGAGAACACCAACTGGGAGCAGCATTACTTTATTTTCACGGGACCGTGAGCGATGGCGCTGTCTTTCCGACGCAGGTGTTTGCTGCTGCTGTGTTTGACCGCCGTCCACAGTGATGCTGCCGTCCAGGTAACCGCACTTCACCCCAAAGCCTCGTCGAAGCGGAGCAAAATAGACTATATTTGGGAAATATTCTTAAATTTTATTAAAAGTAATCAATTTTAATATTTTGATCCTACAATCCCCAAAAAGTAGCCAGTGCTAATAATATTGTGTTTTGCACGCCTTAATCCAGTTTATTGTCAGCCTATGTGTCATTGGAAGGTTTGGGATCAGGCTGCAGTTTCCACTGGCGGAAAAGCACAAATCGTTTTTGCTTTTGTCACAATGGAGCATCTGGATATAAGTCCTTTCATGTCTTTGCCTGAAGCGCAGCAGTGTTTTAAATACTGCACAAGTCCAAACTGTGCGCATGTTGTATTTTCATGTTTTGAAGCTGGTTGTTTTTTGTGTTTGGCCCGACAAAGTGCAGGAATGTAAGGTATGTTGCAAATACATTTTTTTCTCCAATGAGCATGTGATTAATAAACCCTCCTGAAAGGATTAGAGGCACTTTCTCTGAAGAACTCTGTAATGGCTTGACAAGCTTTCTCCCTCAAGTAACTGCTAGTGGCACCCATATTTTAATACTATTTTGAGTTTGCACATTTGTGAATCTCCAATGAACATGTGACTTCCATCCTACCGCCATGCAAAATATACTGAAGAACAGAGTTTTGGACTGAGGTCATATTGACATCTGCCTAACAGCTTTTGTCCAGCTGTGTCAGCCACCAGACTTGTGATATCAAGCGGAAAGAGGAGAAGAAGAGAAGATGGTGGGCCTAAAATATCTCGTGCAATGATGTTTAATGGAAGATAGATCTCAATCGAGAGCAAATAGTGTTTAAAATAAAATAACCGGCATTAGGCAAATTTAGTAAAAACATGAATTTATTCTCATATCCATGAATACTCTCTCTAACCATACCAACAATAAGATGGGTTTGACAACAATAAGATGCTTTATCCACAGACGTGCATGGACAAGCATCAGGTGGTCGGGGTGCTCCGTCAAATGGAGAAGTTTCTGAAAGGCCAGGAGTTGCGTTTTACGGAAGGCCTCAGGATCATGAAGTCAAAGCTGGCAACGCTCCAAAACTCTGTCTCCAAGTTACCTCAAGCCGACCAGTCAGCTGGTGAGTAATGATCCGATAACGACGCGTACCCGAGGCGTCACACTCCTCGTTCGATTCATAATTGCACCCATGCAGTTCCCGTCGTGCCGTTCCCACTGTCAAAAAGTCTTCTGTCCTCAATCATAATCTTGATGAACTTGTTCTTGTGGTGGTGATGCCTTTGCACAGGTTGATGTTGCGGGGAGCAATGAAGGGATGAATGTGACGTTATCACACATATGCTAATTGTTGGAGTTAATATACTACGTTCTGTCACATTAGCCCTTTTCACATTCAACTGCGCAATGGAATTTGGTGAAGATATTTAAGATAAAAATGTGTCTAAATGTTCCTGCGAATAGATGCTTGGTGTTTTTGGAAATGGAGGCAGGGTTTATATTTTTACATAAGTAAAACATCCATTGATAATCCAAAGTTAATACACATTCTTGAGGTGTATGCTGTAAAATAAACTTACCATAAGCATATGGTGGGCTGTAAACCATAAATACAATACAGTTTCCCAATGTCTGGTTATTCAATTGACATCCATAAAGTTACACATGCACAATACGACATTCACTGAATGATTCTTCACCTGCAGAACAAAAGAAGATTCCAAAGAATACAGTTTGAAACATTTTGGGAACATTAAATTGCTTGAAGTAAATCTTCAAACAGATTTCGCTTTTTCTGTTATGGGCTTACAAATTCATCCAACGGTCATCTCAGTTACAGAGCTGGATACCTGACAGGGGAAGTGGATTTGTGGAATTGTGTTGTTTGGCAGCAAACACTGAGACCAATTTGTTAGTGATGGACCAGTGCAGTCCATAACTCTCCAGTGTTCCTGGCAAGACGAGAGGAAGCAGATATTTTATATTTATACCAATAAAGCCTCAAAAAAATGAAAGGGCTAAAGTGAAATTATTGAAATACCAGCTTTAAATGCTCGGGATAAATATCCCCAAATCCACATAAAGAAACAATGTGATACATGGATACATTGACAATAAATGGAAGTCTGGCTGCGTGACATTGATCCTCCATAAAGTAAATGGTGGTTTTTACTCAAGGTTGAAAACATAGGAAACATTTTCTCCACCTGGGATTAGGCTCAATGTTATGTAATGTAATTACGTTCTACATTACACAAGCCTTTCCAGCGTTGTAAAACAGCGTAACGTTTGTCTGCCGGCAAAGTTTTGACTTTGCTGCCGCGTTGAATTGGAACGAGGCCTTTGAACCGTCCTCCCCATGGAGGCTGTGCGCTGCCCAGTGACACGTGTGCATCCCCCGGGAGGGAATGCCAGAGGATGTCGGGAGGCTTACTCGGCATGTGACCAGCTTCCTCTCTCTCTCTCACAGCTCCCACCACCTGCCCCACGCTGGAAGCCCCCGCCCACGGAACCAAGTTCGGCTCCAAGTATTTTCTCGGACACGAAGTCCATTTCACTTGTTTCCCGGGCTACCATCTCGTCGGCTCCGCCACTCGTGTCTGCCGGGACAACGGCACCTGGACCGGCATCAGCGCCGTCTGTAACGGTGAGCAAGACACAGAAGTTTCCACGCCCGTCGGCCTCCAACACAGCCTGATTTTTACCCGTGTGTGAGACCCGTGTTGCATTTGCTTCAGGTGAGGAATGCGGCCTCACTTCAGCAGCTGCATGTTTTCATCACAGGATTAGGATCCCCCCCCCCCCCCTGTGATTTTCTCCATGTATAAACACACATCCACTACTTTTCTGACACACACATATATAGATAACAGGCAAAGAAAAGAAGCATTCTTCAGAGTGGCTGGAACTCATCGGTGTACTGAATGAAGCCCTCATTAAAATGGCATTAAATGTCTCGGAACACAGAAAAACACCTGTACTGCATTCCACTGGGGGGGGGGGCACCCTCCAGGTTCCCCCTCCTCGTGAAAGCCGGTGGTTGGGCTACTGTAAGACAAACCCCACCTCTCCTGCTCATGTTTCCCTGCCTCTTCTTAGCCTCACTGGATGGGGTTAGGTGCCGACATTATATCCAGACCATCATGCTCTGATAGCACTGAAGTATGTTAAGCATGCTATTGATTGCCCGGTCAGCCTTTGCTAGTGGCGCTCCCGGGTTGAACATGTGCATACGTTTATTGACGTTGATGGTTAAAATAACAGGAGAGGGCTCGACTCTGCACAGTATTATCGCTGTGAAAGTTTTCTTTCAGCCAAGGATAAGTAGTCTAAATTTAGTCATGCTTAAAAAGCAGAATTGACAGAGTGTGAAAACTTTAAAGTTAGGAAAGGTTTAAAAATATCAAGCCGGGTGAAACGCGTCTCTTTCATGTTATGGCCCTGCGGTGGCTCCTGGGGAAGCCAAATAAACATTAAAGGGATTGGTTTTCATGCAGCGGCGGCTGCTTCATCATTTCAACGTCCACACAACTCTAAGCGATGATATATTATAAGTAAGATCTAGCTTGTAGCCACTTGTTGTTTTCAACAGTTTGCGTTTCTCGTACCTTCTACAAGTGGTCGTACTTTCTTACTCACTCATACAGTATCATCATAAAACCTTCACATTGTAAACCTCTTCTTATGTGTTTCACAAAGCCTTAAAGTTATGAATTAAACACACTTCCATAGACTAACAAGAACAATTTTAACATTGAAGCAGGAGCTGGATTTCGTTGACTTAGTCTTTATTTCTTCCTATAAGATTTTATAAAGATAACTACGTTTCCAAAAATGGAAGAAATAAATGGGCGTCACAGGCTTACAGTTGACAAATTGTGCCAGTACCAATTTCTCCTTTTTTAAGCATCAGTTATCAAACTGGGTGGACACTTATTGCATCATCGGTGCGTGGATGAGAGGACATTTTTTCATTTTGCTGATTGATAAATTGGGCTGCAGATGATTCCTGCCAAACATTCTGTTACTATTCCATGCATTTTATACTAAAGTGGTATTTTTTACTTTGTCAAAAGTGGTTGGAAACACACTGATGACCACTTTTTATACCTTCACAAATAGAGAAGAACTTCAGCCCGAGGCAAAGATTAAAATGTGTTTTCATAGTTGATACTCTTTGACAACAAACAATGTCGAAGGCAGCATCAGGATCGATGAAATATGTAGTAGCCAATGTAGCCAACTTTCCCTGACTCCCAACATCACTGCGACAACACAATCCTGTAGATACAGAAAAGATTGGTGCTCACGTACCATATATGCTGTGAATGGATCGGGTCCAGCTTACATCCAGGACATGGTGAAACCCGACGTCCCAACCCGGACTCTCCGCTCTGCATCTGCAAAACTGCTCGTCCCGCCTCACTGAGAGCGAAACACTCGACTAGATCACGACTCCTAAATGGTGGAACGAGCTCTCTGAAGACACCAGGACCGCAGAGAGCCTTCACATCTTCTGCCGCAAACTAAAGACACACCTCTTCAGACTCTACCTCGACTAAAGACTAACAAATTGTAGCACTTAAATTGTACTTATAACGCCACTTATCTATAGCAAATTGTAAATTGGCTTATTTGTGGAAATTGCACTTCTTGCTCTTCTGAGTTTGTATCCCTATGGTTGAATGCACTTATTGTAAGTCTCTTTGGATAAAAGCGTCAGCTAAATGACATGTAATGATGTCCTCCCAGAAACGTGTCCCTCAGAAGGACTTGTCTCCTCATGTGCCTTTGATACTCTTTTATTATTATTCTCTCCTGCACCCACAGATGTGAGTGAGTGTGCAAGTAATCCCTGCCAAAACGGAGGTACCTGCGTGGAAGGTGTTAACCAGTACAAATGCACCTGCCCCCAGAACTGGAGTGGCTCCCACTGTCAGCATCAGACGCAGACAGGTGAGTACCACAAACGCACCCGAGAGACTCTTTGCTTACTTTCTTCTTAGTTCACCGAGAGATCTTCTTCTCATGCGTTCCGCTCGAAAGATCAAATGTCAAGACAGCTCTTCGCCTCTGACGATGTCTCCCCTCCCCAACGCAGCACCACCTGAGTGGAGCGTCATGAACGATCCGGCGTTCAGCCGGAGACCTCGCTGTGCCCAGGTGAACCGGGCCCAGCACTGCAGCTGCGATGCAGGCTTCCACATGAGCGGCACCTCGGACAGCAGCATCTGTCAGGGTGAGCCGTCGACCACGTGCTCCTTAGTTGATCCCTGTTTGGGAAATGGTCTTTTCCCCGCTTGTCCTCGCTGGGGGGGGGGGGGGGGGGGGGCGGTTTGCTCTGCTTAGTGACAACTCAGCAGGACAAATGGGATAGCATTAGTTTAAGGGATTGTAACGCTGAAAAGATCCCAGGGTACCAAATCTTGTACTTGAAATCTGAGGGATCAGTATGTGACAAACAAAATAATCCTCTTGAGAGGTTGCAAGCTGATTAGCATCCATTTAGATCACAGGTCAGTAGCTTTTAAGAAGGTAACTGGGTTGGGTATTATTTGTGTTTTCAACAAGTTGCCTCAGATGCGTTAACGCTGCGACTCTAAACCTCGATACGGACGATAACCTGGGGGACAGACTGACACTGTTTGAGGCAGACCACGACTTCTGACGCCTGTTCCCAGAATGCGTCTCTTTGTCTGTTTCCATCTCTTTCCTGACAGATGTAAACGAGTGCGAAGTGTACCGACTGGACAGGGGAGGGAAGCTCTGCGCCCACGAGTGCGTGAACGTCCCGGGCTCGTACCACTGCGCCTGCCCCAGTGGCTACAAGTTGCTCCCAGACGGGCGGAGCTGTGAGGGTGAGTGACAAGAGGGAAAGAGGACAAAGGCCCATTCACGGAGCCCTGGCCGCAGAGCCTGCTGGGTATTTTAGAGGAATACCTGGGACTGAAAGAGAGAAGCCTTTAGCAATGAGCTTTTAGTTTCTGCAGAGGTGTCTGCCTGCCCCCGAAACCTCGTTACCACTTTAATTTGCACCCCTGAAGCTCGCAGTGCGAGCCAGTGGAATGAGTGAGCTCACCCTTTTTCCAGCAGAAGGGATCTTTAGGACATGAGACTAAACTAGAAACCCAAATAAACAATCCCAGCGCAGCCCCCCCGCTCAGACTGTGGTAACCAGGAAGCAGGGAGTCAGTCTGGCAAGTCTCTCTCTACACGCTTCTCGGTTCTTACATGCCCCCCCCCTGCTGTTTTGTCTTCCAGATGTGGACGAGTGTTTAACCCAGCAGCACAACTGTAGCCGAGGGACAACATGCATCAACACGGGGGGGGGATTCCTGTGCGTCAACCCGGAGTGTCCCGCCTCTCATGGCAACATCAGCTACGTCAGGACGTCCCCTTTGTAAGTGGAGAGACCGCACGCTCACCAGGATTAAGTCTCAACTTTTAAATGGCCGCGCGCACATCGAATGTGAACTTTGACTTGGCAGAGCGGGACGAGCAGGAAGAGAACAGAGCATTGGTGTGTTTAGCGCGTGCAGGTAATCCAAGCCAGTAAACGTGGTTAAAAAGGTTAAGACGCACGGATGGACCGTCATTGACGAGGTGTCACCGCCTCAAAGCTCCCCAGCTGAGACACGTGGACGGAAATTCAGTTTTCACACAATTTAAGACATCGTTTTTGGCAATATTGCAAAATGGTGGAAATTACATTAAACCTGCCTTGGTGGCTGCTGAGAATTGGAGATATGCAGCAATACAACTTTAGCAAACTAGTCTGTAAGAGAAGTCGAAGGCTTTAGATGAAACTATTACTATAACTGTTAAACATCCACTAGTTAACCTCCTGTTTGTTGCAAGTGCTGCAGTGGGAGTAGGACTAGTAGTACTAGCAGTTTTTGCAGTGATGGTAGAAATGCTGAACAGACGATATGCAGCATCATAGTGAGGAACGAGGTTGAACGAAAAATAATATAATAATAATAATAATAATAATAAGTTCTGCTCTTTTTCTCCTTGAACCTTGAACATCGGTGTCCCGGCCAAATCTCTGGAGAAATAATAACTTGTATGTCCATATTCGCCAAGTCATCAGCGAGCTGACTCATTAAGGACCTTGAAACAAAGTTCTGTTTAATTTTACTGAACCATCAATGTGGGGAATTACTGGCAGCAGAGGGATTGAATAAACGTTTGGAAAACACTTTTACCAAGAAAAAGCAAAGAATCGAGAAAAGACTTTCGCTGAGTCCCCATTTCGTAACGTTATGCAGCTTTTCGTTATGCTGCTGTGCACGGAGATCGTAGTTTCAGAAAAAAGGGGTCACAGCTTTCTATGCACATGACCTCATACGTACTGCATATGTGTGTCACTTCTTTCGCCACAAAGAGCCACTCATACAATTTTTTTTTAAACGATTATGTAATTGTTTTCTCATTGACAAAATGGCTGCACTACATGAAAACTGCCAAACGCACAGGGAGCGGAAAACAAGCATCACTTTGTCCTGCAACGCCGCCTCCCCCCCCCCCCCTGCTCACACCAGCTGCTGCCTTTCTGTCCCCGCAGTCAGTGTGAGAGGAACCCCTGCCCCATGGACAGCAGATCCTGCCACCTGGCCCCCAAGACCGTGTCCTTCCACTACCTGTCTCTGACCTCCAACCTGAAGACCCCTGCCACGCTTTTCCGCATGGCGACCGCCGCCGCCCCGGGGCGCACCGGGCCGGACAGCCTGCGCTTCGGCATCGTGGGCGGGAACACCCGCGGCATCTTCGTCATGCAGCGTTCTGACAGGCAGACCGGGGAGCTGATCCTGGTGCAGCAGCTGCGCGGGCCGCAGGAGATCAGCGTCGACGTGGACATGTCCGAGTACAGCGAGCGCACCTTCCAGGCCAAGCACGTGGCCAGGGTCAACGTCCTGGTTTCGCCGTACGGCTTCTGAGGCCGTGACAGACAGACGGAGGAGGAGGAGGAGCGAAAGGAAGAGTTTGTTATTGGCCACACCAGAAAAAATTGACACAGTGACAAGCCAATATTAATAGAGCAGTTATAATATGAGCAGCAATTCACAGGAAAACACATCATAGATCCTTCTTTCATAGTATGAGTATGAGTGTGTTTGAATGCCCGGCAACCAGCTTAACGTGAGCAGAAACCTGTTGGGAGGGATGCAGGACTGTTTGAGTCATCGCCGTTGTCCATCATAGATCATGTGATCAGGGTCCGGCCCGTGCACTGCGCTTTGTTGATGATAAATCCCTGTAGGACTTTAGTGCTCTTGAGGCTCTAATTTATTGGAAATATTATTGCTGGTTTTTACATTGTAAACATACTGTACGCCACATGTTTCTCTTCCACCATATACTGTATATTTGTTTTTTTCGTACCAGCTTACTTTGTTTAAGCACCATCCATTATACTAAAGGGGTTGTTGTTCAAACAGTAGATGCAGTCCTGTACCTGAACATATTTCCTTTAATACTCATATTTTGTATGTTATCCAGAAATCGTATATTCAGATAACTGTTGATTTGGCAAGCTTGCAAGTGCACTACACAATTTATCTGGAATTTTAATTTTCTCTACATAACTGAAATAAAGGAGGTCTAAATTTCACCATTTGTTATAAATACCTCGCTTGACGCTGAACAGTGTGCTGTTAAATGTCCTTGTGGCTGCGCTGTTTTTCCTTCCGCAGTCTTCTACCATTATGAGCGGCTTTTAATGAAGGAAATTCAAACCAACCAAGTGACGAATGAACGCGGGGACAGTTAGAGCGGAAGAATGTGCGCTTTATAACACGAAGACAGCACGAGCCAAAAGAGCATTTCCCAAATGCCTCCGAAACAAAACAGCGTTTTATATTTGACTTCCATCCCGGGGAACAGTAACGGTCACGTTTTGAAAACACGTCCTCGCGTGTCTACGTGTTGGAAAAAGGAGACACTAATGTCCACCACATGTGCGCTCTTAAACCCTGTCCTCCTCTCACTCGTCCCCATCCAGGGGTTCACGCAGCGTTTAAAGAGCTGCGCGGCCTCCGGGCGGGAGCGGAGGGTGAGGATGGAAACACGTCCCCCCCCCCGGCGGTACGCGGCGCTCTGAGAGGTGACAACGCGCCTCAACGGCAGTCGTTTCCTTGACCGACCGTAGCGGGAGGGTTTCACACGGCGGCCTCTGTTTCCAGGGCCGGTGTGCGGGGCTGTTTGATGTTTCATCCATTCTGAGGCAGCGGGATTCATCGCGCACAGAGGAATTGGAGAGCGCCCGAGCTACATACCACAAGCCATTTGCTGGAAAGTAACAAAACAAATATACAGACTCTGAGGAAGCTCCTGCTTTGTGCTTCTGGTGACTTCAGTGCAGGAGAAGTAATAACAGATGAAGTAATAGAAACACAATGTCATTGATGCATACAAATATGCAAAGGGCAGCACTAAATAGCCACTAGAAGCTTAGGATTCTTGTTTGTAGGATTATGTGTTTTTGAAACTTTAGGAACTGATGGCATTGCATCTTACTTTAGATTCAGCTTTCCTGTTCCGGTGTTGATTTTTGGGATTGATACATTTAAATAAAACCTTCAGCTAAGAGTATATACAACATCCTCCGGAAACACATTGTTCTTGTTCTGCCTACTCAAGCACAATAACAGAAATCATAATGAAGTGATACAGCAGGCGCACTTTAAATACGTATATGACATTTAACTTCTGGTTGTTTAATTTAGTCCTATTATCAATGCAGACAAAAAGGATCAATGTCAACATGAAAAACTAAAACGTATGTACGGTATGTTGAGGTTGAGATGGAGGAACTGGGTCTGTCGGGCTCACGGGTTTCTTAAAACGAGACTGCGCTCTTCTGTTTGTCTCCGCAACAAAATGATTGTACATTTGTAGCTGAGGTATTTTGGCTGTTATCGATTTTTTTAAAAGGTCAAAAGGGAAAACTATATTCATATCTTCATATTGTAACGACTGTGTGGGCGTCACGTGAAACGTACTCAAGGAAAATCCTTCTTCTCCAATTTCCTCTTGAATCTGGTATTTAAATAACATACATTTGTTAACGGATGCAGCAAAAATAACAACCAAAGTAAAACATGTAGTTTTATTTCCAAATGAACATGTCATAGACAAAGAAACTAACAGTCTTCTGTGTAAGTGTTAATATTGAAACCCTTCCTGAGTAGGAAGATTGAAGAAAACTGCTGGTATGAAACATTTAAGCCCAGTTCTTCATGACACTCGTGAGAGGAAAAAGACGACTCATATTATCCAGGCACGGCTCTACCTGCGGAATTACGCAATAACAGGAATCAGGCAATACCCATCTGTACAAATAAACGAGGTCCACTGCAGGTGTCTGCAGTTTTATATAACAGGACAACTTGCCGGCCAAAGCGCAACCGTTCCAGCTTTCCGACAAATACAAAAACTGAATAACGACGTTATAAACCCGGCGATCAGCTTTCACTCCTGCTCACCGTATATAACTGTCCTGCCGTTACACTTACTCCCAAAACAACACATGAAGACGATGACGACAGTGTTTGCAAGTCCAAAACATCTGTGCAGACAATTTTAGAAAACAAAATATTAAGACTTAAAACAAGACTTCACAGCACCTGCGATACAGTCGAAATGTTTTTTGTTTTTAAATACAGCAGAAAAAAAAAAATGAAGCTGCAGTTTGTCATTGAACAAACAGATTGTGAAACTGTCGAGTGTCCAAACGAGTCGACTAAACAGAAGCAAACATTGTAGACACACAAGAGTAAACATGGACACACTCTGCAACAACTTAGAAGTACACTTGAAACACAAATAAATAATGAAATTATTTAACTCCATATTGACATACATACGTTATATTGCTCCCTATTTCAGAACACACAAAAAGTAGCTTCTATATGTGACGCAATTTTACATTTCTGAACGCAGGTACACTTAAATTCAAATAGTTCGCGGTTCACCCCCCCGAACACTCACACACCCATACTGAGGATGCAAGAGACATGAACCAAGAATCCAGGCCTCCTTCAGGAACTACATGGAGCCAAAGACATCAACTTCAAAGTGCATGAAAGAAATGTTCTATTGAAAGAAATTATATAGAAAAAATCCTGTTTGGAATTAATTCATAAATTTAACTTAAATTTGGCCTGTCCAAAATCTTAAATAAATAAACCATTACTGCTGTTGATTATTGGAGGGAAAAAAGGCTTTAAATTAGCTCCCCATTATAAATCATCATTTTGTTTTATTAAAACAAAAAAGCATGGCGATACCCAGAAAAAGACACTCAAAATACATTTGAGGGAACGTCCAGGCATAAGGACCACTGCTCTTAATGCTCTGATAACATATATGATCATGAACATTCCAGAATTAAATACAGCACTTAATATTAAAAAAAAAAAACTCTTTGGAAAGAAAGGCTCAAAACTGATCACAATCAGGGAATCAGTGAGCCAGTTGGTCAGTGAAAAGACAGTTTTCCTCTGGTAGAGTCTTTTCCTCTTAGTAGTTGAGGAAATGAGCAGAGCTCCCCTAAGTTGTGACTTGCACCACCCTGCGAAGTAGACTCTGTATGGGAAGGGTCCTAAAAAACAAACTGCACTCCGCCATCACCTCCGCCCGACGGGAGAAAACTGCTGCAGACGCAGAGTCAAAGACATTTGCCGTCTTCTGCCTCTTCTCTGGCGGACGCGTTGCCTCACTCCAGCTTCGACATCTCATATCTGGTCGTCATAATTTCCTGCAAAATAATATTAAAACGTGAAGTAAGCCGCTTTGTCCGGGCTATTAAGAAATCCCATGGAAAAAAGTATTCTTGCAGGTTATTATTCATTTAACAGGGGAAGACAAACGCAAGCTACTCATTTCTATCCAGAACAAATAATTTTACAAGCTGCTGGCGGGTCACTTGCACCCGTGACCTCACCCAGCTGTGATGCGGCACGGTGCTAAAGGGTCAGGGGCCACGAGGCATCGCTGCAGCCCGGGTGCTGGAAAGAGCACGTTGTCACCACTAGCTGGCAGGGAGAGAGCTGACCTGTTAAGACTGAGTGCAGCCACTCCTCACCTACAGCGCCATGCACGCCATCTCCCAAATAACAAGATCCAAAGCCTAAAAATAAAAAAAAGGCCTGCGGTGCCTTCTTACAGTCACTGAACTGTGATCGGAAAATCCTCCTTTGGGAGAGCGGTTTAGTGAACAGTTGGTATATGCATGATTTCAAGGTATGTAGGTAGGTAGGTATGACCACAACATATCCACCAAAAAAATTCACTGTGGGTCCTGCAGTCACTCCCCATTTCCATTTCTTCACCGATGCAGTAACTCCAGAATGAGTCCCAAATGAGCATCACGCAAGGCTTTCTCGCTTGGCATTCTTGGACTAGGTTACTCATCTCCACATATGTAGACCAGCTGTTTCTGGTTGAAGAAATAAGGTGTGGGAATCCTGTAATTATTCATATTTATAGATTCTAAAGTAATTTGTACCTCGTCTGAGTCGAGCAGGACTGGTAGAGCTCTGCGGAAACAAAGACACTTTATTAGAATCACACGTGTTTTTTATGAAAACATCTTGCCGGGTTATTAAATATAAACTTGATAGGATACTCACACATCCGTGAGAGAGCTAGGAATGTTGTCCTCCACCCACTTCAAGTCTTCCTCCTTTAAAAGTGGGAAAAAGAAAAAGAGGATGAAACAAGTCTTAATAAGTGCAAATACTGCCATCTGCTGAAATGCGTGACACTTCTGCAGCTGCACTCCCTAAACACGAACAGCTATTCTCATCAAAACGCGCGTTGTTTTTAAATAATCCACACTGAATAACACCAATCAACACAGAACTATTGCAAAGCAAGAGTGCCGCTGTGTTACTCACTGGATTTATTTCTGGCGGCTTCGCTGTACCATTGGCATCACTCTTCGATGCTCTTAACTTGATGCCGTCAGCTGTGAAGAAAAAATTGGAAAGAATTATGGAAAGCGCATTAAAGCACAGTTAAGACACTCCAAAGCGTTTGCAGTGCTCCGGACTAAGCAGCACTTCGCATCGTACCGATGTTTGTGGAGGCGATGAATTCCTCAATCTCCTCATCGTCGGAGTCATCAATGAGGGGTGTGAAAGCATACCTGCAGACACGGCGGATTGAGAGATCAATAACAGAAGCGTCCAGTTCCGCTCAGGTCCGTCATTTCAATTCTCCCAACGGACGACTTGCCTTTGGTTGTTTGCCGACGGTCTCCATAAAAACATGATAACGAACAGGATGACGGAGAACAAGAACCTCCAGAAAGCATCCTCCACCCACAGCTCAATCCAGTCCTTTACCCCCAAAAAAAAGAAAGAAAAAAAAGTGAAATTACATGTTTATACAGTTTAACAGAAATACTGATGAATGTGCCAAACGTTACTCACAGACTGGCAATCTGCGAGCCGGAATTTCTTTGCTATCCAACCCATGAAAATGATGGAAGCTGAAGGAAAGAAGAGCCACGTTTGAAGCAACTATGTGTGTCGGATGTTTTTTACAGGTTACGTATGGAGGAAAACCGAAATAACCAACACCAATTTTCAATATTGCGATTGAAGGTTCCACTCACCAATGACAGCAAATATCAGTGTGTTTGTGAAGTGCCTGTACAGAGACAACTTGACGGGGTTTTTCCTCAGCTTCAGAGTCTTGATGGTTTGTGCAAGGCTGACAAAGACGTTAGTGGCAGTCAAGGTAAACAAGGGACAGACACTACACAATAGAACCTATAACCTTAACATGATTACACGCAAATACCTTTTTCTCAAGACACCGAGTCACATACCAGATTTAGGAGGTGAAGATGGGCTATTCTGAGCAACATTGAAATGAATGACAAATGAAACACTGAGAGGAGAGTTAAAATGAAGCCTGGTCGTATAAAGCATGATTCTGTGTGTTTAAACAGAATCAAGGTTTTTGATTTTCCAGTTGATATTCTAGTAAATGTGTCACATTTAATTAAAAAAGACGTTACAAAAGAGCATGCAAGTCACATTGCCCTTTCTAGTAGCAGTCATATATTAAACACCTGTAAAGGGTGGTGGAGTGGAATGCAAATAAATTCCTCTAACCCACTCAAAGAATATCCATTAATAGAAAAATAGCCCAATGTCCCGGAGTTTACATTAAAAAAAAAAAGCAATAGAGGACCTTAAGAGCAGTTAAATCACCCAGAAGAAAAAAAAGTTGCGATACATTTTAGTTTGGAATGAATGCTGAATGCAGTAGATTCTGTGTGGAGGAGCTGAGGGGCAGAAGGGAACCACGGGGGGAAGGGGGGGGGGGGGGGGGGGTTGTGGGTGCACAAAAGGATATCCACCAGCATAGAGAGGAGTCAAGCAGAGCCAGGGGAATGTTTGCCAGCAGGGCCAGGTCAGAGTCTTTCGCCTACAAGGGAGGACGGAGCAGGGCCAAAAGGACACGAGGAAGAGGAGAAAGACGTTCCCCAAGAGACAAAGAGGAAACTACAAATTAAAGCCAACCGAGAGGCGAGAAAACCCGCTCGCCCAACAGCTTAAGTATGACTTTGCCTTTACGTGACGTTGCTTATTGACTGAGTACACTGGAAGGATATGAACCAGATGGCGCAGGAGTCAAAAACAGCCAGAACAATTGCTGTAATGAGAGCGGGGCCATTGTCTCGACCCTTTTTGGCCCCCCGACAAATCAAGAAAATACACAGATTGTGATGTCAGTTTAGAGTCAAATCATTGCCCATCCGATGCTTCCGGGAGGGAGAAATCTCTTTTTTTTTATCTAAATAACACCAGCTGAGTTACTAAACTAACACGCAAGAGGTTGTGTGTTGTATGTTTGTTCTTTTCTAATCACAACTCACCCCAGTAATCCTCAGGACACCTTCAATGCTCGCAAAGGAAAAGTAGAGGATTCCAAGCCCAACGACTCGGTGCATTACTTGCCCCAGTCGAGGCCTAAAATAATACAGACAAAAGTAAAATTAGAAAAAGTAAAATTGCCTGATTTGTTTTGTGCAATAATTTGTTCAACTAAGTGGAAGCTTTGTGTTCAAATACACGCGGACGTACTTCACGATGCCATAGCCGAGGCTGACGATGATGACGAGCAGTCGGGCCAAAGTCCGCTTGAGGGCCGAGACCAGCTCAGCAAAGATCAGCAAGCCCGGGGCTGAAGGGGAATGAATTGCACTTACAAAACCAAACAATTCACTATCTCAATAGTGACGGGGATCTGGAGACACTCACAAGCAGAGCCCACAGCGTTGGTGTTTTCATACTCGGCACAGAAGACCGCTTTTTCCACCATGCCGAGGAATATGACCCCGGCTATCCAGAACTGGATCCTCAGCAGATCCTTCCAGTAGCACGCTGCCCAGATGAACCACAGCAGGGCGTAGAAGATGTACACTACGCACATCACCATGTAGAACTACGAGCAGGCGGAGGGCTTAGGTTATGAACACATATGGAACCAGTCATCACACATCTTTTTTTTTTTGTTCAGACTTGCTATTTCAGTGTGATTTGATCGGATTGGGGGTCATAGGTTTTGTGAATAGAGTTCGTGAAATAAAAGCTTATTGTATTGAATTTTGGGTGAACTGTCCCTTTAAAGCGGCAGTTTAGTCGCGGCTAAGATTAACAAACCAAAAACAACTCCCCCCTTAACATTAATGTGCATGTATATTTTGAAAATGGTTAAATTTTGGTTGCAACTTAAATCACCAAAAGTAATTTACTCACAATCATCAGAGGCCACTCCGTGATAGAAATGTAGCCGTGGCTGCCTTTCATCATCACATCCACTGGGAAATAAAATCCAAACATAAGACAAATATTAACATGATTTTGTTTTGTTTTTTTGTTGTGACAAGCTTTGAAAAAGGGACACTTCAGTTTGGAGTGACAAACAGTTTAGCACATACGAGTCAGCCTCACATTAGGGAAGTCAATTTTGCACATTAATGCACCACAAGCAAAGGGAAACAAAACACTGTGTCCAAGTTCATGTGTTCCAGTCACCAAATACTTTCGCTGCAGATGATTTATGTGTAAAGAAAATGGTCTCACGTGTTAAATTCCAGTTGGCATTCGGTTTACTGGACACAATCTTTACAACCAGCAAGTAAGGCCCGTCCCTCCACGTCGTGCCTATGACGTTGTCTTGGATACTTGCACTGCTTTTGTTGCCATCGCTGCGGCTGTCGTACTCCTCTGTAATCAACCAGGTGTCTTTCTCATCCTGCAGTATTATAAAAAAATGTTTATTACCAAGTTGTGTAAATGTAACACTAGCTTTGTGCAAGCAGTATAAACAAACCACACACACGAAACAAAACACTCTAATATTTAAAAGACATCGGAATGTTTACTGTGTGACTTTTCAGAATAAATAAAGATTGCTCGTGTTTTCTCACAGGCACTTCCCCCTCAACCGGCGGACTGACAGGACGCGGCCCTGCCTTGGCTTTCTGAAAAACACAAAACAGTCACCGGATGATGCGAGATAATAAATGCCATGACGCATGCGTGTGTGAACACTGAGGAGAGTAACTAAATAAACCTACTTTGAGCATTGGAAAGGAGCGCAGTCCGTCATTACATTTGATGGGACGGTGTTTGTGCTCGATGAACTCGCCTTGTCCGAGGGGATTGGGGTCCAGGCCCTCCCCGCGACTCTGAGCGGTCCTCCCGTACATTTCCTTCAGACAGGGACAGTCATCACTCAGCTTTCAGAAACAACAACGGCCCAATGGACAAACTGTCAGACGATTAGCATCACATTAAGCGCGTGCACTTACTTCGATGTTGTTGAATTCATTGTGACATGGGTAGTATTTTAAATACCAGTGAATAGAGAGGGACACTTCCTCGGGACAGCCAAAACGCACGACTAAAAGAATAGGACGGTAGTGTTGATTATACACAAGGGACAAAGACATTGTTTAATCAAGTCATTATCCCTTATTGTCTTACCTTTCAATTCAATGTCTGTGTCTTTATACATGGATTTTCTTAACAGCAGTGGTCTTGAGGTCTGCAGGATAAATAAATAATACGTTTGTGCCTCGTTCATGAATGACATGCATTGGTTTTGTAAGAAATTTGAAGTGATTCATTATCAGGGAGGGATGAGCTCATGTGATTAAGAAACTGTAATATTGTTCATAATATCCGTAACAGACTGAGGTTGCACCGCTCAGTCAGCACAGCAAACCGTGCGACTCGATACACAGACACGAATGACAACAGAGGGAACCCGAAACTTCTCCATACTTAAATTATTGAAGAATGTCAGGGAACTGTGTCTCAAGAGCTCCACGAAGCACCAGAGTTTCTCTCAGAAATGACCAAGAGCCCTTCACGCAGCTGTGCAACTTAACGTTAGCCAAGTTAACTTTCTGTGTAGCCAGCTAGTTAGCTCCCTGCTAACCCGTTTCCCACTAACCCGGGAGCGCACTACTCCGCTAACAACACAACCGGACCGGTAGATTTAGGGACACGCCGTCCCGGTGAAACGCTGTTGACGCAGGACGGGATTAGCCGGAGGACCGGACACACACGGGCGAGCCAGCGCAACGAGGCTAATGCTAGCTGCCGTTAGCTCGCCCGGCTGCTGAGCAATACTCACATTTACAACAGTGATTTTCCAAAGGCCCGTCTCGGGTGCTGCGTCTACCGCTTCTATGGCACCGAGGAGAACAAAAAATAGCACAGCCCAGGGATAGAAAACTGCCGTGGTCGGACGGCTCCACGTCCCCGTCCTGACGGCAGCAGCCATGTCGGTGCGGGAGTGAGCATCGCCGGCCTGCAGGAGGCGCCGTGAGCCCGCGGAGGAAAAACCCCGCAGCACCTTTTACCCCCGCGCGCGCGCGCGCGCACCTCGACCGCGCAATAATTTCTTTATTGCAAAAACACGTGACTTAATTGATCTGCAGGCTCAGTTGTAGCCCGTCACGCGGTTACGCGCAGAAGTAAACCCCGCACGTTGATTTGTTGCATAACGTCAATGGAATTGTGAAGGTCAGTAGAGAAGTGATCTATGCAAATGCAGAGATGCTATTTTACTAACCACTATCATTGAATTGTATTGTATAATTGTATCGTTTTTAGTTCAGTTTCTAGTTGGGATCTGTGTGTATACCTGGGGACACATTTTTTCTATAGCATATTTACCCCGTTGTTGCAACTGCAACTTTTTATTTTTAATTTACTTTTATAATCATCATTTAGTTTGACAAGATAGTATTTGCACTGTCACCAATGTGAAGGAATCGGTTATTCTTGGAATAATCTCAAAGGAGTCTTGAGGAAAATCATGTATTTCTCTACAGTATATAAGATCACTTTACAAATCTGCATATTTCTATATTTACATTGGAACACAAAAAATCCAATACAGTAAACAATTTCACAGTTGAGTACATCTTGAGCTTATGGAACGTGCACAAACATGTTGGATGTTGACACGCAGACATCACTCGTAACACTGAGATGTAAGCTGCCCATGTGTGGCACAAAGTGTTTATCATCAGGACATGTCGAGGTGCTTGCAGTGCAATGTACTGCAAACCAGGGTGATAGTTTTATTACAGGTACCAA
Organism: Gasterosteus aculeatus; assembly: GCF_964276395.1. Classification (NCBI taxonomy): domain Eukaryota; kingdom Metazoa; phylum Chordata; class Actinopteri; order Perciformes; family Gasterosteidae; genus Gasterosteus; species Gasterosteus aculeatus. The sequence continues at coordinate 8,880,677 of NC_135693.1, read as the reverse complement.
TCGTCAGAGCAGGAAAGAATCGTCCCTTGAGCTGTGATCCACAGCCGTCGAATCCGTCGCCTCATTTGCTTGACTAAAAGCATCACTCGACAGAAGAGGAGTGTTCACTGTAGCAGACCTCACGGAAGCATCAGAGGACGTCACCACCACATAACGGTCATCGTCCTCATCGTCCTCATCCTCCAGGTTCCCGTGAATGTCCGCAATGACCACGGAATTCTCTGCTGCCTGATGGCTGCAGGAAGGCGACGAGCTAAATCTAGGATGCTGTGCAGATGTCGCTCCGTTTGCGTCCTCTTCAGGAAAGCTGGTGTTGATATAGATGATGTCGTCCTTGCTGAAAGACTCCGGCAGCTTTTCTGTGAGCTTTTCCAACATTTCTCGCAGCTGGGGAAAGGAGGGACGGTCGAGCGGATCGGTCCTCCAGCAGCTGTACATGAGCTCGTACCTAGACGCAGGTAAAGAGAGGCTAGTTCTAAATTCTCCTTCTAATTTTTACTAAACATGTCAGTGTTGAGCAAAGCAGGCCAGTTTTTCTAATAGTAGATACTTGTTTCAAGAGGTGGCAACACTCACAGGTCATCCAAACAGTCTCCTGGCTGCTTCAGTCGGTTTCCTTCATAAAGGTAGTCGTAAATTTCATGGTTCTGGATGCCGGGGTACGGCGTCATGCCTCGTGTAGCAATCTCCCACATGGTAACGCCAAATGCCCACTGGATGATACAGAATATATACATATATATACATATATATAAATACTATTAGACCCTCAACATGTGATAACTAAACTACATTTGTATTTGCAGTCCACTACAATTAAATGGGTTTTTTATGCATTCGGTTTCGATTTTCACTTCCAATTTTTATCAATTTCATCAATTTTTTGAATGTTACAATATAAGGGGAAAACATTTGTTTTGTCAATTCAGTGGCATACATTTGGATTTTTCCCAACAAGTTCCAGGTTCTAAAATTTCAAAAGTAGGAAACACTGCAAAAGAAGGAACAAATCCACTTTAAAAGGAAGGCTGAGTAATAAGATATGCGTACATTCACCGGACTGCTACGTGCAGATCTCGGACTTCTGGCATTGAAATTCATTTGTAGTGAAACAGACACCGATACGCAAAACAGAGAGTGTAGGCGAGGGGTTAGTTCTTCTTTTGCTGATAGTGCACCCTCTCTTTTTACTGCAAGAACCTGTTTCAAGGAGCATATGTAGGTACTTACCACATCACTCTTTATGGTAAAAACTCTGTCTGCCAGACTCTCGACTGCAATCCATTTTACAGGCATTTTGGCTATTCTCCCCTGCCTGTAATAATCTCCACTGTAGATCTTCTTCGATAGACCAAAGTCTGCTACACACACAGTCAGGTCGTCCCGCAGCCTGTTAGACAAATAAGGCATGGAATGAAGAAATAAGCCAACTGCTCACCCTCACCAAATTTTGCCGTTAAAATAAAAGCAACTGTCAAAAAGAAAGTTAGAATCTTACATGCAGTTGCGAGCCGCCAGGTCACGGTGCAGAAAGTTCCGACCACTGAGATACTCCATACCCAAAGCGATGTCGACCATGAACTTCAGAAGTGTCTGAGTGGGCAAGAACTGTGTGGAAAAACACACAAACAAAAAACTATTATAGGTTTAGTCTTTTAAGAAAAGGAGATCACATGAGTTGGCTGGGATATATTCTTTGTTTGGCCGGATTCTTACGGCTGGACTTTCTCCCAGGCGTGAGCGCAGCAAGAAGCTGTGAAGATCGCCGTGCGACATGTACGGCAGGATGACCATCGGCTTGGGAAAATGTCCTGCGCCTTCTTCCATGCACACACCTAAAGGAGACAAGTCAATACATGGAAAATAAGAGAAGGGTGCTCAAGTTAGAACGGAGCATGTAACAGAGTAGTGGGATTCTTCAACGATGTGATAACGTGTCAACACGCACCGAGCAATTTGATGACATTAAGATGATCAAAATCCTTCATGCAGGCCGCCTCATTCAGGAATTCGTCAATCTCCCTTTGAGAGAAGCTGTCCACTGTTTGAATAAAGAGCAGAGAGAGTGATCTGCCTGCCCACCTGTTTATAGATGAGCAGAAGATGTTTGTTTTTATTGATAGATACTCACGTTTCATTGTCTTTACAGCAACTCTCTCCGATGTTCCATCTGGTCGTCTCAAATGTCCCTCCATCACAGAGCCAAATTCACCTGATTAACATTGAATCAGAAGCACTTCATACTCTGCACTGTACGTATGTGTGGTCGACCCAGACATAACGGCTGCACAGGTGCTCGCTCACCCTCTCCAAGAATCTTCCCTATGGTGAGCAAATTCCTCGCGACCATCACGTCCTGAAGCTTGGCCTGGAGTTCCTCACTAACACCGAGGTTCACAACTGCAGACAGGACCCACTCAAGTTATGCATATTCAGAAATGTGCCTTCTGCAGGACAAATTACAGTAAATCTCTGCATACATGTGACTCCTATGGCTGATCGGTTGTAGGACCTCTGGGTGTTGTACTGCACGAAAGGCTGCTGCTTTTCACCTTCGAACAACCGCCTGCAAAGGGGGGGGGGGACAAAAAGAGAACCCCCTTATTCTCTCACAGATGTCCTGCAGCTGTAATGAAGTAGTCCTAGTAAGGAAACCCTCAGAGTTGTTGCTTTTGAACTCCCATACTGTTTTCTTATCGTTTTGGCAGCCTGCAACACATTCCTATCCGTATCCTGAGTCACGGACTTCATAATACGTCCTTTCAGAGAATTATCAGCCGTTTGCTGTCCATTTCGCCAGCTGCACAGTTTTTAATACAGTTCTCAGGTGAGGACCACGGTCATTAAGAGGAAGTAAAGATCGTTTATTAACAGAGACTGCAAGTGTTCGGGTTTGAGTCTTCCAACATCGTGTCATTGAATCTATTGTTCTATCTAATGTATTGGTTTCTTTCGTCAAACCATGTGGACAAATGCATGACAAATAAGGTGATCTAGCAACTTCAAAGTTTAGACACTTGGGTTGGTGAGGTTGGTCATTAAACCCACATTGTGTTTACAAAGAAGATACCCAGCATACCCAAACCAAGATGTAGAAGTCCTGTTGCGGAAATAGATGGCTCCAGGGATGATAATCAGCAGGACAGCGATGCTAACCACCACGACCACCACAACAGTGGAGGAGTCTGGAGCCCTGGTGCCAGGGCTGGACGATGGGGGCACCACCGATTCTGAGATGTACAGAAGAAATCATATGCACATTTTAGGAAGATAACATCCGGTGTTACAATATCTCAGCTCCGGTAAGTCTGTTTTTCCCCCCAAATTAAGATTACAGTAATAAGTTATGAGATAAGTTGCTTTAATGTGAATCAATGAGGGAATGTGACCGTGAGCAGCTTTAGTCTTTTGTGTTGTCTGGCGTAACTGATTATCGATACTAATGAGTCGTAAAAGCTGGAAACTATTCAGCATTTTAGCATCTGTGGTTCGCTCATCTCAATGTAAACAGATTTTTGAATTGGTGTTCTGTTAGATCAAGAATTTGAAAGCTTTTGGAAAGTTGGTTGCTATCAACGGCTAAATGGAAAATACAAAACATCTTCAAGGTCAAATACTAATCTGCCTTTAAAGCCTCATAGCGCGTACTCTCACACCTGCGACTCTGCTGTTATTGGTTTCCGGCAAACATTACATTTTAACTTTAATTATAAACTTGTGCTTGCCACAGTTTATTTTCTGCAAAAATCCCAAATCAAATGGCAAAATCCCAATGGCTATTATTGGTCAAGAGAATCAACGCCTGGTATGGGAGAACAAAAATATGTTATCCAAGCAGCACTCTAATGCATCTTGAAAACAATAAACTAGTTTCCAAACAATAGTTTAAAAAAATTTCCATGATACGATTCAAATGATGGACAAACTTGAGCTGTAACCTGATAAACTTGAGCTGTAACTACGACAATAGTCTGGATGTTAGTGGCCCTGCGAGGCGTATAGACACAGCATTGAGCTAATCGGTAAAATCATTTCACAATGACAGTATCGGTGCTTGACTTGCTCTAGAATACTTCAGCTGAACTCGATGAGGTGAATCTATAGAGCAGCTTACTGTCCGCTGGCACAAACAGCCAGACTCGTGGGCTGACCATGCCGCTCCCAGCCTGCGTGCACGCAGCCACCTCCACACTGTAGGTCGTGTTGAATTCCTGCACATCTACAAAGGCCACGGTGTTGTAACTGTGGATCTGAAATCACAGAATAACAACAAAGGAACATCCTTTACACGTTTGCAACATCCCTTCTCTCCCCATTTCTCAATGTATCAAGAAAGAGTACAAGAAAACTGTTTCAAGGGACGGGTGTTGGTTTGACATATGCTTGGAAAATCCCAAAGAATTGAATAATGGACGTTATCATATATAATGAAACTACCCCTGAAAAAAAAAGGGAAGGAGAACAACATTCTGGAAGGAACATGTGACGGAGGTAGGGGTTTATTTCACAACACCACATGGTGGGGTTCCGTTTCTATACCAATGTGCTGACGGCCAGACTGGGAACACTGAACCCATGATTCATGGTGGAGTCATTAATTAACGTGAATGACACCAACAAGATTAAAGATTAAATTACAACTGCACATCCTCAACTCATTTTGAGATTTAACATCAAATTCTGAGGTAAATGACGGCAGCAAGACTTCCACCGTGAAAAACAGAATTATAAGAAAGGAATTGTTATTTCTCCAACCTCCGGCGGTTCCTGGTGCAGGTGGGATCGATGATTAATTAAGCTGCGTTTCCTCACATTTACAGTCACTGCTAGTAATACAAAGCCCACGGGTAATATGACATCATGATAGTTGGACCTACAGTCAACATCCCATTGTATTCATAATTCATTCACTCTAAGATGACTCAAAGCCACATGGGGAACAACTAAAAACACAGTTTTCACACCATCCGCTTCCTTTAGCGACTACATAGACAGGGAGGACGGGAAACACACTATTGTACAAGTTAAAAGGAACTTCTCGAAAATAACTTTCCCTGCCTTGTTCATTCCAGAGAGGAGTGGAAAGACTATTGGTCAGATATACCAGGCAAGCTTACCTCACATATTTTGAATATGCAAGAGTCATTCTTTTTATGTTTGGCAAATATGAATCCTTGTTATCAGAAATATAGAGAAAACATCAGCATTTACAAACAAGACAGAAATATTTTTACCTTGTTCTCCTTTTCGCCATGTCTGACAATAACATCGTAGCCACTCAGGATGCCATTTATCTTATCATCTGGAGGAGGTTTCCACCTGATCACCAGCCAAGACTCATTCAGCTGTGCAGTGACGTTTCGGGGATAAACTGATGGAACTGATAATGTGACAAGAAATGGGAAACAGAAGGATTGAGACGCTGGCAAGAGTATTTAAAATAAATCATGAAACTAACACAGAAGAGCAACCTATAAAAGAGAAAGTAAGTCTTCCCCTCTAGTGAAATCTTTGATTACAGTTTGGAATGTGGTCACTTCCTGGCCGGCGTATCAAATCTTTCAACTAAAATATCTTCTATGGTGGCTTAAGGAAGGAAGTTGAAAGCAGCTCCACCCAGGAGCAACGTTGTGTTTTCACAGTGAGACCGTTCCTACTTCCTATGTGACCCTTCAGGCAAACAACAGAGATTTTCAGTGGATATTACATTTGTTGTGAAGGGGACTTGCCACAAGCAGAGCACGTAGCCGTTACATGCTACTACTGCAGGGAGGCTTAAATTAAGCACATTTTGGATGGGAAAGTAGGCTAATTACAGTGCAATGTTCCTTAAACCTAAACCGCTATGATGAGAAGGAGGCACACAGAGGTTATTTTTAAATAAACATTATGGTTGTTAAAGTCTCAGCCTTGTGAACTCGCAGAAACTGGTTCATGTGCTCGAATGGATGAGATTCGATTTTAACAAGACTAAACCCGTAAATTGTCCCATAGTTCCTGTGGTAGCAACACACCTCCCTCTGTGGTGTTGCTCTGGATCCACGTGGTGACCGGAGAAGCTCCCACCTCATTGCTGCACGAAACGCTCACGTTGTACCACGTCATCGCCTGCAGCCCGGGGACTTCACACTGAAATGGCGGCACTGTGGCATTAACGAACCTGGTGGTCGTCACTTCCCCTTTCCTCCGGCTCACCTCCTTCACCTTGGATGCAACAAGGAGAGCGTGATGATCAATGGGGAGAGAGTTAGCGAAAAGCACGGTTTGAGCAGAAGTGGGACGTACCCTGATGTGGCACTTGGTTAGTGGAGAGAAACCATCATGTCCGGGGCTCCAGCTCAACAGTAACTTATTGGGTTGCCTCTCCGTCACGGCAACATCAGATACCGGCCCGGGAAGCACTGCAAAACCATTTTAAAAATCCTTAACATGAAGGAATATGGGCAGCTTCCAGAGCATGGACACGTTGTGACATGTCCAACCGCCCCCCAAAAAGACCTAGTTTTACCTTTGATGTTGATATTTGCTTCTCTGGAAGTGGTGACACCCTTCGAGTTGTGAGCTTCACAACTGAACTGAGTGTACTTGTCCACACCTGCAATGGAGACATTTTAAAACACAATTTGAACTCCGATACTGTATAAAAATGAAACAATCGATCCTCAAGGCCAAGATAGAGCTCAATATTTTGATAATGGTGTTTTATTCAATATGTGATTCAAAACGAAAGGAAAAGAGCCTGACTGGTTCCGGGTGGCTTGATATTGAGGCTTTTTGTATAAAACCTTGTTCTTCAGGTATAAAATCCTGAAAAACAAGCCAGCCAGAAACAATCTGACTCTTTGTTAGAACAAACAAACTGATTTCTCTTGTATGTCAACAGCCAATCTGGGGCAAAGGTGCAATGTCAGCCCTGATAGAGAAGCTTGAATGAAAACTGTTGCAAAAAAACACATTTGGGAATGTCTCATTCCTTTGTTTTACCTCAAATGCTGACACAGTAGCACCTCATGCTCCAAACGAGCCTCTACCGTGTGACGTACCGTTGTATCAATGCTCTTGCTAGGTCCATTTTCCCGGACGCACAATTACTATCTGTCAACAGCCACAGATCTGCCCGATTACAATAGAACTGGACAAGCGGCTAAATAATGTCCCTTTTGTGCTCTGTTTTCCAGCGTCTCTCTCTCAGAAACCTTTCCACAAAGCTCATCACAAAGCAGCCTGTGAGAGACGACTGGAACCAACAATCTGCAGAATATTACGTCCTCTTAAGTTTGCTTCCTTTCTGCTCGGAAGAACCACGGGTCAAGAGTGCTTCCCCTTTTGCACAGACCCTGACTGCGATTTGCCTGTTTGCACCAGGATGGAGTCTCGCTTGAAATACGTCTTCCAGACATCTCAATTCAATTTGGTATCACGTGGATCAAAAACGGAAAAAAATGTGCAAATACATCAGCACATTTTTTTGTTTTTATTTTTGTATTATACAGTAGAGCCTCAATTCTATCAGCTCGTGGCTCATTAAAGAAAAAATATGTTTAAACCATATCACTTTTGGGGAAATGAGTAATGGTCAAGCACCGCAAGGAAATTGATACAAAAAGCAACAACTCCATAAACTGTAATTATTATGGAGAAGTTTACCACGGGGCTTATTTCTTCACTTTTGTATGATGAATATTTTTTTCCTAATAGAGTCCTACTTCACTGTCAGGTTACAAATAATCCCATGACTTTTCGTAGTTTTATTCCACTACATCTGGTTCAACAGTTTGTCTTCTCAAAGCTTAACTGCATTCGCCTGCTGTTCTCTTCTTGATAAACAATGATATGTGGTAATGATATGTGAGCCTTCTCTTCGAGAAGGCGCAATGCCCCCGATGCGTAATCTGAACGATGAGCGCATGCTAACAATCATGCTGCATTCGCATCACGCTCTCATAGCATCACGGGCTGCAAGCTGTTGTGAAAAAAGGGGTCCGAGGCTCAACGCATTCACGAGGTCTAGAAAAGTGGGTTTGCACCATTCCGTTGTGCCAATATTTGATCTCTGGCAGCACGCAGCCTGCCAGCCTCCGCGTCCAGTCCCTCCCTGCTGGGTGGTGGGTTGCCCTGTGAATGAGGTCTTTGTCCCTGGAGCCAACCCCCCGAACTCCCTATGCAACCCCCCCCCCCTCCCCCTCTCCCAATACCCTTACTGCCGAGGCCCCTGCACATGCTGGACCAAAGCAGAGCGCTGAACCTTTAACCCCTCAGCTTTGGGCTGACTGCGGTCGCCAGGCCCAGCCTGCGGCGCACTGGAAGTTAAGGGTTAGAATAAACAGAACTGAAAGGTTTTGGTTCTCATAAACAAGTTTTGTTTATAAGTTGGAAAAAAAAGTTACAGAATTCAAAGAAATGTTGCTACAAACAGTCTAGTAATTATATGCATTAAAAATAACGTTGCATATATCAGAGTGATATATCAAACTTCTTGTCTAACTTTGGGAAGTGAGTAAGTACACTTCCCATAATGTCAAACTACAGCATTTCCACAGATTAGTTATTCTCTACTTAAGTCATATTTTCTTCACCTAGAGTAGCATAACTAAAAGCTCTGAATGGCCGCGGTTAACCACTCAGCAGAGCTGCAGGAGGACCTGGTGACACTGATTGTGGTGATGAATCTCATCGCAGTAAGCAGCCTATAGATGCTGAGGCAGCAGAGTCGAGACCGAACAGAAACCACGTACAAAGTGCTACTGGCCGAGCACGACCTTCTGTCACCAACGTCAGCCAAATATCCTTTTGAGCGTTCACATTCAATCACATTAGCAAGTCAAATGAAGCGAAACTAAGTCATTGATTTGATAAGCTGTAACTTGTGTGTTCCTTCTACTTGAGCAGCATTTTTATAGCGTTAAAGTTGAAAACAAAACTGAATTTGGTTCAGATGAGTGGTTTTCCTTTGAAGTTGATCTATGATTCCTATAATGAGTTCATCTTTGCACACTTATTAAACTACCTTGGAAAAAGAACTCTTGTGGCGGGAAATTCTGTCAGGATATGGACACGCTTTTTAATTTAACAAATATAGTTCTGAGGAAATATCTTAAGCTTTCTAACTGAACAAAATACGTATCTTGTGTTCAGCGTCTTATTGTCTGATTTGAGGCGTCACTCAGATGTGTCATGGTTTGCATTCACTAGTGTGAGAAGAACACTGACGCATCTCTTTAGAGACCACATCAACAGGAGCAGGTGACACAATTGAAGGAAAGTAGCTGTTACTCAGGAGATCGATCCCTGTGAAACACGGAGACTTTGTGGTCGATTGTCTCACCTGACACAGAGCAGCTGCTGCTGGAGTTCTGACAGTCTCGATAATGCAACCCATCGCGGAGCCAGCGGATTCGAACGGGGTCCGGAGGTCCGACCGCATCGCACGACAATGTGAAAGGCGCGTTTCTCGTTACATTCCTGTGCTCCGGCTGATGGATAAATGTCGGCAGACCTGTGGACCAATTAAAGACGCGTCATGAAAAATGGGGACGCCCTGGAAAAAAAAAAAAAAAGCATCCAATTTTGGCACCGTGCGGAAACTCACCTTCCACCTCGATTGTGACGGGCTGAGACTCCACCGTCGTGGTGCTGATGGTCAGTCTGCAGCTGTAGTTGCCGGCATCCCCTCGCTGCACGTGGTTGATGCTGGAACACAGTACACAAAGACACTTATTAACCCGTGTAATCAGACCATCACAATGCTTTTCACCCCCCGTGCGCTACCTACCCGACAGTGGACAGGAGCGTTATGACCCCGTCCGTGACGGTCTGAAGCTCATTGATGACCACCTGTGTGTTCCCCGCCAGGTCGGCGCCGTTCTTAACCCAGAGGATGGTGGGCTCCAGCCTGGCATCTGGGATGTCGATGGAGCAGTTGAATTTAGCCTCATGGCCCTCAGACAGCTGGATAGAGCCAATGGTGGGCTTAAAATGCAGCCGCCTGAGCTGGTCCTGGCTCAGATAAACCCTTGAAATGCGAACCGGTATCACCACAGGATCAGAAGTCCTGGTAAGACGCTGCAGCCGCCCCGTGAAATGCTGAGCTGTTAACAGACAGAGTTTTACATCAGCACCTTGTTTTACCTGCATGGGAGTTGAGGTCTGACCATCAAAGTGACAGAACTACAGTTCTAGGGTTCATCATCAGCATCCAATTTTAATACCATAATAGATCATGTGTCTTATAGGGCGTTAAATACCTATTTCGTTTTTATACACAATAATGGCATGATTAAGACGGTGTGCAGAGTAAAGCATTTGACAAACTGGAACCGATGAATTTTCAGACTTTGTGGCTAAAATGAACTTAAATGACGAGTAAATTATCAAAACATGTGTGGTATATTAAAGAAATAAATACATTTCATGAAATAGTACAAAAAATCAATCAATCCACCAAAATAAAAAATGTATATAATAAATATGGACTCTTGGAAAGTGCAACAACAAATTAATGAAGACAAAATCCAATAATGCAAAACAAATAAGCCACCGTGTTTTATGGGAAGGAAGCGATCATTTTCATTTACCACCTCGGGAATGTGCCTGAACGTCTTCAAAGGACGCAGAGAGAACTTCGTCTCGTCCCCACAGAGCAGCTTTAACGCGTAAACGGAGCATTTACACCCGTCGCAGCAGAGATCTCTTCCCTGCCGCTGCACATCGGACCCGGTTCCACCACAGATGCTTTCAGCGGGACGCGGGAAGTCGGTGCAGGAATGCAGGTAAACAACTCACCGCCGACCGGACTCCCGGCGGCCACGATGGCCGTGATCGCCGCAGAGAGGAACACGGCGAAGCAGCGTGGATTTGACCTCCTCGCCATGGCGCGGTCCGAGCGGCTCGCCGCTGCTGTCTTTCTGTCCCCGGTCAGCGCGTGTTTCACTGCGGGGACGATCTCCGACATCTGCCTCCGCCGCGGCTCGGTGTTCACCCGAGGTCACGTCCAGCTGGGGAAGGAAAAGTGAACTTTTCCCCACGTCACAGGAGGGATCCCACGAGGGCGGGACTGGACGCACCGAGAGACTGAGGACAACCAAAATACAAGGAGCGCAACAGGAATGGAGCTACAGACACGCAGCAGGACTGAAGCGGTTGTCTTCTCCTTTTTCTTTCGTTTTTTTGTTTTATTTATCTTTCTTAAAGATTCGGCTCCTTACAAATATCAGCGTAGTATCTTACAACAGGCATTATATACACGTTTATAGGCAATAATAACAAAACCTGGTGGCACACTGACGTTTTCTGCCGAACACCTCCACCGGGTGGTCATTTACTGTCAAGCATTGCCATCATACATGAAGGTAGATTCTTCATTTCAATTCATTCATCCAATCTGATACACGGCCAACTTCAGAATAAAGCAAACAATTCATCTTGATTATAGTATTAACCGGCTTAAGATGAACTGACACATGCACCCATCACAAGAGATGAAGTTAATCATGTTTCTATTTGACTAAACAATCAGTCGTATTGCTGTGGATTCACACTTTTTCAGTGTATTCTTGTCCACTTAAATTATCCATTTGAATGCAGGTTAATTTTTTTGCAGAGGTTGGCAAAACATTCAAGGCAGTACCAGTCAAAGGTTTGGACACGCCTCCTCATTGAAAGTGTGTCCAAACTTTGGACTGGTACTGCAGTAGCTGATTTGTAGCTTCCTTCTAAATGTTTTCATTTGTCGATGTCCACCATAATGCCACCGTATATCAGGAACTTTTGCAGGTTATGGTCCTGTTGTGGTATGTCCGCCTCATTCCTGTGCGGTATCCTTCATGATTGGATCCCAGGTTGCTCTGTGCAGCATTTAAGCCCTCGTGCGATGAACACTGGCCTTGCTTCCACCGTCGGCCCATGGCGCTCCTGAGCTGACCACGCCCGTCCTTTCCCCCCTGAAAGCCTTGGCGAGGACGGCGTAAAGGAAGGGTTTGGCACACGAGTTAACGGAGAGTAAGAGGATCAGCAGAATCTGGGAGTCAGTAACTGTGATGGAGGGGGGACCTTGAATGTATCGCAGCGCGTAACAAATGCACACAACAACGGGGGGCAGTCACGTTGAAGAGCGGGATTAACTACGATAAAAGCCTGGCCCACAGCTTTTATTGCTCCATGTCCATCAGTCAGCACATGCATACTTTGATGTAACTGCTCCCATCAACCACAGGCCACATCCCCGACCCCAGACAGACGAGCCAACCAGCTGCCATTGTACTCGCTGCATTTGTAACCCAAGCGGCGCTCTATCCGCACAGCGCTGGACACGGTGTGCAGACACTCAATCGACGTGTGGACATAAACAGCTTTTTCCCCCCAAACACAGACCGGGAAGCCTGAGGCACCACAACTAAGCCCTGTCTGCCATTCTAAAGCATGCTCAGTGCAGTGACCATGGGTAGATGGTAGATCCCAATGCACAGGTCACAGCACAGCAAGAGGGCCAGTATGCCGAGGAACCAGATTGCCCCTCCGAGATAACTGAAGCATGCAATGTCCTCACAGATCTACAGTTGGACGGGTCTGACAGGAGTCCCGTTCTGGTTAGTAGGAATTCACATTTCTTAAAAAAAGAAGCCGATCACCGCCCAGAAGAACTATCAAGTCGCCAAACCCTGTTTTTTTTCAAAGGAGTAGAACAAAATTAAAGGCTGACCAATTTGAAATCAGTAATGCTGCCACTAAAGCCCTTCTCTAACAGCACAGTTTATCTTTAACCTTACAGACGAAGAATAGAGAGGGAAGCAGTTTGTCGCTCTTATCACAATATGTTGAGCCATTAGTCCATGCAGGGCTGATGGGAAAGTATCTTCACAAAAGGCATGAAATCAAGAAAAGACTCACTTATTTCTTTAATATAAGAACATGAGACACACCAGATGCATCTTTGAAAATCAATACTCAAGTTCTCTGTTGTGCCTAAATCTTTGTCTGACATTATTTGCTAGACTACATTTCTGGGATATACTCTAACAGCAGAGAGGCAGAGCTTACTTTTGCTCGGCCTGTAAATGTCACAGAGGAATTCCTGGCAGTGACTGGGAGATGGGCCTCCCGTATGTCCATGCAGCGGAGGCAGATCCTTCAGGGCGTACGCTGACTGAGAGAGCAACACCAGAACAGACTCCAGGTAGCTCAGTTGGTGACTTTGTGGGACCTTTCGGTTGTGGATTGAATTATTCATAGTTTTAAGTATTTTCCAATTATTCTCTAACTCGCTGACTATATCTATCTGACTCGCGGTGAGGACCCGCACATCCTCACAGACCAGGGACTTTCAGTAACACACACCCATAGAACACACTGGAGATCTGGATCCTTTGATTCGCAGAGATTTATTGGAGCAACAACACTGAGAATAAACCGAGCTCTTTCAGGGAAGACACCAACGAGGCGATGATACAACGCATTAGTTTATACATTCCTCTGATCGGGCGAAGCGCTCCCCTACAATCCTAACTACGTAACTCTCCTCCTGTTGTTGTCGTCCCACTGTTCTTGTCCTTCACTAGCCCCTCTATCTGGCGTGTTGATGCTAAACTAACTGGCTCAGTCTGGTCGGCCGGCTCTCCTGTTCTGTCTCCTTGCGTCTACACACACACACATGAGGCCGTTGTCCCACGCCTGCTGTCTCCACGCCTGCTGTCTCCACGCCTGCTGTCTCCACACTATCGTGTTGTTTTGTATGTTTTTCATCTAGATGATATTCGCTAACGGCCAGTCATGTTGATGTTGAGTTCAAGGCAAACCAAGTCAAAACCACAGTATCCTGTTGTAACATATACACATTGCCGAGAGACTGTATTTCATATTGACATTGAAAATACGGCATGCTTACATGACTGATTGAGCATACATTTGGGTACTTTCCCTTTAGTAATCATGTCAGACAGTTATATATTTAGACATAAGCCCTCTTAAAAATACATTAGAAATGATGGTGTTTAACAAGCAGTGTCCTTTGCTTGGGTAACACCTATGCATTCATTCGACAAAACATTCTCAATATTCTTCACAAGATAAGTTGGTAAAATGACCACGCACGGTCCTGATAGATAAGTTACGGACTGATGGGCCAACTGGCCACTGGATGGAGACACAGTCAAATGAAAGGAATAGGATGAGGCATAAAACGGTATTCAATCCCATAGATTTTCACATATTTAATAACCGGTATAAGGAATTTTAAATTGTCCAAACTAAGAAAAGAAAGGCAATTTTCAGACCCCTAATGCAAGTTATATTTATGTGCATGTTAAAAGCCTAAACGATTAAACATAAAGTAAAATATACCATTAATTGTGCAATATACTTTGCTTAAATAAACATGATCATATTTTGAGTTAAATAGTGCAATTAAATAGTTCATTTGCATTACAATTATTTCCAACAGGATTTCCACTTGGAAGGAAGTTCCGGGGGAAGTGGGTAGTTTCCTAGCTGCCTTCAGCTGATCTAGAGTCTGCTATTTAAACCCCTCCTCGTTGACGTTGGCTGACGTTCGACGCAAATAAACTGATTCTGGGTCAGCCCGTACAGAGAGCCGTGTTGAGGGAGGCAGGAAGTCAAACGGCTTACTACTGCGATCCAAACTTTCAGACTTAACGTCGGATAACAGACGGCCTGTTCGAAGTACAGAGACTCTGAACCTTCCCGCCTGTTTGCCAGCGAACCGCTTCCAGCGATGGACAAACTCCGCCGTGTGTTAAGCGGCCATGAGGAAAACGAAGAGTTGGGTCTCACTGACCAGGTAACGTTAGTCGGCGGCGAGCTAACGAAGCTAACGTTAGCCGTGTGACAGTTCGCCATGCTAATGCTAACGCGGCGTCACGTTAAGTGGAGAAACCATGATACAAAAATCTATCTATTAGTTTATTTCCCTGTCTGAGATTGGGCTTTACTTCTCAGATACCTCCAATTAACGTTAAAGTGTGTTTGTTTTCCTTAATATTATTACGAGTTTACTTAGTTTTATTAGCTGTATGTCAGTATACGCGCTAGCCTATAGACATTTCCTAAGTTTGGCGACGTTAATGCAGCTGTTTCATTAAGCCGTTTTTCTGAGTATGTTTTATTTAACATTAATGCCAACTTTAACCCTGTGTTTCTGGCCGCATTCAATCAATTGTAACGTTTGTTTGTTTACGCTTTTTACACGCGTTGCCGATGAGGAGGACACCGGGTAAGATGCTGACGTGCACAATGTGTTTGTTGTAATCAGTTAACCTTCGTGTTTGTAACTCTTGTAGCCTGTTGCGGAGTAAAAGTTCCACACTGGAACACCACAGTCTGCCAACTTTGCAATTCTGCAATTTCTTGCAGATTGTCCGCAGGCAGGTCGGTTCGGACTGTGGTCACATGGTGGGAAATAAACACATCTGTTGTGTTGTTCCTTCCATGTGACTCCAGAGGTGCTCTGTACTTTGGTTGTATTTGTATTGGTGTTGCATTTGGAGTAATGTTCTGTCTTTTAATGTGTGTTAGACCGGTGCTGTGTGTGTTTTGTGTTTTATCGTAGCTGGGTGTTATTTGTCCTAATCACCAGTGGGTCATTAAAGTTGTCTTGTGACATCCTCCCATTGTTCCCACCAGATCCTCGATGCCAGCACGCTCAGCTACAGCACCAGGGTGAAATGTTTCGTCATATGCTTCGCTGGAGGCATCCTGTGTTCAATACTCGTGAGTGTCTCTGACTTTGTTGTTCAAAAGGCGTCCTTTATGTCCTGTCCGACGTTATGCTGTCTTTAGGAATACCGAGCAGACTGTTACTTTTGTTAGGAATGTTCCAAGTAATTTTTTTTTTTTTTCTTCTTTTTCTTTTGCTGTGTTTTTATTTATAGGCACTAATAAAACTTTCAAAATACCGTGCCTCAGCGCAAATACCATCCGGACAACTTCCTACGCTCTCTTGCACGCTCGCAGATTCTGGCGATGGAGAAATGTCATTTGTACTTTATTAAACCGTTCGCTTGCTGTCAGTGAAGAACTGCCTTTATCAGTTCGCACTGGGCAGAGCCTCGTTGCCGTTCTGAAAGGAAATCTTTTCACTGGCTTCAGCTCTTGATAACACTCTGAAGCCACCACCTAGTGATTCACACTGACAACGCCGCTAACAGAACCTACGCAATCGCTGGGGTGGTGAAAGTCACGTGCTCTCTTTCCTGTAGAAACAAGGTAGCAGCTCCAATAGGTGCTCTTTGGGTGAGAGCCAGTTATAATCTGCAGGTTAAGTGACCTAAATGTTCTTCCACTGAGATCCACTGTAAAATGTGTTTACACTTTGTATACTGTTAGTCTGCAATATGAAAGCCATTTCACTGAAAGTGGTCCTGATGGTTGGCATGCATGTCGCACAGGCAGCTTAAGCAACGCCTCGTATAGTATTTTGGCAGCAGGGGGAGCCCGTCGGGTGTCATTAAAACCCAAGGAGAGCTCACAGAATTCCCTTTTTTATTGCTTTTTGTTTGTTCCAAAAAGAAAAAAAACAACGTCCAGGATTTATTTTGATACTCTCCATTTATCCCTATTTTAAGGTTTTGGGCGATTATTTGGTGTAGTTGACAGACTTTTTTTTTGGTTGTTTTGTTTTATCAGGGATCAGCGCTGCTGTTCCTTCCGAATGGCATCAAACTATTCGCTGTCTTCTACACTATAGGGAACGTCGCCGCTCTTTCCAGGTGAGTCCAGCCCAAACTAGCAGGTCAGAATTGTGATGACTTGACTTTTCTTTCTCACGAGCATCGGCCTTATAAACTCTGCAACCGTGTTTTCTTGATGACTACTGTTGGTCATTGTTGGCACAGGTACACATTTTTCTCCTGTTTCTGCTTGTCAACTTTCTAAAGACACTATGGCAAAGTAATTATGCCAATTGTGTACGGTCTTACCAAGACATTTGTCATTCTGATTTGATAGGCAGTGGGACTAATGGTTCTGCTCCAGACTGTAGGAATAAAGCATGAATTATAATCTCCGTCATTTAATCAGATATTCATTAGTGTAACCGCACATTTTTTTGTATTACCACAATCGAAAAAGGCAACATACATTCATAGTTTAATGTATGGGTTAAGTAACATTAGAATTTTATTTTCTGTCACTGGGTATCAGTGTCGTCCATATTGGATTATTTAGATAAGCCAAGGGCTGGAGCTAATCAAGATGTCTTTTGAGACCGGTCAGTCTTTTGTCTGGTGTCGTATGTCCAGTGGGTCTAGATGTGCTGTCATGGTCCAGGTTACCAAGTCAAACCAAGACAGTGTCATATTTGAAGCCACGTCGTGCAATTTTCATTCTTATGTGACTTTGACTGCTAGAAAAGTACTCGGTTACCTCAACGGGAGGTTATTTCAGACAAATCCCATGTTATAAAAACATACAAAACACACATTAATTAATTGTTTTTATCTTTATTTGATTTAAAACCGACTGGTTTTTTTTTAATTTTTTTTTATTTCTTTCTTTTCCTAGTTTGTCTTTTCTTTTGTAGCCAAACTAATTGCGTGGTCCCACTCTAGCAAACACCGGCGTGGCAGCATGCGCGTGCACATCATCAGTGTCTGTCAAACCGAGCGGTCGCTAAAGCAGCATCCGTCCCTCTCGGCAGACCCGTAGAAAGAGCCTGCGTCAACACAGACACCTCGGATGTCTCATCTAACAGATGTGACGCCGCACAGACTCCCTCCGACCCACGCAGCTCTGCTGGGCCCAGAGCCGCGTGACTCGTCGGCGGGGAAAGCCTTTGTCTCGTTGCATTCGCTGACGTCACACTTGCGGCGTGTAGGAGGTTTGAGACGCCTCTCCGTGGTGTTTTGGGCGTGAAATGTTTACCCGCTATTAATCCCAACATTTAGATTATATCTGATTATGGCGGCGGTAATATTCTGGTGTCTGTTGAAAGACTATTTGTTTGTTCTGGAGAAATAAAAAAAGGTCGTCAGGCTGTATAAACATTTTGTGTGTTTGTTCCTGTAAAGCACCTGCTTCCTAATGGGACCACTAAAGCAGCTGAAGCGCATGTTTGAGCCAAAGAGACTGATAGCCACCATTGTCATGCTGGTAAATACAATGTGCTTTACTGTTACTTTGAGGCTGAAGTGAAGCCAAATGCGTCACTTGAACTGCACTTGAAATGTTTTGTCTGTCTGTGTATCGGAGAGTAATCCATACCTCTTCTATAGTAGGTAATGGATGCCGTTTTTCTTAGTTGCTTTTCTTTTTGTTTTTTTGTCAAACTTAATATTTGATGTGAAATACTGAAAAAAAATCAAGGGAACGTCATTCTGCGTGCGAACGAGAAGATAACCCTTGCTTTCTTCTTCCGGCAGCTCTGCCTTGTCTTAACTCTTTGTGCAGTGTTTTGGGTAAGAAACAAACAAGTGATTTTCTTTTTAAAGCCATTTATAGCTTGTATTGTTTGAAGTGTTTTCAACTATTCAAATTAACATTGTGCTTTTTTTTTTTTACAGTGGCATAAAAAGGGCCTCGCCATCATCTTCTGTATTCTACAGTTTTTGGCAATGACCTGGTAAGTGTGACTAGCCACGTTTCCACTGTGCCAAATTTAGCAATTTATTTACCCATCACTCACACCTACTGCGTTGACTGAGTCTTTCCGTCGGAGAGAACTTTGCTGCCTGTAAAGCGCCGGTGTTGTTCTACTTGGGGACGTAGACAGATGTGTTTTGGCCTCCGTGTTGTTTCTACACAGCGTCGCTCGCAGCTCACTGGGCTCATTGCTCATGTCCCATGGAAAGAGTGCGTTGTGAATGCGTGGCACCTCAAGCTCCTTTTTGTTTCGTGTCCCTTACTACGAATGTTTTTTTAAATTTTTTTTTACAATGGTTAGTTTGAGCGCTTTGAACGGCTCCACTCAGTTTAAACAAATGCATTTTTAATCCACGATCATTTAGATAACTAATTAATGGCTTGAGTCAAGAAAAATACCAAACTTTCTGCTTCTCTTTTAAACACCATATGGCAAATTACCTTTTGAGGAACTTTTTCAGACTAAGCAAACGTAAGAAAACGAAACGTAAGAAAACGAAACGTAAGAAAACGCCACGTTAGCACTACAACCTTCATCAATTTGAATGTATTTGCACAGCAGTAACACGAGACTTCCAGGTTTGTGAATGTGGAGTTAGACATAAACCCCCGTCAATGCAGAGGGGCGTCGGGGGGGGGACAGGAAAGACAGCTACGATGACGATGTCATTGCATCACTGAGCAGGACTGACTGCTTTTTCACCTACATGTTGTACATTCACTTCCGCTCCGCCTGCTTTCTCTGAGGCATCGCCATGGTAACCGCAAGTCACACTGCTCATTCTTAGCAGAGGGGCATGGGGGGGCACACAGTGCACTCCTACGCAGGCGCTCAGACGTCTGTGTGAAGGTGGTTCTGTAATAAGTAGTGTCTCATACCACACACACACACTCTGGTTGGGGGGTTAAAGTCCAGTCTTCTGTAGAATGACCATTAACTTTATTTAGTTTATGTATTCAGAACGTTCAGAGGTGTTTTGAAGCACTTGCTGTCATTATTGAAGCTCACAGATGAGTTTCCTGCTCCGTGGTGGTGAAGTGAGATGCTTTGGTTAATCATTCAACTGCCAATACCGGATTCCTCACATATTTCAAATATATCCGGGTGTTTTGTGCTGATCTTGAGCCGTAATCATTTCCAGTACAGGGTATTGTGTCTTTGGTGTGGTCTGAGTTTGGCTACCAAGCCGTCTGTAATCTTTTCACTAATGGTTCCAATGTATCCAAGTCATTTCCAATCAAGTGCTGTTAATCCCCCTGCAGAGCGACATCAAAGACCCTTCAATCCAACGATTACTGCTCGACTCTTTAAACCATATCTTACATTTCTGTGTTCTGCTCTTAAGGAAGCCATGTTGTGCTGCCTATGAGACTTAAATCTACTTCAAGTCCTTGGTTCTGCGTGGTGTTTTATTCTTTTAATCGTTAATCTCTTTAACGTCACATCCTTACAAACGCATTGCGTCATTCCGGCAGACATTGTTTATTAAACGTGAGAGCCTTAAGTTACGATCCGGCTACTTCCAGTGATGTGTTAAAATACAGGAAGGTGTGTTTGCAGTCCTCTACATGGTGAACATCTATGTCACGACGAAGCTTCTATTAAAAAAAAAAAAAGAGTCTTTCACTAATATGGCCAATTAGCATGCACAAAAATTGTAGGTGATACAAATATTAAGAGCAGTGTATTTTGATAATATCTCTTACTCAGTCTCGTAATATGTTATAATGTCCTCTTCTAAATCAGTCACTTGTTTTTGTTGCTTAATCCGGTCTTTTTTGTATTTGCATGTTTCAGGTACAGCATCTCTTACATTCCATTTGCCAGGTAAGACAACTTGATTATATGACTTATGTTTTCTCTGCGTTGACCTGAAGGTGTTTTGCATGTTCTTTATTTTACGCCCAGTTCTAACCGCTGCTTTAGTCGATCTTTAGGAGCTAACATTCATACCCTGACAAGGCCCGTGTCTACAAATGACACCCTACTGCTGCAAACAGATCCTTCAATGAAAACATGTTTTCATTTATCTCCAAACCCTGTTTGCCCCGACCATATGGCTGTAATCCTCCCCATAAGGACAGTGCTGGCACTTAGTCGGCAAATGGCAGCTTGTTGTTTCACGCTCCTCTGTGCTTCAGCCCTGTGGAGCAATTTGCTTTATCCATAAAATCTAAATGAAATCATTTCTTGTGCAATAATGCTCTTCTAGCCAGATTTCCTAGTATTTATCTGCCAAATGTAGCTTTTTATCTGACTTGTGATGAGCTTATGTTAAGCTCTATAGGTTTAAAGCACAATGCAAGGTTTTGATTAGATCGAGACCCAAATAGCCCCTCCTGCATAAGAGAAAAGGGAACTCTCCGAAGATTCTCTCTCACCTATTTACTGCTTTGTCTTTCTTGTAGATAATGTGCCATAATAAGCCTAATGGCATTAAAATCATACTGCATGTTTGTCATTTCTTCAGAGTGCATTAAATCAATTGAATTGAAAGAAAATACTCCACCAAACTCTGATGTTCACCTCCTAAGTTGTCCCATACGGTGTAGCACCTCGTTCCTTAAACCAACCAAGCACAAGGTGTGACGTTGTTTTGTCCTTCCAGCTGTAAGATGGATTTATGTCTCATTTGGTGAGCGGTCCAAAGCCCCCCACACCGCTCCCAGGCCAAATGCCTTGTGTATTTGGTCGACCCTATAATCCATGCTGACAGCTGAGAGACGTCCCATAACCACCCATAGTTCCCCCTCCCCCAACCCAAATGCTAATAACAATATAAAGCTCGGACAAAGACCAATTTGCCGTGCCACCCGAAAACCAAATTCCTATAGAGAATGCAAATTTGACTGCCAGTCCTTCAGCTAGGTATTAAAATACTAAAATCACATGATTATTTCTTTGTCCTTTGTTGCCTATACCCCACACTTAAGTCAAATCATTATTCTCCCCTTTTTTTAAGCTCCTTACTTTAATCCATTTTCATTCAATTTAGATTTAATCATTTATCTCTATCATTTGCCCTGTTGTTACAGGGCGGCATATTTTGATCACAGATCTCAATCTCTCGGCGGGAAGCATTAGGCTGCTGTCTCTCCCTTTTCCGATCTGTGGTCAAACAAACCGTCATACCTGCGTTGCCAAATCGCCACATGGCCAACGGACTTGATCTGTTAATGTATTTTACCGTGTGGCCTATTTATAACTAAGACCAAGGTACTGAAACCTGCTGCATGGACACGTCGCTCGGTGCTTTAAGGCTGCTCTTGCTCTGCCGCTTAATTAAAAGATGGGGGACTGACCAAAGCATTCAAAGGAGCAGGTTTCCTGTCTTGTCTGCTGTCCTCCCCTCCTCCCTTTCAACCTGCTTATGATTCCCCCTCCTCCCCCCCTTCTCCTTTTAACCTTGACGTGTCCCACACCACCTCCACGGAAATCTTACCGTGGCTAGAGGCAAAGTCTGCATAGCAACACACCGATGGCAAGAGTGAACGGTGTTGGGGGGAAATGGAGCAGGCAACGACTGTCTGTGGTTGCCATGGTGATCACTCGTATTGCATCATCCCTCAATGCATGGTACCTGGAGAAAGGGAGCCCCCATCACTGAGCATGTGGTGCTTTCCCCGTCAAAACACACTCACTTATTCATGACGAGCCCAACCCAAATCATCTAAACGAGTGCTTTTTATGTCTTCTTTAATTTTGTGCGCATGACAACATTTTGCCTTTGCTTTGTTATCTTTTTTAATAACATTAATCAATATTCCAGCATTGCTTTTCTCCTATTTCTTGTCGTCTTTGGTTTATT
The DNA here is from genome assembly GCF_964276395.1 of Gasterosteus aculeatus. Taxonomy (NCBI): domain Eukaryota; kingdom Metazoa; phylum Chordata; class Actinopteri; order Perciformes; family Gasterosteidae; genus Gasterosteus; species Gasterosteus aculeatus. The sequence continues at coordinate 8,858,280 of NC_135693.1, read as the reverse complement.
TATAATCCTATTTTTTACTTTGTTTTCTGCAGGGATGCTGTGATGAAATGCTTCACAACCTGTGTGAGCTAGAACTCTTTAGTGCGCGAATGTGAAGACTTGTCTTAATATGCAAACTGTAAGAACGGTAGCTCTGTAAAATATACTGTGTTGTCTGTGTTGTTTATACGCTGTATCTCCAGATTTTTACTGTGGCTCGTTTCATGCTGTGAATCTCTTTTTAGGCTACACTATAATCAGACTATAGCATATTTTGCTTTGTATGTGGAAGAAATGAGTGCATTTAATGCTTAATATATTTAAAGATTCCCTTATGTTTGCCTTTTTCTTTTGAAGATTTTAAAACATTTTGCATTGTGCAAGGAAATTATTTTGAATGAGTGCCTTTAGCTTTGCTTACAGTATTTGGTATATTACTGTGTATGCAATGTTTTATGTTATTAAAACACATTGTATGAGGCACTGTTGTGTGACGCTCTTCCATGTTTCTGTATAAATATTTTCCTTCAAGCAATTGAGACGGTGCTTCATTGATGCTCTGGAACTATAGAATGTGAACCCACCTGCTCCACTTAGCAAATCAAATTGCATTAACATTGCCTCTCTTATTTTAAAGTTGATTTACTGACAGATGTAGCAATGACTCCCCCCCCCCCTGTTAATTACGCTTTTCTGAGCATTGTAATTTTGATGTGACCCCATAACCCAGAAGAGCTTCCATCTAGTTGGTGGTGGTCTGATGGCATAGCCTTTGAGGATGTGGTTGTCATGACAACCTCCTCCAGAAAATTCATGAAACCTCAGCCGCCCTCCCCCCATCTGTTGTGCAGATGCTCACACTATCCTGATAAGGGGCTGTAATTTTGTTATTTCATAGAATACTTTGGACCAGTAGTTATTTATTCCTGTATTTTATAACTGCCTTGTGCATTAATAGCTACATGTAGGAAGACGCAGGGCACCATGTTTCCCTTTGTGTTCGCTACAACAAACATGCCTCCTCGTCTCCCTGCTGTATGCGACTAACAGAATCGTACTTCCTGTTGTGCAGACCCCGCGTGGTGTCATTACACGCTCGTATAGCTGTTTGTGTTTGTGGTGGATTAGAATGGACAAAATCTCCCCTCAGTACTACTTTTTTTTAATTTTTTTTTTATTTAACCGACTTGGCGGCGACCCAGCAAATCCTTGAGGAATTAATCAGAGAGCTAAAGCGCTTCGGTTGTGTGGAGGGAGTGCGGTTGTTTTTGTTATTTGCTGTCTTTGCCTGCTTGGATTACAGCAAAGTTTGAAGATGACTGGGTGAAGATCGCTGGCCTCAGGAATCTGTCCGACTCCCAACGGTTTCCTTTTTTATTACATCTAATCCATTGTTGTGTCGGAGGGGGACCCCCCCCCCCACCACACACCAAAAAAAACCCTGATAAAAAAAAAAAGTGTTTCCTCTTCAGCTCATCCTGTAAAAAAACACTCCGTTCAAGCAGTGAGTCAGCGGCAGTTCAACTAAATACATTTCTTTTGTTTTTGGTGTAAAATATTCTGCTACTGAAACACAATTGAAGTATTATGTAGAAAGTCAAACACATAAAACAATCCACACACCGTTGGCACCGATTGATTTATTTGTGCACCATAATGTTACTTATGTCTTTCCTTTTAAATCCCTCACATTTATATAGAAATGTGAGGGAGCTGTTAAACAGTAAATGTCCAAATGTTTCACAAGCAGTAAAAGCTCAACATCCTCAAGCAATATTTTTTTTAAAAGCTCTAAAACCTGTAGAGGTTTTTAACGGTTTTCTTGTTGACGCATATTGGCTCAAATGGATGCAGCGTGTACTGCTTCTCTTCCTACACTTGACTTACTTTTCCCATTCCAGAACCCCACACCTATGGGGCGCCGTTTGTAAAATGTCGCACGTTCTAGAATCCTGCGCAGTTTTGCTACATTTAGCATTATCATATGAACAAAAAAGCACGACAATATTCGCATGTCACTTTTTCAAACATTTAGAGAGAAATTCATGTACATTCATGCAATAACTTTTCCAAGGATAATGTTTGGCTAAATCTAAATGTTAAAAGTAAATTTAAATGTGTGAAAATGTGCCTCTATTTGAGGTGTTATGGTAAAAGGGCTTACAGCCTTAAAAGTCATTTATTGCCTATTTGTAAAGTGTCATATCCCAATCTTTGAACTGTTTTTAAACCAGATCCCAAAACGGTAACACTCTACTTTCATGTTGACGACCTCTATGCTCATTTACATTCAACATTTACATTTAACATTTAGATTTAACATTTAGATTTAGATTAAACTTTTACATTTAACATTTACATTTAACATTTAGATATAACATTTAGATTTACAATTAGATTTAACATTTAGATATAACATTTAGATTTAACATTTTGATTTACATTTACATTTTACATTTATATTATTTAACAACAACTTTGTTACTGCCAAACATCCTTGGAAAAGTTATTGCATGAATGTACATGAATTTCTCTCTAAATGTTTGAAAAAGTGACATGTGAATATTGTCGTGCTTTTTTGTTCATATGATAATGCTAAATGTAGCAAAACTGCGCAGGATTTTAGAACGTGCGACATTTTACAAACGGCGCCCCATACACACCTTCACCTGTGGTCACTTTCAGGATACATAACAGTGTTTGGCGGATGATGGTATTGTTCCGGGTGAGAACATCCAGCGCGTAACAGCGGCGCCGTGCGCAATGAGATCCGGGCACCGGAACGTCGCTCGGCGCTTTGAGGAAGTACTTTGGGGGGGGAATTATGAAATGACATCACCGCCGTTTTCGCCTTGGCTTTGTTTGGCGCTTCACGTAACCACGCCTTCCTGCCTGCTCCCCCATAAAGCAGCCAGGCCCCGCGCGTGTGCACCAGTTGAACTCCGGCACCTCGTGGACAACAGGTGCACGACGACGCAGCAGCCGCTCGCCGCCCCGCTGTTGGATCATGCACACGGAGCGCCGCTCGTCGCTTTGCGCAGGGCCTCCTTGCCCATCTGCACTTTGAACATTTTTTTTGCACGTTTTTTTTTTTATCCTGATCGCTTCCAGCCACAAAGAAAATGCCTTTTCCGCCCATCAGCCTCCACCAGCGGATCTCCTCTCCGGGCAGGGAACTATTCGGGAAAAAGAAAGCCATCGGGGCGACTGCCCACAGCGAGCACACCAGCAAATCCGGCGGAGAGAAGGGAGGCTCCGATAAAGAGAAGCAGTCCACTTCTTGGACATCGGCTAATTTAAGGAATCTGGGGCGAAAGGCCCCGCAAGAGAAGCGTAAAAGCTCCGCTCAGAAGGCGGGTGCCGGCCAGGAGACGCAGGAAAAGAGCTCCTGGCTGTCGGTACCGAAACCTCAGGACTCGTCCGAGAGAGTCAGGCGCTCCAGCTCCATGGACTCCGCCAGGCACCTCAACGGCAGAGAGGAGGGGAAGAGGGAGGTCCAGTTCACCCTCAGCCTCACGCCCGAAGCCATCCTTGTCATCCAAAAACGGAATCTCGAAAAGCAGATGATCGCTAAGCAGCAAAAGTGTTGCGCCTCCGCGGACTTTCGCCACAGGCGGGTTTTTCCATCCAAAAAGACGCACGGAGCGTCCAAGGGCTGCGACCCCGTCGCCAAAGTGGAGCACGGCACCGAGCAGGACATCACCGCCATCGTTAAGATCTCGCTGTTGAACGATCAATACAAGTACGACGACGTGGAGTACGAAGAGGAGGACGCAGACGTGGATGAGACCGTCGTGAGGAAGTGTAAAGAGTGGCTCAAAGGGGTCGAGAACGCCGCCGCTTTGGGGAAAGTCGACAAACTTTCTACACTCCCGCACCTTAAAAGCTGCTGACACCTGAAGTTTGAGTTGTTGTTGTTTTTGTTTTTTTACTTTATTTTTGTTTTACGCAGACTGAAGGAATGATGGGGGGCCGCTGCGATGGGCTCTTGAATTGAAGTATTGTAAATGAACTGTTTGCAAAAGAGAGGGGAAGAAAATCCTCTCCACAGGAATGTCTACTTCTTTTTGAAGCAATTTCCTAAGATAGATGTCACAAATAAATTACACGTATTGAAAAAGGAAAATATACAATCTGCGTTGGCGTTCAAACGAATGGGACATTAAAGGCGAATTGCAACCAACAGTGCTTCTTATATGCGCCACAGGGTCGTTGCTTTGCTAGTTTATTGCCAGTTCAATGTTTTGTTACAGTTCAAACTGAATACCTTAATAGCGTCGTCCTTTGCACATGTTCTTTAGTTTTCCGTGGGGGGGCTGCGGGTGGGCACAGGGCTCCGCGTAAAGGGACGTGGAAGCGTTTCTTTGTGCTGGAGAACAATACGCTGTCAACAACGCGGCTTTATACGACTGCTGCTGAGACCAAACTGGACTGTTTTTATCTTCTCTGCTGCGAGGGTGATGTCCTTTTGTAGGGATGTATCAGCAATGTACAGTATTTAATATTGGCTAAATATTTGTACTGTCAAAATTGATGACTTTATGCCATTTTAAGTAAAAAATGTTTTTTTATCAATTATGCAAGTGTCACTGAGCCTTTTAAATATTTCAAAACCAAATGTGTGTTGTTCCTCCTAAATAATTCTGTTACATGATGCTGATTTTCCAGTAACCACACTTTTTATTTGAATGATCTGTTGTTGCTATAGCTACCTGAGGCTATTTGGGCATTACTGCCGTAAGCCTCTTAGATTTCCTGTTAATTAGGGTTGACCAGTGTGCTGAGGAGCCTGCAGGTGCATGATCCCTTCAGGAGAGACTGGAAATGTCCACCCTGCTTTACTATTGTCATATTAAACCAAACAATGCACTTACACAGAGATACAAGGGTACGTTCCAAATCGCTTGGGGACAGTTTCTCCCCGAGTGAAGAACAATTTGGCAGCAAAGGTATTCCCAGTTTGAATGTAGGGCTTAATTCGGGCAATTCCAAAGTTATGTGGTACTTTCTGAAGAACCATGTTTTGATTCTATAAATGGTAATAAACGTAATGTACTGCTCAGAGAGAAACCACAGGTCATAGATCAGTTGAGGGCTTAGTAATAAACTATGAACAACTAAATAAACCAAAGTCAAAAGATAATTCAAGCCTTGGTTCTCATCAGCTACAGAATGCTTCATCGTATTGATCATCAGTCACGGTAAACTTTGATTACATTTTAGGCAGAGTCACAAATATATTTAAAATGTGTGTACAATGACACGGTTCCAATCAGGCTTCACTCCTTTGTTCTGCGTAACTTGGTAACCAGAGTTCAACACAGTCTGGTACACTTTTAAGTCACGAGTTGGACTGAAGATTTCCGATGTTAAAGACAAAACGGTGTGTGCAAAAAGCCAATACAGCAACAACCGGTAAGCTATTTGTAAAAAAGTATTCCTAACCTCATTGTACCTGGATATAATTTAGGACTTTGGTGCCAATAAACTTTTCTCTTACGGTCAATAGAGGAATTTGACTAAAAATCCGAAAGCAATTTTTTCTGAAAAGATGCCCACTTATTACCTTTTGTAGTCAAAAGGATATTTTTGAATAACTTGAGAGGGTGACATGTTATCCTGGTGTGCCCCCGCCGTGGTGATACATGGCATTACAGGACTCTATAATGGGAATAAACAAACAAGCTGCCAGGCTAATTGTTCCCATTCAGTGTCACAGAGGGTTTTAATTGTCTCATGTTGCGGACTGAGATCACGGCCGGGTCTCGGTACAGTGTGTACCAAGACCCAGAGCCTCCAGTGATGATATTATCTATTGCCTCTGTGGGCGAGAGTTGTGTAATCCTGCTCCATTGTGTCATTTCAATCGTGTCCTTGTTCGTGTGCCTCTCTACGGTATTCGCTGCGTGGGGTCTGGTTCAGGCCTGAAGGCCAGCGGCTAAAGACCACGTCTGTCCTGGCCGTGAGAGCTGCATCATCATATCTGAAGTAGCTCAAATACTTGTATTCAAAAGGAAAAGTGTAATTCAAAGAAGCAGAGAGTGTCAACGAGTTGGGGAGGTTGCCTTGGTGGAAACACTTTTTCCAAAGGGCTCAATCATTTGGAGTTGTTAAAACTCTTTTCACCTGTCCCCTTTTTTATATTCTGCCACCAACTGCTTCTGTCTACACCTGCAGCATCTTGTGGCTTTGATTTCAATTTTTATCTGCTGGCTCTACGTGGATCAAGAGTAAAAAATTTAAAAAAACAACGGAAACGGCTGCAGTCTTCCATCCCCTTTCTGTGCAGCGTCATGGTCACTTTCTAGCAGAGGATGGTTGGACCACCATCAGCAGCATCATCCCCCCTTGATTTATAGTGGCAGGGAGCGCAGATGGATGCCGCCTTCGCCACGTCACAAGAACTGCAGGTCCCTCTGCTCTGCCGTGACAGTATTACTGTGGCAACGGAACAGATGAATCCCCCGTTTCCAGCAGCTTTTGTGCGAAAAGACAAAGCAGACACTTCCCGAACAGACTCAGCCCATAAACTTCAGTAATGTGTTCATTCAGCGGCTGCCTGTTTAAAAACAAGGCATTTCCCGGGCGACCTCAGGGAGAAGCGTTGGATCAGACATTGCAGTCCTCCCACGAAAACTTCAAGCATCTTACATTCTTCATTTGAGGATTATGGGGAGCACGTGGACCCATGTTTTTCCTGGTTAATCTGCTGTGGTGTGCACGCTCTTACTCCCATAAACCCTGCATGCTTTGAGTAAAACACTTTGCCTTTTTCCAACTTCACATCTCATCTTTATAGCCAGGATAACATTTGTTTCAAGATGCAGTCGTTGAAAACAGCATCTCAAACCTCCCGCTGCAACATCTGTTGGGCATCCGTCTTGATCAGGATTAAATAAGGTCACTGTTGCCCGATGATATCCTTAGAGCGGCTCTCATCCTTACACAACGGCTTCCTACAGACACACAGGAATTAAGGTTTGGGCTTTGTGGGAGAGGAGTTGGGCATTTTCCTCCTGCGCATTTTTTTTTCCCTCTGCTGTTGTGTGGGAGGTTGCTTTTGGCAGATGAGAGGGATTACCAAAAATGCATTCTTTTTTGAATCTTCAGTCGAGCTGAGTAACTCACTCCCACGGAGTCTAAATTGGGTTTTCGCTGTTGACGGGCAGGAGAGGAAGAGCAAGCCGAGCCTCGGATGACGAAGGCAACGTCCGGACGTGGACCCAGAGGCTGAGGCCCGGCGTCAGGCTCGTCTCCAGGTCGATAAATACTTATCATTGAATCAAAAAAAGTCACATTCACTGTCACAGCGGCACAATCATGCAGCGAGGGATCGTTTTATGGACAGATACGAGCTGGGCATTGATCAGGAATCAATCATCTCCTGTCAGTGTTGAAGCACTACCGGCATGAGGAGACGCTTACCGGTCCGTCATTTTGTCTTCGATTACCCTCCAGCGCCATCTAGAGGCCCATAGCGACATGCACCACCTCCGAGAAGCTGGGCCAACCCCCCAATCTCCACCCTCCACCCTCCACCCTCAGGGATGTAACTGACCACCTGAGTGTTGAGTGTGAGAGTTTAGTGAGGGCTTTAAATTGTGTAAATAGAAAGGGGACGGCACGTAACGTAATATCATTTACAATTGAGGGTCTTTATTTAATACTTTTTATTCTTTTTTTGTTGACTCTTTCATGCTCTTTCCTTACAAGAAAACAGGTGATTATGAATAATGTTTGATGTTTTTTTTTGTTAAAACGTCTGCGATGGCTACATTTTATATTTCATGAATGAATATTGTCTGATATGTGTTTTTTTCCCCTCCATCTTTAATCCTTGATGTTTTAAATGAATACATATTGTTATGACAGACTGAACACACATGTCCCGTCCTCTTTGTTTACCTTTCTTCACGCCTCCAAAGCTTTCACTGCTTATCCCGTTTTTGATGTCACATTGTGGGTAATTCCCTCAGGCTAAGTCAGCGTCTCTGCCGCCCTGCTTGAGGTCAAGGTTCACGCAGCATTGCTGCAGCGGCCAGAGGAGACGGCCAGAGCAAAGACACAGAACGACACCAAGCAGGTAAAGCATTCAATCTTGACCGCGTCGAGACTGAGGGCTTGAGTCACGTGTGTATCGCAAAGGTAAAGATCTTGTGACATTCACTGTTAATGATTTCAAGTGTTGTATATTACTTAGCACGTGTTTGATTCCGGGCCAGTTGGTCTGCGTGCCTCCCTACATGGGGGCCTTCAGTTTAGATCTAATAACATTATATTATTACATTTTTGACTACAGGAGGAAACAATTTGATGCAATACGGAGCTCGGAAATCTTAGCTTTAGTTTGGAGGCCAAGTATCTTCCCGGGGCGCCTGATTTGGCTTTCAGGCTATTTACCTACAACTGAGCTACAACTCCAGACCCTGCAAACCAAAGCCTCTCTGTTTTCACAATGCAACGCCGCCACTTTCTCTTTTACTCTTCAAGTGATATGCATATCATTTAAAAACTGCTTTTCATAACTTAATCCTGAGTCTTTCTATTGTGCACACTGTAGCCTGCTAACTCGGCTGATGAATGGGACTCGTATTGTATCAACCTGCTTTTAACAAATGTTAACTGTTAACCTGCTGCAAATAAGACAAATCATTTGCAAGTGATGTTTGAGCAGCTTTGTTCCGCTTTGAACAACATTGTTCTGTATGTTAATGGTCCTCTGTCACATTCTGCTCACATTGTCCTTTGAGAAAGTCTATTAAAAAGAATATACATGACTGTCAATTTCTAAACACAGGTTTCACACTAAGGTATTAAGTTGTTTATAAGACTCAAATTATCATAACCTTTTTGAACTTTAATACATCCTGTCAATTCTTTTTTCTTTTGTTTTTGTTTATTTGCTTTTAGCAAATGCAATTACCTGTTCTCTCTTCTTCTTCTGCTTCTGCTGCTGCTGCTGTGGTTGGCTTTGATTTTGACTGTCTCGTCACAAGGTGTGAAAAGAGCAATAAGCTTCAGACTGGCTGCATAGAGGTGGTCTAACACGAGAGAGATCCTGTATCATCTGCCCTTCCTGTAAGAGCAGTGCTTCGTCAGGAGGATGTAAATGTCCTCCCTAATGACTTGCACTTGGGGGGGGGGCACAATAAAGGGCTTTGGAGGCCCTCTAGCTTCAAGTTGCTGAGCAAATGAAACTACCCGTTGTTTCCTTGGCTCCTATCGAGAGGTCACGAACACAGTGGTGAGGCGGGACCAAAGCAGGCAAAGGGAAGAACACCTGCTGGGGCCTAATAGGTCCTTGCAGCTATTAATGGCTTCCTGTGGCTGTGTGTTTGCTTCTCATTTGTTCTGTGTACCCCGTTTCCCCGCCCCCTGAAAAAAAGGGAGGGGTCGCTTCAAACCTCTATCCCGCAACTCTGTCTGTCGGCCTCCTTCCCCTTTATTCTGCAGAAACAAAAGAAATTGTCTCCAAGCTGCAGCTCAATGACTCATCTGTGAAGGCCCTCCTCAAAACCAGCTACTACCTGGTAGGTTTTGTCGCAGCACTGTGACACGACGACTTTAAGCCATAATTGATCAATGTTTCATCTGCAGTGACTTTCGGCAAAGTGTATTTTTCTTTCTGAGCTCTCTGATCTACAGAAGCTAGCTGAGCGTGGAGATCTGAGGGACTTTTGCTTCAGATATAACTGACAGACCATCTTAACTACACAAGAGTCTTGCAAGGAAAGGGATTCAGTGACAGTTTATAGAAGAAAAAACGGTAAATGATATTTTGCATGTGTGTCGATGTCTCGTTAATAGAAAGCAGACCTGCAACTTGAAAACAAGGTCCCAGAGAAGCATCCCTGCACTGCTGAAGATGGAGGAGATGAAGATCACTGCGGGTGGTTCAAATAAATAATGAAAATAATACAGAAGACAGTGTATTATGTGTGTCTGAGAATTGTACGTGTCCGAGATGCAGCTGGTGTTGGTGGAGGGGGTGACATGGTACTCGGCTATAGGCTATAGACTACAGAGTCTGCTCTGTTTGCACTGCCTTTAAGAACAAACACAGACTCCATGGCTGGCTTGTCCAGCATTGACCCTCGCGGAGGAGAGAGCTGATTACTCACGTCGAAGTGAGATGACCAAACAGAAGCCGACCCCGCTGTTGTAGATGCTCCCCTCCTCGGACGGCCGCTTTGACTGTGGCAAACATCATCCCGAGGGAGAATGTCGTAATAATGCCCACCACCAAAGACGTATGGCAATTGGGCCGGTGGTGTCACTTCATGCCAGCACTGCAAGCAGATGTTGAACTGTTTGGAGAGTTCCGTGTCATTTAAAGCTTTATGGGCTTCCAGGCAAACAGCGCTCCGTTTACCAAAAAGTGGCAGAGATGATGTGCGGGTTAACTTTAGCAAAGATTTCGTTCACTGTTTCTTTAAGAAACAACGTTTTTCAGTTAACGCAAATGAACGGTCACTAATTTCTTTCAACTATTCCACCTCAATTTCTCACCTAAAATTAACACAATTGCAATGTCTTGTTTTAGCATTCTCAGTTAAAGCGGCACTTGACTCTGCATTTGCACCTTCAGCGCTTAAAACTGTAACTTACGCTTCTTTCAGCACATCGATTTTGAACTGCTATTTTTTTCAGTATGTATAATTCCAACTGTCACTCCAACTGTTTCATTGTTGTACCGGTAAAGTAACTTAGTAAAATGTTTCCTTTTCTGTTTGAAATGATTGTAAATGGGAATGAGCCAAAACGTGATCCCTTTTGGTGAATTATGGCGGAACACTGTTTACTGGGAGCATGTATGATGTGAGCACATGCCACCGTGCAACAGCATTGGGAGCTGGGTAGGACAGCGTGTAAAGGCCTGCGCTGACAATTGGTCCATCAGTGTGAAATCTCCCTGCCGCACAAACAAAGCCCCCCCAGGCTCACAGGCACATTCCCCACATCCGTAAGAAATAAACAAAATATATAAGCAATTAGAGCAGGAGCCCAAAATATGGAGTCGGTAAAATCCTTATTTATACTTTCAAGCAATGAGCCAATTCATCTGTTCTGCTTTGTGCCCATCGACATGCTTAATATGAACGCTATGATTTATCAGACTGTTTAGGGAGTCGTTCGCTAACGTTGGGGCCATCTGGTCATGGTCTCTCTTCAACGTGTTGAATTTCACAAGTATGTATTACAGGTCTACAAAATGAGTTCACCAGAGCATATCATGTTTATTACTATGAATTGACTTCAATGAGTGGAGCTCGTGCATGAGACGGGGCTGGTCTGCATGTCTCTTACTTTGTAGGATCTCGCCAGGCAAACATTCATCAGAGGTTGTCACAATCAAGCTTCTGCAGTGTCGCGTGTCACCATCCAAGCACATGCTACTGCACGGGTCCACATCCTCAGTCCCCACCTGCCTCCGGTGCAGCTGATGGTGTTTGTACAGATTTGTTACCTGCTGCACTGTCCTGTGAGTAAACGCTGCCTTGCTCAGGAGTCACCCCTGGAGCCAGTTTGCACCCAGCAGACAAAGTGTGTTGTCACCCGAGTGCTCAGTGTTACTGGGTGTGAGCCGCGCCACACTACGGCTACTCTTTGGAAATAGCACGCCATTAGGAATATATTAACAAGCCGGCATTTCGTGTGAAGGTCAAACACCCCCTGCAGAGAGGAGGAGATAAAAGGTTTTTCAAGCAGTTTACTTTCCGAATTCACAGAGACTTTTCAGTGGTTTGGTCAAGTTTTGAGTATTCTTGCCTTTCTTTTAATAGTTAGTAGTTTTTCTTGAATTTTATAACTAATAACTGTACATTTATGTATAGGGCGATATTTTAAAATATTTGCAGTGGTATCATGTGATCAAGAGAGACTGGTGACATTATACTGAGGTGCTGAGGTAAGTATGTACAGAGACACCCCCGTGTCAAAAGGGGCCTGAGCAAACACAGGGCGAGCCTTGCAGGAGGGAGAGAGGGGACGGCAAGCGCTGGTCGACAGGCAAGCAGGAGCGCTATGCACCTCAGCTCGGCGCTGACGCCTCAGATCCTCCGCTGCCGGTCAGGTGTGCTACACTCGTTGACACCTTTAAGGTGTCAAACCAGGCTTTGTGTGTTTGTGAGGCACCAGCAGTAAGTAACGTTTGTGGGAAGAATCTCCCCTTTACCTCAGAGTACCAGGAGGTGTTTATAATATATGAACCGTATATTAGAGGGTCAGGGAGATCGACTCTGTGGGGATTTTGAGCTCACGTTTGGGTTAATTTGTCATGAACCTATTTATTCCACTCTGTTTAAGTGCTGAGTTGATGAGAACCTATTTCAGGGAAAAATTATATAGTTTACATTATTGCTAACTTTTCCAAAGTTTAGATATTTACATGTTTCTCACAACACAGAGTTTGCTTTATGTTGTCTTCTCAGTGAAACTTATAGAATAAAAGTCGAATTTGTTTTACTACACAACATGTTATAGAAAATACTTTTAAGCTTTACCAAAGCAAAGCAAACTGAACACAGACTTGATGGAAACAGGAAACATTTATTGATGGTGGTCTCTGAAGTTAATTTGAGTTGCACCTGCATTTCATCCTTTGACGAATGAATGATCTAAACAGCACCATATACATCAATAAGACTAATTCTCAATGCTGCAGGCCCACATCAGGAAGCGGCCCAGTGTGACTGCTGTAGCGCCGGGTGGGGGGTTGCAAGAGGGAAAGAGAGGCGCCAAACGACACACTAGGACTGTGGGAAATAACACCAGCCGTGACACCCGGGACTTTTTATTTACGCTGTCTTGTGGCCCAGGACAGAAGGAGACGCGCATGTTTATTAGTTTGTCTCAATTGTAGATTATCCGCAAACAACAGATGCAGATACTTGAAGGAACGGATGTACTGACATGGATAATTTGACCTCTTGTTTTTTCTACAAATCAAGGCTTTAGCAACATTTAGAACCTATGGGGCCGCAGGACATCAGAAGCTCTTTTCAAACTTCTGTTTGAACTGAGTGAGGTTTGTTTTTCTTCTCCTGCTGTGGTCCAGATTGCTGGATACAGACTCACTGAGCTGGCAGGAGATCTGGTTAGTAACACAAACCAGCCACAACACAACACTACAGAGGTCCATGGAAGCTAACACGTAGCTGTCACCCACTAGCTGCCTTTAACCTTTGTTTGTTTTTCCTTTGGAAGCTACCATGGCAACAGGTGACGCCGAATAAAATGACCAGAATACAGTAGTTATTCGCGGGTATGACACTGCGGGACTACACGTCTGGTTGTAAATCCTATTGTCCCATGAATCGAGTTATCAGCAGGACACTTCTTCTCCCTTCTTGCTCAGATGCTTCCCGGCATCGGCTCCACTCACCGAAAGACGAGACGGTCCAACCTGAAACAGCCGAGAAGTGTCTGCGATGACGAGCCGGGCAGAATGACCCCGGCGAGGAGCAACAGAGACACGTGAATCATATTCATTTGATTTGGTTGTGGCAGACAGACGTCACTCCTTATTGTGCGTGCGTGAGGGTGTTTTCTTGGCACCAACTTTTTGAGCCTCTGGTTTGGGACACAAGCCGTAAAACACCTGATTCTTTATCCATTGAAGATGTGTGTCAACTAAAGCTTGTTGAGGTAAAAATATTTTAGAGATTTATTTCATTTTTGTAAAGATTACATGGTTTTGTTGTTGTTTTTTTAAAAATCTTGACATAATTGGCCGTGGGGAGAAACTCTAAAGAACACATTTCTCATTGAAGATATGACCAACAAAGCATCTCTTGTTATCTGCAATGTCATTATTTATAAATGACTCACATATGACAAACATCCTTTTCACACATTTTTTTACATTGCAAACATGTTTCAATGCCATGTTTGTTTTAGTTCCCAAACAATGATAGTTTTAGAATTGTTTACGAGTCAAATGTCCTAATACATTTTTTAAATAAAGGGTTTACTATATAACAGCAATGATCAGAAATACGTTTTACTGATGTGGTTGTTGCACTTGACTGGATTTCCATTTCCACGTGTTTACCTATAAAGAAATTAATTTATTGATTTATTAATTTTAAGTGCGTCTTCTTTCAACTAATTGATCAAATTAGAAACAGAACAGAAAATGTCACAGGTTTCTGTAAAACTGGTTTACCAAATCTGTCACAGCAGCAACAACGTGTCAACATTTCGAATTTAGAAATGTAAGTATCATAAAGTAGAAGCAACGCAAAAAGTTCAAGAAACTTCATTGGAACTAAACGTGAGACTCCAGGAGCCGCGGAGCAGTGAGGCTCGACGGAGGGTTTTTCATGCAGGTGCGGCTTTGATCAGAGTGTCAATGTTAACAGGTCGACGTAATAAAGCGGGTCAAACCGACATATTCCAAAAGCCGCCATCCTGCGCGCTGATTGGCGCACGGCTGCTGCGGACCAATCGGCGGCCAGCCCGCAAAGATCAAAGAGGAGACGAGCCTATAAATCCGCAACCTGACGTCCAGCGTCCCGGAGACAACTGCGTGTTTTTTTGTGCGGACACGACAACAGGAATCAGGAATCAGGAATCAGGAATCAGGAATCAGGACACGGGTTGTTTTTTTGTTGTTGTTTTTGTTTTTCCAATAAGAACCGCGATTGGGTCAATTCGGCCCTAGGAGGTCCTGGACAAGGATGGCCACGGGCGCGAGCGAGTGTCCCGGGAAGGCCGGTCAGAAGCGGGTGGACCACCTCCTCAGCGCCGTGGAGAGCGAGCTGCAGGCCGGCAGCGAGAAGGGAGACCCCACGGAGAAGGGACTGAAGGTGTCCCTGGATGACGACGAACTTTGGCGGACATTTAAGGACCTTACAAATGAGATGATAGTGACAAAGAACGGCAGGTGAGGCTGAACGCAAACGCGTCGAACCAGACGCGAATTGCTCCATAATAACTAACTTATTCCCATCCATCTTTCCTTCTGTCAAGGCGCATGTTTCCGGTGCTGAAGGTAAACGTGTCTGGATTGGACCCGAACGCCATGTACTCTTTCTTGCTGGACTTCGTGTCTGGCGATAATCACAGGTGGAAATACGTGAACGGGGAGTGGGTCCCCGGTGGGAAACCCGAGCCCCAAACCCCGAGCTGCGTGTACATCCACCCGGACTCCCCGAACTTCGGGGCGCACTGGATGAAAGCGCCGGTCTCCTTTAGTAAAGTCAAACTCACCAACAAGCTCAACGGAGCCGGTCAGGTAGTTTTTATTTATTACGGAGGGAACAGTTTGGTCTCCAAACATCCCGTCATTTCAAAATAAGACAAACAATAGTAAATAGTAAATAACGTTCCTTGTCCCCCCCCAGATAATGTTAAATTCATTGCACAAGTACGAGCCACGTGTCCACGTGCTGCGGGTCGGAGGCCCGCGGAGGATGATCAGCAGCCACTCGTTCCCGGAGACACACTTCATAGCAGTGACCGCATACCAAAACGAAGAGGTGTGTGTGTGTGTGTGTGTGTGTGTGTGTGTGTGTGTGTGTGTGTGTGTGTGCGTGTGCGCGCGTGTGTGTGTGAAAACGCTCAAACGTGCGCGTTTTTATCTGTTATGATATTGCGTGTTGGCAAAAACTCAATTCTATTTTCTTTCATTTACGTTTGGATTTTAGATAACTGCTCTCAAAATAAAGCACAACCCTTTTGCTAAGGCCTTCCTGGATGCGAAGGAGAGGTAACAATGTTTTCACAGAATAAAATATTATTGATTGATATTATCGTTTAAAGTATAAGCATCAATAATTTCATTTTTTTTAATCAGAAGTGATCACAAAGACATGAGGGAAGATGCCGTTGAAAACCAGCAGTCGGCCTATTCTCAATGTGAGCACCGTCTGATTTCGTGTCACATTCTGGAAGCTATTTAGTCGCTCGCCTGGTTCCCTCACGTCTTCCTCTCCTCTGTGGCACCAGCAGGTGGTTGGTTCGTTCCTCCCTCCAGCTCTCTCTGCCCTCCCGCCAGTCCTCACAGTCAGTTTGGGGGTCCCGTCTCCTTCTCCCCGTCCCACAGCTGTGAGCGCTACTCCGCCCTGAGAAACCACCGCTCCTCTCCCTACGCCGGCCCCTACGGCCACCGCACCAACTCGCCCGGTGAGTGTTCCCTTCCAGCCTTTAATTGCACCACTTCCTCCCCCCCCCCCCCCGGTAATTAACGAGAAATGCAAACAAACGCCGCTGAGCACAGAATGTCTTGCATTCCTCTGGCTTTTGTGTGAGCGGAGCCACAGAGCTGTAAATATTTGGGCTTCGGCGAGGAGACAATATTCACACCTTGACCTGTCATGCGCGAATCACATCAGGCTGATGGCTACGGCTACGCTGTATTATCTGAAAGGTCAGGTGACCCGTGAAACGTGCTCAACCAGTGCTTTTGTCCGGTGTTACAGTCAGTTACTCCGACAACTCGCCAGCCTGCCTGTCGATGCTCTCGAGCCACGAGAGTTGGTCCAGTCTGCAGATCCCGACACACTCCTGTATGATGGACACCTCTGCCACCTCCAGGTTTGTGCAGCGTTTATGAAATCATAACCACAACTCACAACCACAAAGAAGATGACGTGGACGTGCAAGTGAACTTAATAGTTCTAGTGAGAAAAGAATAAGAAATAAAGCTTGTGTATCAGATGTTAATACAGAATAAATAACGGCAAGTCCTTTTATGCATTTCTTGTTTCTCAGCTAACAATGAAAATGTTTTAACAGAAATCATTGCCAGGTTATAGACATTGCACTGTTAGGCTTTTGCATGAGTTGCACTTCTAAAACACCCGTAGCGGAGCTGACTGAGGCGTTTTCCTATTGGTGTCCCTGCACAGTCAGTACACCAGCCTGTGGTCGGTGAGCAACTCGCCCCTGACTCCCGTGTCCCAGAATGGGGGGATAAACACCAGCCTGAGCTCCCAGTTCCTCCGAGGGCCCAGCAGCCACTACCCGAGCCCGGGTCACTCAGCCGCAGCGCCCTCCTCTGGCTCTCCCATGTACGAGCGCGCCGCTGCGACGGAAGTGCAGGACGCAGCTGAGTATGACGCTGCCCTGCACGGGCGACTGCCTTTGGCCTGGACTCCTGCGACGCCCCCGTCCCTCTGATGGAGACTCGGGGGAGAGACGGACACTAAATAATGACCGGAGGCTGTTTGAGCTGCTGCGATTCAAAGGAATAATCAATCAAGAGGGTTTTGTTTCACAGGCAAAAGAACGGTTTTGGTTTTGGGGGCCGAATTTGTCCCCACGATAAGAAAGCGACATGCTTTGTTCTCAATAAATCAGCGAGTGTGTTTTAAACTCAAGGATTTTTTTCTCCTTAAATTTAGCTCATGTTTTTGTTCGGCGTGGCGAACTTACATATTTTAATGTTTGCAAATCAAAATACATTTAACCTGCTTATATTAAGCATAGCTTAATGGAAAAACATCAGTAAACAATGTATTGTCTATAGTAATTGAAGTTTACCATGTAAATAGGCATTTGCTTAGTACCACAATGATGCAATTGGAAATATTATCTTCCCGATTATTTTTAAACGAAATAAACAGGGGGATATAATGTCATTATTCTGCTATGCAGACAATACAGACCTTTTCATATATTACAACACATGTATCGGTCTCTCAAGTTTTTGAAGCCAGCTACATGACAATAAAAACTTGAATGTACTTTGAGTCATTGTTTAAATTGTCAGTTCATTCAACTTGGTCCCAGTGTCCTTTTCGTCTTTTTGGTGCTGTTGCGATGCCATGTGAAGAGTTCTTTCCCACGTATTACATCCTCACAGTATCTCGCTGTGGATTCTCCCCCAATGAGCATTTTTTAAATTATAATCTAAGCGGTGGTTCTTTGGGGTAATGGACGTCCCCTACATAAGGGACCGTTGGATTTGAGTGTTTTTTGGGTCTTTGGGCGATAGACGTACAGGTCAGTGTTCTAACTCAAATCTCATTAGTTTCTACAGAAGTTAAGGGAACACCAGATTAAATCAAATAATAAATGTACCACCCTAAAGAAGTTAAGCCCCAGTCCAAAACACCAGATCCCAAAATCCAAATCCCCCAAAATCCCAACAGCCTTCCTACGAGTGTTTGTTAGTGTTGTCTCTGTTTGTGATTAACATTCAGGCTGCTATTTATGATCAAATGAGCTTTACTGGAGCAGCAGCTGTTGGAAATGAACAAAACAATAATAAAAGCATTGGTAAACTACAATGAGCTTTATTTTCCAAAAGGAACACAGTATTGTCATCCTAAACGATCACAATATCATGCATTCTTGAATACGACACGATGGAAATCTTTTGTGTTTTTTGATGTTTTTATTTGACATTTTAACATTGTTCATTACAAATCAGGTATATATTGTAAGAATCTCAGACTTGGGAGAAACCCTCCGGCTCCCTTTATGTGAACAGAGAAGGACTTTTCACACTCGGGTGAGGAATTACATCCATCTACGTCAGAAGGAGGGTTTTCCACTATTAGTCCCCTCACTCTATTTTCATTCACATCTCCCTGACATGAGGGCAGAAATCTCTGAAAAGATATTGATGATGCATCGTCATTTACTGTGTCATGGGTCTGCTGACAGTTTTGAAATTGCATTTATTCTGTCAGGAGCGCGTAGGTGGAGGCAGGACCCAGATGCAGAGTTTGAAAACAAAAAGACTTTAATCGGCAAAATCAAAAATGCGCGGGGACCCGGAACACAAGACACTAAGGGAATCACAAGCAGGCATATTATTAAATAATATCTGCATTTTCCAGTGATTTGGTGAAGCTATGTTTTAATAAAATAATATTTCCAGGGATGTTTTATTTGAGTTATGTACTGTTTACCATTGTAAATCATGACTTCTTGAAGCTACCAATCCACATTATAAGGACTTTTATATTTGCAAAACTCTACACGCACTCTGTTATACCCCCATGTTTTAATATTGAGTCCTTGTTGAAATCACCAGGAGTAGACGAGGCCAGTCAACAGGCACAAGCGCTCATTCAATCCAGAAGATCAAGGTCAGTGTACAAGGACATCAGGACATCCTCCCTTTTGTACCGGTGGCATGACTGACAGAATAGAACCACCCGTTAAATTGAATCCACAACTGCATCATATTGGTGGACGAAATGGCCCCATGTGCTTATATTGCATGTGTCCAAGTGCTCTGTGTACAGAAATATTTATCCCCACCTGATCCCCAGAGCATGTCTTTGGACTGTTGGGAGGAAGCCGGAGAACCCGGAGAGAACCCACGCAGACACGGGGAGAACATGCAGACTCCACGCAGAAGTCGTGGAGTCAAACCCGCAACCTTCTTGCTGTGAGGCGACAGAGCTAACCACCACACCACCGTGCCGCAGAAATATTTATACTCAATATTTTTTGTATCAAATCAATCAACCCATTTTTTGTGCACTACTTTATGAATAAATGCACTGTGGTTACTTAAAGGAATATGTAAATGTATTTAATAAACAATTTAAAAAATAGGCAAAAGTAATACATATATAGTAGAATGATATACAATCATTGAATTATTGTGATTTGCTTTAAGAACGATTTATAATGTTAAGAAATAATGTTGAGAACAAGAAAAGATAATGCGACATGCATCAGAAAAGAAAATCAAAAAATCTACGAAGGCGGAGTATTTCTCCAAGCCTAATAATCCCATTATGGTCCAGATGGGGGAAAAAGCTCTCCGTCAAAGCAAGCATTGACGCAAGCATGTCTTGACGTCAGTGTAGCTGCAGTGAATGAGGGATGGGAGGGGGGGAGAGCCAGAGAGTGAGTGAGAGAGGCGTGTTTGTCTGCAGAAACCACGAAATACCAGCGTCATTGGCATGAATGCAACTGTAGCTCTTTACAAGAAACCCGCCGCGAACGTCCGCGCACACAGACGCACGAACACGCCAAACATCAAAAACCATTTGCCCTGACATCCAAGTGACACGTTTTTGGAGACACAGTATGGCGCTGCTGTGGAAATCTAAACCAGATGTAGTGAATGGAATAGGATCCTCTGACCCGGGAGTGCTCATAAATAAATCAACATGTGAGAAAATTAAGAGAAGGGGGTGACTGTTACTCTGCTGACGTAATGCGCCCATTCGTGCGTCTCCTGAAAAGGAAAACACCATGTGAGGTAGAGCTCAGTGACAATCTGACGAGGTCTGTGCAGCTTTATCCAAGTGCACTTTACAGTGCAGCGCGCATTTTTTTCTTTCTTTCTCTCACGCATTCAAGGCTCATGATACCTGGAGGGGAAAAGTACCATCAAGCATTTGTAAAAACTCGACCAAAGTGGTCTCTGTCCTCCCCGATATATCGTCTGTTCTCACAACAAGCTGCATTAATCGCATCATATTTGCGATATGACGCGACACACATTTGCTCTGGGGCTCGCGGAAAGCAAACCAGTTGGTCCACTGATGGTATTGTAAAAGAGAAGGTACCCCCCACCACGCACACACACACTTCAAACACACGGACGCACAACGAGAGATACAGACACGCGCATGATGTTGACGCAGATGTTGTCCGGAGAACCTCTTCTGCCAGCAATGTCGTGCGCAGCTCCAATGAGGGACGCGCGCGCTTTGGATGATCTCCGTTTACGTTGGCCTATACCCTGCGCGATACCTAAGAGGTCCCGTTGTGCCGGCTGTGCGTCATCTATGCCTGATTAGACAAGTGTGACGTCGCCGAGCACCATTCGAGCTAAGCACCCCACACAAGAAGGCAAATTGATATTCAAAAAAAGACTGGAAACGAAATGACGAAAACCCTCCAGCTCGAAAAGCGTTTTAAGACGCGGATCAACAAGTGGCCTCCAGTGCGCAACTTCCATTTGAGCGGGATTTGAGCATAATCCGCGACGCAGATGATCGGCTTATCGATTGAAATATTTCTCATCTGCCAAGAGAAATACGGTCCAGACGATCCCCGGAGACATTATTTGTCCGAGAGCGGCGGGAACCAGGAGCCTCTACCCGGCTCCATGCGTCGCTGCGTCTCCAGGAGCTCGGCTGGCCACCACATGGTAACTTTGCGCACCCAGCACGCTGAAAAAGAGGACACACAGAGAAGGGATCTGAATGAATGGGACTGAGATTTATTCGTATTTCTCTTTTCGCCTCCCGCAGACTGTTGTTTGTGTCGTATATCCAGCCGGTTGAAGGCGTCTCGCGTTATCGGCAGATATCGATCCATCGGTGGATGTCCGTCAACCCGAATAGGGAGCCGCAAATGTCGAAAAAACGGAAAAGTCCTGACGAGCAGGACTTCGAGGAACCTCCACCCGCAGGATGCAGCGACGATGGTAGCAGTCGCGGTCAATGCTGTCGCAAGAGTGCAGGTATGTGATATCCTCGGGGACCAATCGATGGAACAACAGACCATTTCTTACTACATGTTTATTGCGAAGTCGGACCAGGACGCGGTCAACCCCTCTTCATGCAGTATTAAACCTGGCCGCATAGATGCAATGCCGTCATCTCCCCCTTAAAATAAGTATTTCATCCGGAGAAAACAATCTTGTGTTGCTGCGGGTTACTTTTAATAATCTCTCATCAATCCTCGATAGAGTCACATTGGGTTTCCTACGGCTTTGTTGCAGAATCGACGTTCATCGTTGGCTCCACTGTGGCAGCGACAGATGACCTGTTGATGATTAGTTTCAGTTCTGTTGTAAACGTGGGGTTTATTTATTGTGTTGCGGTGTGTGCGTTCTGGGGGGGTAATCACAGCCAGATCCACTGGGGGTATCTGGTGTCCCTGGTGTGTGCACCCAGGGGCCAGTGCACCCTTTTATGTGCATAGAGAAAATAGAAAAAAATAGCAGTGCAGACATGTACAGTTTCATTGGCAAATAAAAAAAAGCTTTCTTTAAATAAAGTAAACAATGAACAATAAACTATATATTAATGGTGACATTGTTTGTTCAGTGTGATGAATGAATGCCAGAACTAAATATTAATACTAATATTCTAATATGAAACAATATCAATAAGTCCATTTAGTTGCTCACAGCAACTAAAACCAGACACGAAACAATGTCTTCACAAATTTTCTGTAACAAAGTGTGTTGTTACAATTCCGGTACAGGTCCATTTTTGAAATGTAACCCCGGTTTGTGGAAGTCAAAATCTAGTCCTGGGGATGATCCAGTTCAGTTAGTGCAAAATATCAACGAGTTTGCAAACAAAGGCCAGTATAAACAATATCCGGTCCTGTTGGTTATGCCTTGATTTCCTGTGATCTGCGCGGTTGAAACCATCCTTTGCTTTCAATTCGAGCATTCCTTGTTTACACGAGGCAGCTTCTGAAGGGCCTCGATGGACATTGTGGCTGTTACGCTGGCAAACACATGACATGCGTTTAAGTTCAAGGCCAAGAACAGCATCGCCTCCGAGCAGAGAGCCGTGCCTGCCTACATGCATAGTGCCCAACAGAACCGGCTTGTGCCTGTGTTAGCCGTGTTTGGTGTTTCCTTTGCATCACATTAGTGTTTGAAGCGTGGTTGTCATGTTTTAGATTTAGCAAATACTCCATAATTAGGCATACTGTGCATCCTCTCACCTCAGCTTATTTTTTTACTTTTTTATTTCTCTTTAAAGGCGAGATCTGTCATATGACCTCTGAAACCGTTGGACCACTGTAGTAAAGAGAAGGCGCGCATGCCTGCGAAACCTGCGAAAAAGCAAAACCCCATGCATGTTTTTTTTTGCCACAATAAAATAAAGGGTAATGGGATTTATATTTTCAAGAAAGAGATATTGCAGTTTCTTTCTTTTCATTTCATTTTTCAACCCTTTCAGCACCACAAATATAACTCTGCTGTGCTCGTAGTAGCGTGGAGGACAAAGTCTGAAAACCTGAACGAAATATATTTATCGTCATGGTTGGATAGACGTTTATTGTAACATGAGTAAATACGCCTGGAAAGACTACAATATAAACTCAAACACAGCGCAACACATACAGTCAACATTACTGCTTTTCTCCGACCTACAGACTTGTTTGTTTGCACTGAAGATGTGACCTGTTTGCATCTTTGGCTCTGTATCTTTTTGGGTCTCTGCCCAAATGAGAGTTTCCCTTGGCCGACATGGACGGAGAGCCGGGCGCTTCCTTCCCTGACCGCGCCTGGCATCTGTGACTTCTTAGGGGGTGGATGCCCACTGCCGCCCCCCCCCCCCCCGACCCCCGACCCCCCCCATGCTTTGATGCACGCTGGCAGCATTATATTGTACGCAACAAATCATAGCAAATGTAAAATGCAAATGTTCATACACACTAAGGAGGCATTTATAAATTACGGAAAACCTTTTAATAAAAACAATAGTTCTGTAAAATGATTGCTTTTAACAAAAAACAGATATATTACAAAACTCTCTAATTTGATTTAATTTAATTGTTCGTCCAAAAAAAAAAGCAGCCACACATAATAAAGCCATGGTTTATTTGTGCATCATGAACTGAATGTGAAAAAAAGCACCAGAGCAAGAGCTGCTTCTGTTGCTGCTCCGATCACTGCCTCTGAGGGCTGACGCTCGTATTTCCTCATGGAGACCGTTTTTGTTGGATCTCCCCGGTGAGGCCGGGAGGGGAGATGCAGAAACGGGGCCATTGAGATTCTTATCAGGACCACAACGCTTTTTTTGTCTTGTCCCCATTACAGGGCCGCTCCTGGGAGCCCCCCCCATAGTAAGATACCAGTTCCAAGCTCTGCAAGAACCTTGATGTCGGAATACAAATTGGAATAGTTTTGTTTTGTTCCTGGTTTAGTAGCAATGTGAAATAATTGCGCCATGGCAGGCTTTAAGTAATACATATGTAGATAAAATTGCGTATTATGCCACACTGATGCAGCGCATTTAAAAGTTGTGGGGCTGCACAGAACAGTGAGTGAGATCCATAAAGGGATCTGTGTTGTGGGGCCATTGTTGGTGCATGTTCCCTGCAAAAGGCCATTTAAAGGTTAACGCAAAGGTCCACAACCAGAGCACATATCACACAGTCCACCTCTGGCTAGACCAACTTATCTCGTCACAACGTGAAATGATGTTTAAATTATCATGTCTTCACTTCACCTTTACAACAAGATAGATATTATTTCAGGAGTGGAATCCCCAAGTTTCAACACAACACACAAGTCCATGAAATGGCTCCGGTGTCGCTTCAAAGCCGTTCACACCACTCTGTTGATCTGGGCAAATAAATATATATATATATATATATATATATATATATATATATATATATATATATAAAGCGAGTTTAAATGACGGGCACACAGATAACAATTTGACTATCCTCTTTGTTTTCCTGGGACAAACCCGTTAGTGCAGATAGTTGCAAAACGCCTTCTCCATTGCAACAATTATGTAGCTCCCACATCAACACCACATAAAGAATAACATTACAAAATAGCCTCCGCTCACGGGAACACAAAGCCACTGTTCCTGTGAGAAAGAAGATCCGTGCGGTTGTGGCCAGTTGGAATTTCTCTTTTGAATCAAACTTTGCGAGAACAGTTCCAGGCCTCTTGTGGATTGGTTTGTCCTCATGGATTAAACCGAGGAGCAGCCCGACGTCATCGAGTGTCCACGCTCTGCAGCGCTACACAGAGTGTGTGTCTTTAGCTTGGCTTCATGCCCACCTCGCTAGAAGAATCGCAGCAGGGCTGTTTGCCACCACTGTGACGCCACAGAGCACTGGCGTACAAACCACACAACCTCATGAATATTCCTCTACATGTTCGTCTCGGAATAAAGCAGCTGCTCACAGCTCCGGCGCGTGAGGGCCGTGGCTGCGGACAGATGGGAACACGCTCGACTTGTGCAGGAATACCACTCGCGAATATTATCGTGAGGATAGAATCCAAACATCCTTCATTTTCTCCAATTTTCTCCATTTTCATTTTACATCTATACAGCAATTTGACCTTTCGACCTCTGTTATTTGGCAGTGGCTAAAAGTGGTCGACATTAGTGTCCTCAGACAGTCTGACACTAGGTGGAGCTAAAGTAACTAGGATAAAATGGAGGGAATTGACAAGTAGTAACTCCGTATTAATGTTTCCATTCTTTAAAATGATTGTTTACAGACTTGGTCATCACTCCTGAAAGGTTCCACAAAATAGATTTATATGATCTTGTAATGTCCAACGAGGTTTCACTGGCACAGTTTTTATGTTAGAAAGAATTCCCTCCAATTGTTTTGTCAATAATTCTTGTACATTTCACTGAGGTTTGTTGTTTCCAATTACGGTGTGATTTTGACAGCAATTCTGAACATGGTTCATTTTTTTTTTATCATTATCTTGCATTGTAAATAAATAAGAAAAACAAGTGCTGTAATTTCAAATGAAATAAAGCCCCAACAATGCTAGAGTCTGCGTGCAGGTGTGTGTGCGATCGGTTCGTGAATGGATTACGTCCGTGTGTTATCAGCGAAGAGGCCGAGCTGACGTCTGGCTGCTCGGCCGTCTCCGTCTCTTCAGGTGCCTGCTGTGCAGAGAGATTGATTGACGGGTCGGTACGTCAGCACCCACATTTCCCCCCCATGATCACACTGACTTTGTTTGGCTACTGAGGAGGTCTGCAGGCAGCTGTGGCGCTCGCCCCCCCCCCGGCTACTCCTTGCTCAATGCACACTTCTCTCTCTTTAAGAAGCGGTTCTATTCTATGGCACAAACTTAATTTGTCAACTCATTCAAATGTATTAAATTAATGTTCATATTCTATAGTCACTGTGCCTTCCTTTTCCCACACTGCTTCAGTTGACATTGAATAAATCTAATTAGAACATTATTATTACATGAGCAACTCAATGTTCTCATTTTGTATAACAATGCAATTACAGTGATAATTCTTCTTCTTTGTCCTACTGACATATGAGCACAAAGGGAAGGTTGTGGGTAGATAAAATGGGGTGTGTACAACATTTTTATATGTGTGTATACATGTTTTTTATATATATATATATATATATATATAATATATATATATATATAATTTGTTAATTTTCTGAGTTGTGTTGTCGCGTTTAATGATAATTTCCTCTTGGTGTGTTATGCCAAAGACACAGAATCGGTTACTAACTCCTCGCTGTACACACACCCTACTGCGTCATACAAGAAATAAACCTTGACAGGATGTGTGACATCACTCAGCTGTAAGTAATGATCCGTCCGTGTGTGTGGTGTTTAAAAAGCTTACGCTGGACCAGGATGTGGCTGGCTTCTCAGCTCACAGATCAACACGCGTGTGACAGCATCATATAACACCAATGGAGGGTGTTTGCCTCACGTAAAGCCAGAATGATCTCCTCACTGTGTGTGCATCTGTGTGTTTTAGATTGTTTACCTAAGCAAATGTAGTAATACCATGATATAAACATTATTCACTATTATTCAGTATACACATCAAGATATACTTAAAGTGCAAAAAGTAAAAGTGCTCTTTATACAGATGACTCAACATAAACAGTATAATATGTATATTATAATTAATGCATCAATATATTTAACTTATGTTGCACAATGTTGTTTAATCATTTTAATGATGAAGAAAATGGATAATAAGCTCAAACAAAACTATTTACATTTTATTTCAGGACAACATTTGGAGCTGTCTGTGTGTTTTATATACATGAGTGAGCTCAGCACGTCATTGCACGTGCCGGCTCTCATGTGCACATCTGAGGAGAAACATTTGACCCCCTGTTATACGAGATTGCACCGTGAAGCGTTTCACGTGGATGAGTGACGTCAGCTAAGCGAATGAGCACTGTTTGTTTTGTTGCTGGGCTTTTTTTCTTTCTTTTGCCAGCACTCTGACCCCATGCTCATCATCATAATCAGTCAGCAGAATTACGCATGTGATAATCTAGGTCAGAAGTGGTGACAGAAAACACTACTTCTTTAAATAAGCAGGATTTGCATGTGAAATATAAATGTGTGTGTGTGTGTGTGAATATTGTGTGGATCAGAGAGAAAAATAACAAATGTTTATGAATTTATTTCTGAATTTGTGAAAAATAGGGCTTATTATTTTTCTTTAACTGACAAAAGAAGTCCCTGATCAATCAGTACTCTGCCGAGCCAAACCTGAAAAAATACTATTTAATGCTACAACAATATAGCATGAATAGATCATGAAACATAATTCCGTACTGATTAGCTACGTATCCTTTGATACTGATGTCAGAAGGCCATTTGGTTACTCCAAAAATATCGGCAGTTACATAATCATCTTTCCATATGTTGCGTTGACATTACGTAAACATTAGCTCAATGGTGGAAAGCTTAATGTTAGAATAATGTGTAACCTTGTTGATTTATGAGAAAAGTATTTCCATCAATGTCAGCGCTGTATTCCTTTTCTTTTATGGAAAGAAAGGGATCACTGTCAGTGAGCTGATTTGAATGTACCCCAATAGTTTGGGATACTGTATTTGTTGAATGCATGAATTGCATCAAACCGTGTGCGTGTGTGTGAGTGTGGGTGTGTGTGTGTGTGTGTGTGTGTGTGTGTGTGACAGACAAACACTCGGCGGGGCTAATTTGTGCCCGCTGTGTGACGTAGAGGACATGAGGCCCAGGTGGGTGCTGTGAGTGGCACTAACAGCATCTCCCGCTCCAGCCTGCCCCGTCTCTGACTTCATTGGCTGCAGCTCTGACGCAGATACACGCACCACATCCTCCCCCTCTCCCTCCCTCCCTCCCTGCACGGTCACATCACGTTTTTTTTTATTTATTTTTTTTGATTCATGTGCTTTCTGCAGTTCCTTCCACTGCAGTGCTCCACATGTATCCACATCACACAAATCTACACCACCTTTCCTTTGTGCACTTTGAACGTGCATTCTTTGATAGAAACCGTATCAACGTCTTTCATCCTCGCCATATTCCTTTTGATTTTACTTGTGCAGTGTGAAGTCTGAATCACGGTGAGCAACTTAGAGGTGTTATCTGTTCCCATTCGGTTTGTCAGCATCCATTGTTTCAGTATAAAAACCAGTGCAATGAAATATGTTCCTCGTGGAACAAGTCATTACATTTAGTCACCAATTGTACACAGTGATGTGTTTTAAAAAATAAAATATGTGTTAAACTCATTCATGTCTTTAAATAACTTTAAATAAACAGAGAAAGATCATTTATATATTTTATGAGACTGCCTTTTTTCATTTAGCCAAAACGAAAAACATCAATTATCAACTGTGTGGGCAAATTTACAAACTAACTAAAACTGAAAAAACACATTTAACATTTTGTACCACTTACTTACTAAAGTGACCTTCTTCAGGCTACAGTAATGCGGATGTATCCACCCGTCCCCGAGGGGTGCTTGAGTTTGCTCTGACCTTTGACCTCCATGTCAAGGCCAGCTGCTGAGGACATGCTTGAAGGACATTAGCGAAGAGCACAAAGGCTGCGCTGGTAGAACAAAGCGGTAGGAGTTACAGTACTAGAGCGGTCATGATTCCCCATCATTGACCAGATTAACTAATTAAAGATTATATTGAATATGGAGACTATACCGGACATGGGCTTAAATACTTGGGGCAGTAGTGTAGTTCTTTTAAACTAAAATGGAACATGGGCATGTGGTGAATTTGCAAATAAGATGCATGTTATAGTGCTGTTTTTTTTTTTTTTTTAAATAGGTTCCTGTTAGTTTATAATTTAAAATAGAAAACCTCAATATCACATTACATGGCCTTTCAGAAAGATTGATTTAACATTCTTTCTCTCGAGGGGAGTCTAATGAAGTGTCTAGCCTACGCTAGACTAGTATTTACTATACATGGCCTGCTCCAAATTAGGTTGGATTATCCAGTCAGTCTAATGGGTCTGCGTGCAGCGCCCTGACCAGTCACACCGTAGCATCATTGCTTGTCCTCTACGATGAAGCACTTTTGGCAGATCGAGATGCAGGGTCTCCAGTTCTGTCACCATGCAAGCCAGTAATAATACTAAATGATCAGTCATTTAATCAGCTCTATTCCAAGTCAAAGTTATGCCCGACTCGAGTTGCATGCACATGCGGTTACCGTCAGGTCAGTCCATACAAGGACTCTTTTAACAGACCGGCACGTTCTTTTTGCTGTCGACTAGCCAGTGCTGCACCTCTTCTGGAGGGACGTGCAGGCAACTGAAGATGCAACGGTTTTGTCCGTTGAGGACACAAAGTGTAATCCCTGCTGTGTAATCTACACAATGTTTTCACTGGTGAGACAATGTTGAATAAAAATCATCCTGCCTTAAACGGTTCCGTTGCACTGGACATTTCCTCTTGGCATCTGGACGGAGGTCCTCCAAGATACAGGGGATTTAGGTACGAATTGCAGGCCACCAGTGGGGGGCTTGTGCCTACATGTCCCCTGAGAAGTTTCAAGGTCAGAGAGACTCCTGCCGCCTACCAAACTCAGGCAGACGCTACAGATTGCTTATTTAGGCCAATTTCTGGAGCACTCTAACGAGGCTGAGCAGCACTTCTCAAAGCCGGAGTGTTTAAAATGTACATTTGGATCTCATTGAGAGCTTGGATCCAGATTTTAATTGTTACAAGGAGAAAACCATAAAAGATTCAGTTGGGAAATCGAAGCATTCCAAGCGAGTTTAACATGAAATCCTTCTTGTTCAACCAAAACAATGCACCACACTTCAGGGGGCCATCTGAGACCAAGCTTCACAACCTCTACTCACCTTCCTCACTCCTCCAGTATATTCACAATGGACCCACTACATCCCATTGACCAGACAAACGCACATATACAGCACAAAGAAGTGGGTTGCTGTATATAAAAGCCAAGACTTTGTTACATTGTGTTGACATAAAATCAGTGCATCATAATCTGAGGAACAATCTTGTGTAATGCAGAGAACAGCTTCTCCTTTTTTGCATTTATGCCTTCTTGTATTCACCCTTTTGGTGTTGGTTGACATTTTCAGCACGAAACCGCTGCAGAAAGCTCCAATAAGCGACAATCTAATGACAAAAGGACTTTGCTACTACTAAGAGCACCAGCAGCATAGAAATAGTCAGCGCTAGACATCTCCGACAAGTGTGAATAAGAAGATGCACTTTTACATTTTTCAACACAATTCAGCATGAATTACGTTGTGTATGTGTTTTGGTTATTATATAATGTATTTTATGTCAAAGCAATATAATCATGGTATTTCTTTTAAATCAGCAGAATAATAGATTCAACCATTATAGGGGCCAATTGTTTCTTAGAGGGAGTGATGCAGTGAGAAGTGTTTTCATTCTCTTGTGGAAAATGTATTTCATTTGGAATAAAGATAAATAAATCCACAGATCCACATTCACTGTGTAAAACCTGTAATTAGTTGTAGATGACCTCAGTGTGTGCAAATAATTTGTGTACTTTTATCTGTGATGACATCATTGAAAATGTAACAATATGCTATTTATATTTGTCTTATGTTAAACACACACACCTTTGATATAGTGACCCTCAATGTATCACCAACATCTCCCTGAATAATCTCTATGGCTATCTATCTTTACAGACCCAAATTAAATTACATTATCCTTTTTTTTATTTTATTGTGTAAGATATTATTGATTGAAGATCAAAGTAGAACATACTGTGTTTGATTACGGAAAACAAAACATGTATGTTACATAGTGTGACAAGCTCAGAAAAGGTGTGAGGAGGACAACAAAAGAGAACAATGAGATAAATGGCTGTGATGTCCTAATGATGTTTCAGAAAAAGAAAAAAAACAGAAAGGTTCAGGACATTGAGCGGTAAACACGATGTCATCTTCTCTCCCGGGGCCGTGAGGACGTTTGAGGGAGCAACAAACCTTTCCTCTGGGTACGTTTAATATACGACAATCTGACAGCGGTTATTCAAAATGGCAAATATTAAGACTGCAGAGGGCAGGCGATGATGTGCGGTGATTTGTGTTACCATTAACCTAAATTATGCACCTATCTCACATTTGTCCTAATGGATGAAAGCGCAATGACGTCCATTGACGTCACGTTCCAGACGATCCGCATTGCAGTCGCATGCAAATGTCTGCATGCCGCGCTTTGTTGTAAATGTGAAGCTCCTCTTTTTTTTTTCATGATTTAATTTTTTTTTAAACAAATGAGAGTAAACAGAGACGGCGATGTGCTCATTGGTCGTTGATCTAGTTGCGAACCAAGCTGTGAAGATGTGCATAACTCCCTCAGCCCCCCAGGGACCCTGTATTTTCATGGGCCTGCCTCTGACGTCAATGCTCCGGCTGTCCTGTGGATTGTCAGAACAGACTATTCAGTTGGGGGAGGGGACTGCAAGTCTCTGTGGTGTGTGTCTGCCGCATGTGATGTGTGTGTGTGTGTGTGTGTGCCTTTGTGGATGTAACTATGCGCCTGTGTGTGTGTTTGTGTGTGCTTGCATGTGATCTGTAAATGTTTCACTTATGCGCGTGTGTGTGTGCGCAAAAAGCTTGCACAGTGATTTGAATCAGAAATGTGCTTGAGTGGATGAGGTCTATAATCTGAGGGTTGAGGGGGGGGGGGGGGCGGCTGTGCGTGAACGAGCGCACACACACGTCTGAAGATGTAAGGAGACAGAGGCCGTAGTCATCAGAGGGATGTTCGCTTAAAAACAACCAATAAGGGGGGGGGGGGCAGTTTGAGCATGGCGGTCGACCACTTCTCTCTTCAGTCAGTTGTTGATCCCGCAGCGGACTGCCAGGAACCTTCTTTCTGCACGTGACACACGCGTTAAGACACACGAGGTTTCACCTTCTTTCATCATCGCCTATTCTATTTCCATAGATTTCCCTTAAAAGCGTATGATTCACAGATGGATTTGGGATTCGGTGGACATGGAAATAAAGGAGTTGGTAATTGATACAGATCAAACTGCAGACATGTTGAGCCTGTCTTGGGGCTCTGGTGGCTTAGTTCATTTATTCCAAATGTAAATATAAAGAAATAGTGATCCACATTTAGCTGAAAAATCTATTTGTTGACCAGCATGTCTGCCTATGATCAATGGTCGTCTGTAGATGCATAATTTTTACATTATCCTTCATGAACCTATTACATTTACTGAAATAAAATACGAAATTTAAAGAATTCTAAATTGTGCTGGATTGGACTATTGGTTCTAATCTAGGCATTATATGAGGGAACTTTAAAAAAAACAATATATAAATTGCTTCACTATTAGAGGTCAGACTGTCCAACAGGCTCCCCAGCAACCACCAATGCATCCTCACAAAATGCCGTTTTCTTGATAAACCTAAAATAGTACAGGAAACACGTGACAGCTCAACATTTGCATCTTTATTGTTGCGTTACATAATATTTGAGGGTTTTAAAACCGAATACATTTAATTTTACACCAATAATAGCGAGGGCAAAAAAATACAACTATATCTTGTAAATTAATCACTTAAGTGGAATTTATATTTCTTGCCGATTGACCCTTGAAATATTATTTGGGTTTGACAGGTCGCCCCGGTCACTTCACTTCCTGTTATGTAATGATCTTTTAAATTCGCAACGGTTGCTCTGCCACTTCAGCGAGCTGTGGATTAGAAGGGTTCACTGGTGGGTCACAAACAGAGCTGTGGGATCGCTTGTGATCCACCGCGTTTGCCTATAAGTTCTTGACTCACAACTGTCCCATATACGCTCTGCTGGGATTGTTTTGAAGCATTTGTCTTGGATCTAAATCCCTGTGCATAAGTGCAGGGAGGAAGCACCGAGGCGAGTTGAAGCGTTTCTTGTGTGAGATTCTCATTTGTGAGTGTGTGTGTGTTTTTTTTTGTTATATCTGACAACAATCCAATAGTCTCCTTTCATGTATTATCATTGTTTTCCAAATCCATTATTTGGCTTTCCCTATATTTGAAATATCATTAGATTAGAATTTCAAACAAACCTCAAAATCATTTAAAGGTGGTTGAAATAAAACTGATATACCACTGCGTCCCTCGTTTTAAGGGCTTTTCTCGTCAGGCTGAAATGAGAGACTCCATTATGTTATACTTCTGAATGGACCAGCTGCTCAAGAGTGCAGGAATGCCAGTGATTGATAGCATGCATGCTGAATCAACCCCTCTCTCTCTCCTGATATGATCAGTATATGCTGCGGCCATGAGGGAGCCTGGCACACTATGCTGTATCATGTTGCCGCCTCAGAGCTGTTAATGTACAGTGTGAGCGCTGATAACACGAGCACACATCTACAAAGGTTGCAGAGATAGGGAGCTCACTTCATTTGGAACTTGATGTGGGATCCTCGCTTAAACTACTCCGACTTTAGTTCACTGATTTAAACAGACTGAAGAGATATTTTCACATTCGATCTGATCTGAGGTCTTTGTGTAATATGCAGAAAATTATTAAGTTAAGTTCTTGGACCAAGTTGGTTCTGCAGCAGGATTACTGTGATCTGACGTAATCTTGAAAAGCCATTGTATCTTGTTCTACATGGATATTAATAATATTCAGTATAAAATATAAAGATTGGTGTTGACGCATTGCTTGGTTAGCTTTAAGGCAGGAAATGTACAATAAACAGGAACCAAGTGTGGCCTCAAAGACGTCAGAGGCGGCTATTGTGGTACAGGAAATTCTCTGACTAACACTTGAGTTACAAAAAGAAATTGTAATGGGGTAATTCCACCATTTAATCATGCCGTTTTTTAATTTGTATGTATAGCACAACCATTGTTCAGCATTCTTATAATTGCGTATCTGCGTATCAGCTTCTATTGTTTTTTCTCCATTGTCGCCAGTTAGGGCAGAATGTATCATCTGTGACCCCAATTTGAGGATAATTAGGTTATTTTTAGCATTATCTTTATGGGATTGGATATTATTAGTGTACGATTATAACTGTAGTCCAAGTACTTAGTTGCACTGCAGATGTACGTTTTTTTCAGTAACGGTTCATACACTGCTTTTGCCAAAGGAATGGTCTACATTGATGTATTTCTTTGTGCCAATTCAAGGCGATATTTGCAATTGTAATTTATGTAAATGTCCTCCAACTGAAATCAATAGAATGCATTCCTTTGGTAAATGTCTCTGCAGATATTTGAAGTCAGGAGAAATATCAACAAAGGTAGAAACAAATCATATTTATTTGAGACAAAATAACTTTCTGAGAAATCTGAAGATAGACACAAATGTACACTGCCGCTGCTCGCTGGCTCGCTCTCACAGATACACACGTTGTTTATATGCTCCACTGTAGGAGAGTTTTTAAACGGTTACTCAAGTTTACTGTATCGGCTGTTCTGAATGCTTATTGAACAAGAGCCATTGATCATATTTGGCTCGGAAGTACCCAATGATAATAACTCTGCAGATTGATCCCTGTTTGTAACTCTATCGGCGGAGGAGGTCAGGGGTAAGAGTCAGGAGGTCAGGGGTCAGGGCCGGAACTTGGAAGTGCCGTATATACGACAGCAAGATGCTCCAACACTGGGCTGGACCCTTTTCGAGCATCGCGTGCCAAAGTTGGCGCTTCATTAAATTGTGCAGCAAAGGCGTAAATGTTGACCGCTGAGCGGTGGATGAGGAAGCAGCAGCGCTTGTGTGGCTCGGCCCCTTCACGCTGCCACATTCAGGGCAGCGAACGGCAGCGCAACGGCGTCAACGGCGCGCTCCCCGAAATGCGCTAAAACACCGGAAACGAGGAGGCTCTCCCCTTCAACATAACCGTTTGAAAAAAAAAATTCAGCGCTCTGTCGTTGCATGCAGGCAAATATCTCAAAACAATGTATTTACAATTTTGATTTGAATGTGTAACCTACTTAAAATTATATAAAAATGGCCTAAAGTCCATTGCGGTGTTTCCTACAGGTCATCCTGCATATGCTCCACCATGCAACGCTTTGGCTTTTTACTTTGAAAACTAAAGCGGAAGTCTTGCCAGATGTTGTGGTTGGTTTGACACTGGCTCGCTCCCGTCTTTCCCTCTCTCTCAGTGTGTGTGTGCGTGTGTGTGTGTGTGTGTGCGTGTATGTGCGTGTCGTTACTCCAGTCCCTCTGTGTCTATGCGCCGTCGTCTCCGTTCCTCCAGTCTGCAGCTGCACATCCACCGCGGAGCCACCGAGCCGAGGAGGCGGGCCGACTGTAGCTACACCTCGGCCAGCGGTGCTGGGTCATAGCGCTGGTGGAGGGAGCAAGGGGGGGTGTGGGGGGGGGGGGGGGTGCTGTGGGGGCAGCAGCAGCACACCGCTCTTCTTGCCCTTCCGAAGCCGTGCACAGCCTGAAGCATTGAGGAGGACACCATCTGACCAAACGTGTACTGGAATAGTTTTTTTTTTATTAGTTTTTTTTTTATCCTCCTTTTTTTTTTGGCCGAGACGCTCCAAGTTGCTGCAGAGGCGCGCGCTCCTTCCGTGGCTCCTCTCTCCTCCTGCGCTCGCGGTCCGACATGGAAGATGGTCCGTCTTCGACAAGCTGTTTCAGAAGGTTAACGGACTGTTTCCTGGGTGCAAGTACGTATTTGTTTTTACCCCCCCCCCCCCCCCCCCCCCCCGCACCATAAACACTTTGAGAGAGTCACACCAGTGGTTTGGTAAGCGGGCCAAAACAACGTGGTCGCGCGGTCGGGTCGTTCTTTTGCCCACGCGTGCGCTCAACTTTGTGAGTGACAGATTGATCGATGTTTTGACGGGTGGGGACGCGTCATCCGAGGCGGACCCAGGCGGGGCTGCCATACGGGGAAATGTAGCGTGTGTCTCTTCGGTCGTTTTTAAAATGAAATAAATATTGGGCTGATGAGTCCCGTCTCGGGTGTGAGCCGGTCGGTCTACCGGGGAGGGGACCGACGGCGGCGCTGCTGAAAGACATCCGTCCACAGCGCAGCGAGGACACGCTCCCTTTGGAAAATGAAATACAAAATAGCGACTTCGAGGCTACGGTTCAGGATGCATCATGTTACAGACGTTACTTTGTTTTTACAACTATATTAACACACATTTGCATAAGTTATTAGAGGGCTGTGAGTTGTATATTCAGTTGTATTATTCTCTATTGTTTTCACGTCAGCTGTTTGTCTTTTTCAAAGCAGTTCTTTCTCAAAGGCTGCTACACTCGCCAATAAATAAAGTATTAGAATCCACTGAAAAATTGGTGCGAATAAGAAATAATATGCAAAATGTTTTGTGAATATATTTGTAATATTCCCCAATAATATGCTTCCTCGTTCAGTGGTGAATTTACGCCCTATTGCAAATATTTGCGGTATAATACGTATGTATTTTTTTCAGTCTATGTAATATCACTGGCTGAACTGCTACTTTGGGAGTTATTGTAATGTATTGTTCTGTGGTTGCAACTTACCGTCCACGGTCCATTCGCATAAATGACACCACGAGTGACCTTTAGTGCCAACACTGTAATGACCCCTTAGCAGTCTAGGTCCTGGCAAACTGAGTGATGCCGAAATACACAGAAAGCATTTTACCGTCGCCATGTGATGTATTACTGAGGTACGGTTTGTAGGTGTCTTCATGCTGACCAAAAAAGGAAGGAAGAATTTGAGCTTTCACACTTTTTGAATTAACTAAACAACTGTTAGTGTTGCTACTCCATATTCAAATTGCAACCGTGTCCTCTGTGGTAGTAAACAAAGGTTCTTTTAAAGGTCTTTTTCTCTCTATAATAAAACTTAATTGACAGATACATTGACCAGAGCAAAAGTTAATTATTGACCACTTGCTTCCTCTCTTTTTTCAATATTCATTATATCTGAGTGTCACAGCTCACATTTATGCTATAATGTTATATTTTAAAGCTGTCAATTCATTTACAATAAATGTAGGATTAGTTTGACTCATATTCCCCTCTGATTGGTTTGGGATCAGAAATTCATTAAAAAAAATGATTTAATTTTTTTTCACTGTAATGTATTTTAGTTCTATATGATTCTACAAAAGCTTTTTGTGGGCAAAAGGTTTAGCTTTATTTTCTTGAAACTTCTGTCCTGTTTATCTATCATTGTTTGTCCTTTCTGAAATGGGACTGGATAAAGACAACATTCACCTTTGAGCAGCAAGTCCGTCCTGGGACATCATAAATCCCATCAAATGTAAGGGTGTTTTTTTGTGCATTGTTCGTGGATACTTGTGTCGTCGGATTTGGAGGTCAGCCCTAATGTGATCTCTCAGGCATTTTCAAACCTAATTGGTTGTCGCCGAATTCGCTTAGCTCCGTGAAGAAGGCTGCATTGTCGGGCAGGAAGTGCTCCTGCTGGACATTTCCTGCCCCGCCGCGCGCCTTCCCTCCCAGTGAGGAATCCTCTCAGCACTGAATATATAAACACATATTGAGCTCGCTATGGTTAAATTAGAAAATGAATGCGTGATTGAAATGTGCATGGCTAAATAATCCCAGACGTGGCCGAGCACATGCCATCTATGTGATTTGTCTTCAGTGCTTGAACTCAAGCCAAAGAAAATTAGCTTCTTTTTTTTAATATCAAGATCGCTTTCAGGAACTGGATCAGTGCCGTCGGCCTGAGCGCTGATGAGGAGACTGGTGACGTCCTCCTCAAGGTGTCCGTTGACCCCACGTCAGCTGGCTGTGGTTGCTGCCGTGGTTTCGGAACGGGAGAAGGCCTCGTGCGCGCGGACGTCTTTACAACTCGTCCTCGCGTCCGGGCTCATAAAAGAACAAGGCGCTCAGATCTGTGCTTCTCATTACCGGGTCCCCATCGGTTCCTTACTGCCGGGCGGCTGCAGAGTTCAGCGTCAGTCCAGATGTTCCGCGGGGAACATGGACGTGGTTCCGGGGAGGGGGGAGGGAAGGGGGGGGCAGCGCTGCATCACACCACCATTTCGGGTGAGATGTGAACACCGAGGCAGCGGGTGGAGCTTTCGTTTTAAGGCTCGCTGCTGTGTCATCTGCCGCCTCGGGCTGTCTTTCAGGGACTGCGCCAGACACTTTGGAGTTAATAGCGTCAGTCGAAGGTGAAGGTTGACCTGCTATAACTGTGGCTGGAGTGTTGCTGCGGGCCTGTGACAACACTATTAGGCTGTGGATGAAGGGACATGCCTTATCTACTTCTCAGTTTGCCATTTATAGCTCTTACCCTTTACGTCTAATGACCTGGGCCATGCAAGTGGAAATAATGCAAATTACATTTCCATGGAAATGTCCAGCTCTCTGTCTCTCTTAAGTGTTAGGTGTGCATGTTTGTGCAGCAGTGTTTGTTTTCACCATGCAGGGGAGTGTCTCTGGAAGTGATCGAACTACAGTTACAGTCTAGGGGAAACAACTGTTTTTTAATTTGACGTCTTTTCAGTGGCTGAATATTGATTTGAGCTGCGCCAGTCACTTCACCCGTAGCTGCCGTGGAATGTGGGGTGTGTGTGTGTGTGTGTTTACCTGTATTTGGGCACACACATGCACAGGCTCAATGAATAAATGAGTCGGGGCAGTCGGAGAGGAAGAGTCAAAGCGCTTTCAGTCTTCGGTCTCCTTTTTTTCTTCTCCTCTTCGCCGCTCGCTGACGCTGTGCTCCAGCCCTCCCAGAGATAAGATAAGAACCACATGCTCTTCCCACCTCCTGGCAAGGGAGTCCCAGGCGGACCTGCTGACGCACGCACTCCCCCTCCCCACCCTCCACTTTCCGGCCCTCAGCCTCATGTCAGGAAAGTGAAAAGTAGTACCTTGGCAGCTTGCCCTTGACTCTCAGCCAGAAGGAGTGCGCTTGAAGAGAAGTGGTCTTTTCCCATTTACTCTCATGTGCATTTTTCATCTATGTGTTGCACGGGGGTTACATCTTGCTCACTAAAACGTGGGCGCCGCCTGCGTCACCCTCCGCTGTTGAGCTTGCCCTCTCGAAAGACACATTGAGGCACTGTCACACACAGATGCATCATGGGAAACCAATGAGTGATGGATGGAGCTGGCCGTTGTTTTTAGCAGGTCTTAAAATGTTCCTTTATCTGCATATTTGGGTTTAGTTTTTAAACAAGGAGTCCCACGTAGAATTTGCTACTATTTTTTGTCTAAATCTTTTTTTTGCAATTCCATTCATGCCTTTTCTACGCCAAATACTGGTTACCCAAATGTCTCATGCCCGATTAAGTTACACCTCACTCATCTACAGTAACCACTTTCCTTACAACGGCCTCTTCAGTTTGACTTCTGCTGACAAGTGGCCTTATTATAAGGCCCTTTTCTTTAATGTGCATATTGCACCCAGCAACCTGCGGCTGCCATCTCTGACCTCAAACTAACCTTTTTTGTCTATAGAGCTGGTTATTTCCACCTGAGGTTTGTGCTATGGTGTCCATCGGCGGCTGCGTGCTCAAGGACCCCTTAAGGCCGCGGCGAGTCTCAACGTGCATCTTAGTGGGTGATTTATAGCGCCACAGACCGCCTGTTGACTCCCCTCCCCTCCTCCCACCTGGTGAAGACCGCAGCGGAGTGCATCGCTGACCACCTATCTGCCCCCGTGCACTCAAAGGGGGGGGGGGGTGACGGTTCGCAGTGTGTTGGGCTAATAGCGAGCGAGACTGCCAGTAAACACGCCGCTGTTTTTACGACTTGCAGCTTATTGGTGTCTAGACCTGCAGTGAGCCAACAGTGCATCGTGTTCGCCCCAATCACAAGAAACAGCAGCAGCCGTGAGGACACACCTGGCGAGGATGTTCAGAGCGTACTTTTCTATTTTGGAAGGAGGTTAGTCCGACTAGACAAAACAGTAACTTTAAAGAAGGGATGAACGTAAATTACAGCAAACCTGATGCGATTTACAAAGCAAACTAGTCGATCGGCAGCTATAGATGTGCAGAGCAAACCCAAATTCTGTTTGTCACGTCTCAGAGGAAGAATAGAGGTCATAGAGGCTCAAATCAAAAGGGCGGAACTGGATGACACAAGCCCTTCCTTCACTGGGGTTCATCTTCTTTCCCTATTTTTTCAGTAGCTTCCTTTAAAGAAATGCAGCGCCAGAAATACCCAGGGTGCTTTCCTGTACCATTGATAACTGTCCATCCGTAATATTATTACCTTTTATAATTCATATGACGTCTCGCCAGCGTCAGGTTTCAAAGCTGATGTTCATTTCAATACTTTAGAGTTTCTTTTCAAACTAATTAAGTGCTCAATGCCGGAAATTCCATATCAACGCCACAACCTGCTGCCCGAAAGCATGAAGCTCATTCCGTGTCAAACAGGAGCGCGCTCGTTCTGCAACTCGGACGTGAGAGCGCGGAGACCCAGACGGACGGAGACTGGTTTGGTCTCCCCTTCCCAGGCCCAGGGTGTGGTGTGCTGCAGTCAAGATAAGTGTTATGCAACAGTACCTCACCGAACATGAACTCGGGCTTCAGTTTCTTCACAGGAAGTCCAAGTCTGAGTCAGGCACCAAAATCTCTGCTGAATGGCTTCGAAGCTGCACAACGAGGAGCTTCCGACTTATGTACTTTTGCCCGAATGAGGCTGTATTCAGAGTTATATTTTATGCTATACTTCTACTCCCCTACGTTTCAGAGGGAAAGTAGAATTTGTAAAAGAATAAACTGGTGGTTCCCGTCCCTGTTTGCTTCCGACACACGGTTTCATTTACATGACAATTCAAGCCACAATATTTCACAAAAGGATTTGAGAAAAGTCCAAATTTATGTCATAAGCAAAAGTTTGTTCCCCCCCCTTTTAATAATCTTGCAACCACCGAGATTTATCGTCGCAGTCTTTGCACATCCGACTGTATACAGACAATTATATGTTGTAATCAAAAGAAGGCAAAGGATGATGAGGATTTGGACACATTTTGTTTGTTCAAATTAGATTCCATTTGCGTTTGAGGTGTAATGCAGTGTTTTGAACACGCCGTTGTCTTCAGCAGCGTTTGCCCGAGTGGAAAAGAAATTTCACTGAAGTAAGAGAAAATAAAAAAGCTCCGGGGAAACCAGTCCCCAAGCATTTGCTTCTACCACAGCGGTCTGCCCCTCCTGATTCAGAGACCAGATGTGATTCCCAGTGGGGTTTTTACCATGTTGGACCACAGCATGTGGGACAGATGTGGCTGCACCTTTGTCCCAGGACACTGACTCCCGTCCCACAGCTCCGAATGTCACTGTGGCTCGGACTTAAGAAGGAATCAGACGTCAGTACGGTGAACAGAAAGGATTGAGGATGTTTGGTCAGTGCTCTTACATTTGCTGGAGAGGAAGTCGGCCCTTGAAGGCTTTCCTGTCATGTGCGCGGCTTCCGTTAATATAACGTGATGCAGTACATTGACTCTTCAGACGCAGTATGATAATAGTTTAATAACCTTTGCTTCCTGAAGGAATCACTAGAACGCCTGAAATGTCTCCATCCGTTGCTGAAAATAGTCTGCGACCACACTATTTACTCCTTCTTGAGTAATGTTTGAATAAAACTACAATGTCCAGCGGGACAGCATTTATTTGTACCCTCTTTTATGTTTATGTCTCCTGTGGGGACAAATGGGGTTGGAGGGGACAGCCTCAAGCGTGTTGTTGGAAAGTACTGGGAACCAAACTAACACATTGTTGGTTTTGGTAATTTTGCAAAATGTTCACAATAAAAGAAAATAATAGACATGCAGGACAATTGTAAGCCTTCTATTTATTGAGTGCATCAGCCAAAAGTTATTGATCAGAGATAAGCAGTGTTTGTTTTAGAGGGCCGTGGTATTCCCTTCCGATGGTCATTTTAACACCACTTTAGAAACCATTGATATGCTCACTCTAAAATTGCAAGCCATTTGTTTCTGCCCCATGGAAATAGGACATTTGA
Source organism: Gasterosteus aculeatus (assembly GCF_964276395.1). Taxonomy (NCBI): domain Eukaryota; kingdom Metazoa; phylum Chordata; class Actinopteri; order Perciformes; family Gasterosteidae; genus Gasterosteus; species Gasterosteus aculeatus. The sequence goes on along the minus strand of NC_135693.1, from coordinate 8,816,491 downwards.
CTATTTCTGTTCATGTGCACACACATATGATAGTTGAATAATTTTCAACACAAAACCTGTATTCATAAATTAATACAGCCTCCTTGTGTTTTTTTTTTTTTTGTGTAGTGTCGCTAATCACAATGCCTTCTTTGTCTCAAATAGGACAACGTTGTGAGGCTATTTTGCGGCGCTTCCATTTTACTCCTCTGTGTGTGGCTTACTGTCCCTTGCAGTCCCCCCCCCCCTTAACTTTCCCTGATTTATTAAGCCATATTTGGCCAATGTGCGTCAGAGCTGGCCAGGAGTCTCGTGAGGCGTTCAGTCCCTGAAGATCTGTGTCTCGTGTCTGGACAGCGTCAGACTGCAGCGTCCACCACCCCTTTAAACTTACCCCCACCTCTGTTTGCCTTATTTGCCTGCAACCACGTGCCTGCTCGACCTGCACACGCACGCACACATCGAGCAGATGATCCATCGTAGCTGAAGATCAAATTATTTGTTCAGAGCGAATGTATCAAAGGTTGAAGGTGGCTTTTAAAACAGTCAGAAGCACTGATTCTAAAATTCTATTAGAGTGAATTGATATTCCTGAAAAGGCAAAATCGCTTTGTAAAGATAACCACAAGTTACTAAAGTGGATGCAATATTGTCGTGCTGTCTACACGTATGTTTTGGCTGTTATATTTTACAACGATATGTTGTGGGGAACAAGAATAAAAAACAATATGTGCTGTTGAATACAATGGGCTGTATTCTACCCTTATCTGCTAACAGATATAATTACTGTGTTCATGCCATATAATGTAAATTCAACCTGGCTGTAAGATTTGTTTTTTTTATATTGTGACATCTGGCTTTAGATAAAAGTGTCTGAATGAGAAGCACACTCCATTTGTGTGAGTGACCTAAACGTCACGGCCTCCTGGTGCATCGCGACGGCCTCTTAGACGCCAGCGGGTGTATTAAAAACAACTTTCCCTCAACGATGGTCTGGCAAATGGCTTTTTTGACAGCAAAGACCGTAAACAGCAGCACTTAGCGAGCTCTCAAGAACCCAATTGCCTATTAAGCACAATCAAGTCCTCCTCCATCCTGCTCCGCCTCTGTTGGGGGCTCCTATCCCTGCAGAATACAGTAAACAGCCCCGGCTATCTCTCAGCCTGACCTCACCTCACAGCAAAGAGAAAGAGATGACCTTTGGCTGTTTCCGGCCTGGGCCTTTTGTTTGTGGGAGAACGTCTGGAACACCGGGCAGTTGGCTGCGCGTCATATTAAGTTTGCGTCGTCTCATAACCGCTTCTTGTCTTCACTCTTTTCCAGCATTTTTCATTATATTGTTCAACAGTCATAAATAAAGCTGCGATGTGCTTTTGTTTTTCAGGCTTGACGGATGAGAAAGTGAAGGCCTACCTCTCGCTTCACCCGCAGATGCTGGATGACTTTGTGTTGGAGAGTGTGAGCGCAGAGACGTTGGACAGATGGCTGAAGAAGAAGACCAGCAGCAGGCCTGCAGGTAAACCCACTCCCACACGCGCGCACACACACACACACACACACACACTGAAGCCATAATGATTGGATCAGCGGATTTCAGGTTATTGAGTCAGATTTGGCATTTCTGTGATATTTTGCTTTGGTCAAATGTTTATACCTTTTAGCTACATAATCTCATAGGAGTTCCTGACAAGTCAACCACAAATACAGGCTGCAGCCACGTCAGTCATTTTCTGTTATTGCACTGAGAAGCCAAAACCTTTTTCGTTGAAGACACAGGAGTGACCTGTGTGCCTCTGCGGCCTGTGTTTATCATCCTGGCCATTTGCAGTTTAAATCACTCATATTTGCGTTTGTCTCTTTCAATCATCAGTGTTTGTGATAGACGGAAGAATGGCAGAGGAACGTTCCTGTCGGGTGTTTATGGGTCATTAGATGTGTTTGAGCGGGCCGAGTTAAGTCTGTTCCATGCACTCCACACACACACACACACACACACACACACACACACACACACACACACACACACACAGAGGACTGTTTCTCAGCCCATCCGCATCCATCAAGGGCCCACAGGGCTGGCGCTCTGCCCGGTCGAGCTACTGACGTCAGAGGCGACCTCCAGAGACATGCAGCCGGCTGAAGGGGGCCCAGGGGAGGAGTGTGGATGATGGTGGAGGAGGGTTGGGGGGGGGGTGGGGGGTGGTTGCTCTGGCTCAGGGTGTGGATGTGTTGAAGTGAAGCAGTAAACTGGCGGAGGACAGATTTGTCACATTTTGGAACTGTTTATTACATGATGCGTATAGGCCGTTGCATGCAGAGACGTTGATTCAGTGCAGAGCGGGCGAAGGCCCACGCAAAGAAAGGCGCAGATTCACTAAGCCTGACCGCAGCGCACACATGCACAGTACTCTTGGCTTATGTCTCTTGTGCTTTTCCCTCAATGCAAAGTTCCAATTCCTAATTGCCCATAAATCTACAGTTAAAGAAAGAAGAAGCAAATTAACCGCTTTGTTGACTACAAATCTCATTGCCATGGTAAAATAGTGAAGTAAACAACGATTGTATCCATGAGTTGCGCTTAACAAAATGCAGAAGCAATATTCAGCCATTATCAGTGTGCAGTTGGGCTCTTGAGCTGTGCGTGAAAAGACAACTCTCTCTTTAAGCTGCTTGTATTTCTCTTGGTTGACCTTAACATCAGTAAAATCACTCAGCAAGTCCACTTCCTCTGTTAGCGGACACTGTTGAGCCTTCGGGGGGTTGTATCCACTCACATGGCAACAAGCATTGTTTGATCTTCACTACATTGACTAAAGGGTCATAGTGTTAATATTATTGCTGGAATATGAAATAAAGGTTTATTTGACACATTTCTCTGCTGAACCTCTCCTCTAAATGTGTTTGTGCCGATAGAAGTAGCTTGCAGAGCTTGTAGTGAACCTTTGTGGGGATCAGATTGTTTTTGTATTCTTCGTGTGCAGCAGGAGCTGTCATCATGTGATCGTCACTGAGATAACCACTGTTCCCTGGAAGCAGTCCCTGCAGCCTGTCTCGTTCTCACTTATCATGTGATGGGCTACATTGGATGACATAAATCATTTTGTTTGTACACAGAGACACAAGTGTGTGTGTTTGTATCCAAAGGTGATATTACAGACTCTGATTTCAGAAAAATGCCTTTACATAATAATAATAATATAAATGTGCAGTTTCATAATTACTGAATCACAACTGATGTCCTTTGACCATCACACCTGTTATGTTGTTGGCTGTGTTTACTTCACACCAAATGCTGTCAGGGGTTAATTAATAAATCAGCTTAAAAGTGTCAGCTAGTCCCATCAAGAGGCCCCATCGCTACAATGCACACACAAACACGCTGTAAACATCTGTGTCCGTGTGAGAGGTGTGAGTGTGCGTGTGAGTGTGCGTGAGTCTCAGGCCTTGCAGGCCCGGCCCCCTCGGGGCAGGAGCATCGCCGAGCTGTTGAGCAGCTGACGCTGTTTCTCAGACGTGTTCGAACGGCAGTCGCGAGCAGACAAAGACGTGCTTGTGTAGCACAACCTCACACCCCGGCACCGTGATAAGAGCCGTCTCACCTGCAGGGCTTCACGTCGGGAGGGAGGAGGAGGCCTCCTGCACAGCCCTCAGTAAAAGTTAAAAAAATGTTTTTTCTCAAAGTCTTTGAGAAGTACAGATTGACACGACAAGTAAAAAAACAAGTGGGGGACTAACGGCTTGTGGTGGCTTCCTCCACCCTGTGTGGGTGGGTTCATGCAGACGGCTACTAGGTCGACCCGCTGCTTCGCTGCTGGCTGACCGTCCTGTGTGTACATGCGGCGGATCAATAAAGAGCCCATCAAGTATGTGCACATTAGAGCCTGACTCTGTCGGCCCGGCCCGCTGGTATGTTCTGAGTGCTCCCACAAATCCTTTTCGTATCCTTCCGAATGAGATATACTGAGCAGTAATAAAGCGTCACACAAATATTAAAGATATAATGTAGTTATGTCTACCTGAGCAGAGACTGAAGGTGATCTTGCTTTCCCCCGAGCTTCTGCGTGCTTTGTTGTCACAGCCGTGCAAGTTCGGCGTGCTTTTAGTGCATGTGAGTGCACCACTGGCTGGACGGCAATGGAAACGGTCCCAGTCTCTTCTTTCACTGTGGTTTCCAAAAAAGCAGATTAAGTGACCCAATTTGAATATTTAGTTCTTTGCACTTTGCGCAGTATTTATGAAACTTATTAATGAATTTATTGAATGATCACGTTGATAGAAGTTAATGATTTTTATTTTTTATTGAAACCATGTCACCACTCTGTGCCAACACACAATAATTCACGCCTTGGGAACCACAAATCAACTTTTCATACTGTCTTTGATTTATCAGACCATAACAAGTTGAATATTGATGAATATTATTGACCTGCAGTCTGTGTGTGCTTTGCTTTGTGACATTTAATTTGGATTACAAAGGGATTTGTAGGGGAAACAATGTCAGACTGATTTTGATTTGATTGGAAGCAACTTGCTAACAGACGAGAAAAGTATAAATATGTTCAGAAAATAATTCTTGATGACAATAAGAATCTATCCTGGATTAACAACTGATGGGGTTTCTGTGTTTGTTAACTATATGTTTTTCCCGCTGAACAAATATCTCCCACTACAATAAGATGGAATCTGCGATTTTTGGCAATAAACCGATCCGATTGTATAGTGTAGGGTGCCTTTATCGACGACATCTTCAAAGGAGCTAAGTGTTGAGTTACAAGGCAGAGTAGCACACATTTAAACTTAATGCATCACATCCTGGTGTTGCACACCCAACAAACAGTTAGTCTTTGTATAACGGTATCAGTGGAGTGCTGAAGTGTTTCGGTGTCTTGTCTGAGAACGCGTCGGCCCGTCCCGTTGTCTTTACTTAAAGCAACAGTAGGTTCTTGAACATATGGGATGGCATTGGAACAGGCTGCTGGTCTGTGTCCCCCTGCTGAGTGCTGACCACATTGTAGTGTGATAAAAAACGCAGACATGCACACACATAGACACACACACACACACACACACACACACACACACACACACACACACACACACACACACACACACACACACACTGGTACAGACACTTCTCGGCCCCAGGGCAGCTGTGTCATTAGGGATAATCCCCACGACACACAACTGATGAAACTAAGATGTTATTGTTGCAAAACTTGTCAAACTATTGTCTGATATATTTGTTTTGGAGTCTTATATAGTGTAATTTTCTAGCCATACAAAATTGCACAGACCAAAACACTTTTATTCAGTAATAGACAAAAGAATAGGCGAGCCATTTTTGGGGTTTCTAGGAAAACCAGGAAAGCCACGCTTGACCTGCAGCTGGAGAATGCGTGTGCATGCTTACTGCTTAAAGAAACTGGTCTAACCAGGCCACCGGTTCACTGCGACAGCTTTAATGGCCACTGGATCTTGCGTTCCTGTGATTCCCGGGCACAGGAGGCTTCTGCGTCTTACCAGACCCAGCGTACACAGCCTACGAGCGCAAACGCCTTTTGTTACTTTTTGTCTCCTAAGACCATTTTTAATGTGTGTACACAGTGCTCAGTGCTCCCCCTCTGCTTCCACTGGGAATGCTACACATGAGATGCCTACAGAGGTGGTTTGCTAGACTGATCTTGTATCTGCAACAACACAAATCAGTCCTCCAGGGGGGGACTTTAACATCTGTGTGGGGATGGGTGGACTGGGTGATATGATTGACACTTGATACGATATGATTGACACTGCTGATATATGTCCAATATTTCTTTTTTGTAAATGAAAACCAAATCAATTAGCAAACAAATGTACAAAATCAATGTCCAGTGCGATGAATTAGGTTCCACTCGTATGCGATACATCAGACTGGTGTCAGAGGGAATCATTCATCTGCGTGACAGAAATGTATTTGTAAGATGTTGTCAAATGTTCATATCAGTGTAGTAATTTACTGATATGATGTACTGTATCCGTGTTGCTGAAGTCGCTGGCACTGAAACACGTTAAAGTAATGTTAAGTGGCAATGATGTGTTGCTGAGAAGAAGCAACAGTCTTATTGTGGCCGCCTACATCAACAGGCTAACAAAGGTCAACATCTATCCATCACTTTCCTTAAGTTGTATTTGTTTTCTGTGGTTTTTCGACACCAACACGGATGGCATCGCTGTTATTTTAGCATTATGTCATATATTTGCCACCTGTCGACCTGAGCATTGATGGGGAAAAATGGTTGGATGCCGCTTACAATCACTGAAGCATCTGCACTTACTTGTAAATACTGAATATTATAAATCAAATTAAAGGAGTGTGAGGTAAATATCCTGGTAGGTCTTTTTATCTTTATATGCAAATCAGGTTTATATACCCATATATCTCAAATATCATTAAACATTGTACCTACACCAGACATTCTACGCCATGTACACACCATATACCACATTACTTCATACTGTGTAAACATCACATTCCTACATCAAAGCTAAACCAGTAAAGTGAGGGAAATGCAGCAACTGTACTTTCAGTTTTTCATATTCACTGAAGATGGCTCCTGTTCATGTATAGGATTCAGATGTGTGTGTGTGTGTGTGTGTGTGTGTGTGTGTCTGTGTGTATATGTATATATATATATTTAAAATGTAGACTACTTCCTCTAACAGGTCTCTAACATACTTATATATATATAAAATATGTCCTTCAAAGGGGTTTGTGTCAGAATATTCTTAGCCTCATCAAGTCATAAAAAAAAACAATGGTTCTGTTTGTTCTTCTCTTTTTTTCAAAATGGTTTGAAGTCTTTTCAAGTGCAGCTCTCGGTCCTCTGATTGACGTCACAGCCGGCCGGGGGTTCACTCTAAAATAGCTCTCATGGCTAAGTTAGGAAACTCATAGCATAGTGGAGGAATGTTTAAAACAACAAACAATGAAGCTGGCTGTACTTTCCCCCCTTCACATCTTTGTTGGCTTGTTTCAACGCAGCTCAAGTCGCCACTTCGGCAGATCCTTCTAAAAGATCGCCCGGCTTTCCGTACGGTTTGATCACATGCAGCGTTACCAAAGAGATCAGAGCGGTTACTGTTCTTGTTTGCTGCCGACCCCCATTTGTAATGAAGCACCGCTTGTAGCGGTGTGATTGTGAGCGCTACTTGGGATGAAAATAAAACCAGACTATAAATCCAGAAACTGTTGCGAGGCTTTCGTTATTATCACGTATGT